>NW_026596149.1:16219233-16250523 GCF_907164565.1 Psammomys obesus
TGTGTGTGTGTGTGTGTGTGTGTGTGTGTGTGTGTGTGTGTGTGTGTTTGAAGGCCTTGGGCAACATCAGGTGTCTTTCATTCTTCACCTTATCTTTTGTGATAGGATCTTTCACTGAACGCAGAGCTCGCCTGTTAGCTATACTGGCTGACCAGCAGTCTCCCTGGATCCTCCTGTCTCTGACCCCTCACTGCTGGAATTACAGATATATGCCACTATACCTAGCTAGCTTTAAGGTAGGTGCTAGTGATTAAAATTCATGTCACCATACTCGCACATATGACTGAGCCATTTCTTCAGCGCCTAAGACACCACATGTAATCTGTGGGTGTGTGCATTCTGAGTTAAAAACCAGCTCTGTGAAACTCTATCTATTTTGATGTCTCAATGCCAAAATTAGACCAATTAATAACCTCACAATAATTTGTAGTCATTCAAGTGAAAGGAAGAAATGCACAGCTGTCTATTCAGTCAGAAGCTAGAAAGCACAAAGCTAGCAAGGAATTCACTGAAAATGCGGATCTAGGCTTCTGCTACCTGCTAACCGTGCTGTCAATGCAAAGGAGAGGTTCTGGAAGGAAATTAAAAGCAACACTCCCGTGAGCCCAGTGTGCGATATGGGAGCAAAACACCATGGTTTCTGGTACGGAGAAAGTTCTAGTGGTCAGGATAGAAGACCAAAAGACAAAATCCCAGGAAGTCAAAGCCAATCCAGATCAAGACTCTTTTTGTCATTTCCACAAGCCCTGAAAGGGGTGATAAGGTTGCAGAGGTTGAAGTTGGCAGAAGTCAAGTTATAAGGTTCAGGGAAGGCATCCAGAGCATTCATAGTAGCATCAGAGCATAGCAGATGCTGATACAGACGCTGCAGTGAATTCATCCGAGGGTCCAGGAAGGACGCTGACAAAGATGACGACACAGAGCAGCGCATCCATTGCCGATCGAGGAGGCGTCTATTGGAAGACTATCTAGGACTTCCATGGCTAAAGAGAAGTCAATATCAGCCTTCAAAGTGCCAAAGGATAGGCTGACTCATGACAAGCGATTTGCAACTACTGACTTTAAGCTGAAGGCAATTACCAATCCAAGAAACTTACACTCTTTAAGCACTGGAATGCAATCGTGCCTTCTCTCTCTAAAGGGAGCAACAAAGCCCGGATGACAGCACATCTGCTTCTAAATGGCTCACTGACAGTTTCCCTGCTGCTCAGAAAAGAAAAAGCCTTTTAAAATGTTGTCACTCATTGGGCTGACAAGGTGGATTACAGGCCAAGTCCAATCCCCGATCCCATTGAAGTGGTTGGAAAGAAATGGCTCTACCAAGTTATAGTCTATCACACGCGTTTCATGGCGTGCATGTACTACCCTGTAACTCATCTGCATACACACATACAAACAATAAAACAAATAAATAACCTCTATTTGCAATGTACCTAGTCACCCAAGAGTTCTGGTGAAGAAATACGTTGGAAGCTCAATAATCCCGTGCCTATTAACACAGTATACATTCTGTAGCCTGTGGATCAAAGGGTAGTTTTAATCTTCAAGTCTTAGAATGTAAGAAATGTATTGTAGGCTAGGGTTGTGGCTTACTTGCTAAAATGTTTGCCTAACACTCGCAAAGCCAAATATATCTATACCACTTAAAATTATAAATGGTATTAGATTACCTACTAATATCAAAAGGTGTCCATTTTGAGCTGGAGCAATAGCTCAGAGGTTATAGAAATAGGTCAGAGCACTGGCTGTTCTTCTAAAGGTCCTGAGTTCAATTTCCAGCAACTACATGGTGGCTCATAACTATCTATAATAAGATCTGGTGGTCTCTTCTGGCATTCAGGCACACAGGCAGGCAAAATACTGCATTAATAATATGTACATAATTCTTTTTTGAAAAAAGATGTCAGTTTTGATCAAAACCAAATCAGACTTTATGCTCTGAACTCTATGGCTAGCTCCTTGGCCTTCCCAGCCTCCCGTTGGAGGAGCAGCCTTGCTAGGCCACAGAGGAGGACATTGCGGCCAGTCCTGGTGAAACATGATAAGCTAGGGTCGGGTGGAAGGGGAGGAGGACCTTCCCCATCAGTGGACTTAGAGAGGGACAAGAGGGGATGAGAGAGGGAAGGTGGGATTGGGAGGGAATGAGGAAGAGCGCTACAGCTGGGACACAAAGTAAATAAACTGTAATTAATATAAAAATATATATATAAAAACTTTATGTTCCATAAAAATGGAATCAAACAAAAAAGTTATCAAAAATACAAATAATAAAGTAGAAGTAGAAGCAAGCTAAAATGCAACATAAATAGAAACAAAGGGATCTGAAAATGTGGCTCTGTGGTAAAGCACTTACCCAGCATGCTCAGTGCCCTGGGTTAATCCCCAAGACTGAAAAACACAGTGGAAGCGCAGTATCAGGCAAGGAGGAATTTCGTTCAGAGCATGATTGAGAAAAGTAGTCCGCAATGCTGATGTGTGAACATCATCATGAAAGCCCATCATTCCTGCCCTAAACAATGCTGTGGACTCAAAGCCGAGACCAGAGGAGACAAAAGAAGCACAGAAAGGTAAATTTATAGTAGGAGACCTTGGCTAATCTCATGCAGCCAGTCAGGGCAGGTCCTCAAACACATCAGTTCAAACACTTGATTAATATAGATGAATTATGTTTCATATAATACACACATGTGTAGAAAAAGAAAAAAGTGAATTTTTTGACTTTTTATGACTGTAGCTCATAAACAGTGCTTATAACATGTCTGTGGTTCTGCATTTAAACCTCAATGCCACAGAGAAAAAAAAGACAGGAAGGATATAAACAGTCTTTGTAGAAAACAATAAGTGTGACAGTTCTAGGAAACCGAAATGAACCTCTGTCCTGGTTCCTTTCCTCAGTGCTGTGACGGAATGGCTGGTGCATGGCGGTGCTTGGTTTTTGTTCAGCCCAATACTTCTGCTTGTGGGATGGTGCCAAGTGCACTCGGAGTAGGTCTTCTCAGTAGAACTTCTTTGGTAATTCCCTCACAAATACACCCAGTTCTGTCTTCTGGGTGATTCTCAATCCAGTCTTATTGGCGATCAAGATTAATCATCAGTCACCTGTCACCACTTTTAAACCAGTCTTAAGCACAAAAGTAATAGAATAGTTTAGTAATCAAGTTGATTCTTTCAGAAGATTCGATGGGAGTAAGACCCCTGTGAAGAGAGGTAAAATAAACGCATAGGGATAAATGTCAAATGTGCGAGACTCAGCCATAAAAACTTTGATATATGACAGAAAAGGTAAGAGTGACATATACTCTTAAGCCCAACAGAAACATTCCTGGCCATTAATGTCATAGATGACCTGAAAAATGTTGAGAAGATGTATCTGGAGGTGATTATTTCCAGCACTATTTTGAATTGTGGATGGCAACAAGTTGAACATCTATTAGTGGGAAACTGTTGACTGCAATCAAATGTGGGATAGGGCACATTGTAGTTCAGTTGGTAGAGCGCTTGCCCAGCACACATGAAGACCTGGTTTCTCTTCTCCACACAAGACACACCAGGTGTGGTGGCACACTTCTCTAATCCCAGCATTTGAGAAGTAAAGAAGACCAAGAAGGTCAAGGTCATCTTTAGCTATATGTCAAGTCTGAGAGCAGCCTGGCATACATGTCTTGAAAACTAATATACATGCATGTATATACACATAATATATGTATATGTTGTGCCTACAACATACACGCTACACACTATTATACATTGCACATAATATATGAGGTGCTTTTTGATTAGTCAAATAGTGGGTTATCATGCAGCTATGGAACCGAATAATGAAGCTTTCTATATATCTGCCTAGAACAATCTCCAAACTCTAGTGCTACTTGAAAAAGCAAAAGCTGTTATTTTAAAAGTTGTTATTTTGAAAATAAGGACGGATACTTCCTCCTGTTTGCCACCTTTCCTACCTGAGAAATACACACCCAGAAGTTGACTCTGGTAACTTGCAGGTGGGTAGCAGGCACTTGAAGGGATCCTTTAATTTTATCCCTTTAAATACACTGACACATTTGAAACCACGTGTGTGGATTTCCTGTTCAACAATAAACATGAAATGTTTAGAAGAAATATCCACACACAGTACCTAGAGTACGGTGCCCACAGCTTTTGACATTGTACTCTCCCACAGCGTTTGGTGCTGACCTAAGAGGGTGACAGGGTGAAGACACTAAGAGGGCTGATGATCAGTACCCAAAACGCGCGCGCGTGTGTGTGTTTCTGTGTCTGCCTGTATCTCTGTCTGTTTGACTCTGTGTGTGTCTGTCTCCGTCTGTTTGCCTCTCTCTCTGTCTCTGTGTGTGTGTGTGCATGCCTGTGTGTGTGTTTCTGAAATCTGACTGTCAGCAAACACTTTACCCTATTTATCTGGGTTGTCCATGCCAGTAAAATACTTAAACCATTGTTTTGAGCATTTATTTGAGTGTTTATTTCCCCAGTAGACTCAGGTTTCTAAAATGTTCCACGAGGCCCTGCGGCTTGTAGAGTTATTTACGGAGAAGGCAACATTAAATGTGGAAAGACAAAGTCCTTAGCCTCCACATCAACTCTTTTTGTGTGTATTTTCCGTGTGTATAAATGTGCATGAGTGTCCCCATGAGTTTGTGCATGAAAGGAGGCCAGAGGTTGACACCAGTGTCTTTCTCATTCACTCTGTACCTCAGTTTTGGAGACAAGGTCCCTCCTTCACCCTGGAGCTCACCTCCTGGCTAGGCTGCCTGGCTATAGTGACCTCTGAGGATCTTCCGGCCCACTCCGCAGTTCTGGGGTTGGTTACAGACCCACGCCACAGCACTGAGCCTTTGAAGTGAGTGTTGGGGATTCCAAGGTCAGGTCCTTACGCTTGCATGTCGGCTGAGACCCCCTCCAAGCCCCAGGCCCGTCTGTTTTGATTGTGGGGGAGCACAGTCTGATGTGACATTACTGAACCTTAGTGTACAGCCGCCTGCCCAGCAAACATTACGCTCCCACCAGGCAAAGCCATCAGGGTTTGGGCGAACACCTCCGCCCACTCATTCCCTTCCCATCAATTAGCTTGGATTAAAGTTCAGGGAACGATACATCTACTTGAATACCTGTATTTAACTGACTACAGCCATCGTGGAATGCCTCACTCGGTCCTCTTGATTACAGCTGGAACGATGAGAGGCGACCCGCGCAAAAACCATCGGGATTACAACGTGCTTTTGAATGCGTACGAACCAGAAGGTAGAAAGATTGGGATCGTTCCGTGAACGTTGGTTTTATTTAAAAATGATATATTTTAATGGGCTCCGGGCAGCATCATATTTTTCTTTGATGAGGAAAAGTGCACAGCTTGCGTGAACATTAACACCCCGTCTTTCCTGGGCTGCGTCCCAGGTCTCCGGCGCTCGGGAAAGTGTGTGCGGAAGGTCGCGCTGCCTCCGCGACTGTTTCAGCGGGTTGCTGCCACCTGTCGGCGCGCGCGAGCATCTGCACCCGAGCCTTGTCTGGAGGGAGAGAAAACCCGAACAGAATCAGAAGGCACCGGAGGCGAAGAAAGGTTGAGCTCACGGGAGGGAGGCGGACAATCGGAGAGCACCGAGAGGGAGAGCCGGCCTCTAAGCCCGAGGCACAGCTCTTTCTCCCGTCCTGGCGGTGCAATAACATAATCTTTCGCAGACCCGCGGCGGGGAAAGGACGCAGTCCAAACAAAAGCAACCGCACCCACCAGTGGCTCACAACTCCAGCGCACACACGGCGGAGCTTGTCCGCTTCGCCCCTGTTTACGCTCACTTCAATGCTGCAGCACGACGCATAATGTTTAAATTAGTTCTGAAAAAAAAAAAATTGTTCCACTTGTTTAAATCCTCTAAATCCTTGAATCTTTGGACTCTGCTAGGTGGAGGGGACTTGGCCGAAGGGACCTTTTAAAGAAATACATCTATAAAGAGCGTTTTCTGAAACATCCCCAAAAAGACATAATCAAGCCTGCGTGTGATGGCTGATTCTACACAGAAATCAACCAAGCGGGCCGCGGGAGCCCAGGTATGTGGTGAAGCGCTGCTGGGCTGTTTTCAGACTAGCCGGACGTTTAAATCAATAGAGCAGGGAAAGAGAGAGTTTCCATTGCTGCGGGTTTTCTTAATGGAAGGCGGGTTCCTCTGCCAATGGCCCTCCAAGCGGAGCAGAGGTTTTTCTTGCCTTTGATTTCAAGTGGAACAGCGGCTCTTTCTCGGGCCTCGAGCCGGCGGTGGGCAGAAGGTAAACCGTGGCGCAGGGTCTCCCGAAGGCCAGCCCTCCCTCTGGGTTTGAGTATTGTCAACCTCCATTATCATGTGAGTCAGTTCCTCATAGCAACCGCGCCCTCTCTTTTCCTCTGTCAGTCCTGGAGGACCTGACTAATACGCTTGAGTAAAGCGTTTTCCAAGACGATGCGTTCACAGTCCCCATCCCCCAAAGAGTTTCAGACCAAGCAATTAGCACAGAGAAGACCCGAGGCCCAGACCCAGGCCTTTTGGCTTTTCCTGCCTTCGCCGTGTCCACCCCCACTGGTTCACAGGAAGTAGTCGCTGAACACAGCTGGCACTTCGAGGTTCTTTAAGGACACTTAAACATTTCTCAGCCACCTCAATGATAAAATCTTTGAGTTCTACATACCTTGGTCCCACACCGTGTGGTAGCCTAGCCTTCCTGGTAACACATTCTCCTGGTTATCCTCCTGCTTCATGAACTGTCCCGGCTTCAGCGGTCTGTGTTTTACTTGTGTCCGTGGTATTAATACAGACTACAAGGCTCCTTTTTTAGATCTCTTCTCTCTACCTTTCTTCTAAAAGTCTGCATTTTGTTTCTTTTCTTTAAATTAAATTTTTTTTGTATTAATTACAGTTTATTCACTTTGTATCCCAGCTGTAACCCCCTTCCTCATTCCCTCTCAATCACACCCTTCCTCCCTCATCTCCTCCTATGCCCCTCTCCAAGTCCATTGATAGGGGAGGACCTCCTCCCCTTCCATCTGACCCTAGTCTATCCGGTCTCATCAGAACTGGCTGCATTGTCCTCTGTGGCCTGGCAAGGCTGCTCTGCCATCTAGGGGAGGCAGTCAAAGAGCCAGCCACTGAGTTCATGCAGAGACAGCCCCTGTTCCCCTTATTAAGGAACCCACTTGGATACTGAGCTGCCATGGGCTACATCTCAGCAGGAGTTATAGGTTTCTTGTATGTTGACTTCCATGCTCATATCTTTAATGCCAAACTCATTTTTGCTCCAGATTTGCTCCAGATTTGTATAACTGGACTGTCCCCAGATCTTGAGTGAGTGATTTAAACTGAGCATTGTTATGCAATACGGCTTCTGTGTGTCTCGCTGCATCCCTAGTCTAGTCCCTATAATGGGATGCTTGTACCCTCACACCCTCAGCAGCCTAAGCTAAAACTGTATTTGTTTTCATTCCTTCTTTCCCCCCCTGCCCCCTCTCTTCCTTTCCCAGCTCCTGCTGGCCTGTCTCTACTAGTCATTAGGCTTTCATTCCCATGTTTGGTGTTTTTTAATGGTACTGAAGATTAAACCCGGGGTTTCTACGTATGTGTGCCCTCATCCCACACTCTATTAGAACATAAACTCATATTGTCCTCAACTATTTAATGAAAACTAATACATACTATATCCACACATATCACTTACATAGCAGATGAATCCTTTTTTTAAGTAATGCATTTTCCTATGTCCCCATCAACAGACAGCAAAAGAAACAATGTCTTACGTGGTGTTTCTGGTAGACTTTGCCTCTCACTTTGCCTTTCAGAGGTATGTCAGTTTTCAAGAAGCAGACTGTCCCACGCCTTGACATTGCCACCTATTTGGTTTAATGTATGCCCCATTATTAAGGGGGAAAATTAGCCCTTACCATCAAATCAGGGGGAAAAATATCACATAATAAAGTCCAAGAAATAACATCTCACATCAAGGGATAATAAATACTGAATCTAATCACATGACTAGTGTAATTTGTTGGTGACTCTACCTATTTAATTTTTAATAAACTTGAAAATATAGGAGCTTCTTTGGCTGAAATCAGGACCTAGTAGAAGCTTCTGTTTACCTCACATTAGTTCCTCTGAAAATTTGAACACAGGGACCATGGCACAGAGCCCAAATGACATACTCCCATGTCTCTAAGAGTTCGAAGATCAGTTCTGGACTCCCAGCTGGCTAGATGACGTAGGCCAATAGGCACACACAGGCACAGCTTTTAAAGTTCTAGCACCCTCCACTTCTCTCTGTGTGAAATGCCCCTTGTACTTTTGTTCCAAACCCATCCAGGCCATTTGAAAGGACCACATGAGACAGTGCAGAGTGAAAGCACTTTTTCAACCACACAGGTTTATGAAAGCTTGAATCAGAAGCTTAGGGCCTGGTGGTATTGTGGGTGCTAGAAGTATTCCATAGCAGTATTTATACATCTCTGCTCTGTGGGGTTTCTCAGAATATATTTATCTGCTGTGCATGAGATATGGATAAATTTGAGACAAGAAAGAAGTCATTGCTGCCTCATCTTAAAATCTGAAACAGTTACAGTGACAAAGCTTTGCACGCGGAAGCTGGGACGTCCTGCAGGATGATTCCACCCATGCCTCCTTTTCAAAGTCAATATGCTACTATGTTTCCATGTGCTTCTAAGACCTGCCTCAGGCTTGAGGCTCTATATCCAGGTCCAGTGACTCCTCAATCACCTCATAATGCCATATTCAAGAATGAGTCACTACAGGTAAAAAAAAAAAAAAAAGAACAACAGCACACAATTGGTGTTTCATCTCTTCAGCTTGCAAATGCATCCTCGGTGGCATTTCATTGCATCTTGGATCTTCCCTCAGCCATTAATAATCAACCCAACCTCTACAGACATTCCCAACATGCCAGCCTGATCCAGATAGTTCCTCAGCATGATTCTCTTCCCAAGCAATTCTAGGTTGTGTCAAGTTGACAGTTAAATTGCCCAAGAAAGGTGCCTCCCGTACACACTCTCCATCCTGTTTTTGAGTCAGAGTTTCTCACCTAACCTGCAGCTCACTGATTATGCTAGGCTTGTTGGCCAGCAAGCCCGAAGGATGCACCTGTATTCACCTCTATGGTCCTAGCATTACAGTTTTGTATCACCATTCCAGTCTTTGGGATGTGGGTTCTGACCGATCGAACTGAGTACTTTGATGATGAAGCCATCTCCCCAGTCCAAGAATAGGGTCTTCATTCCATTTCATCATATGTGTGTGCATGCATGTGTAGTGTGTGTGTGCATGTGTGAGTGTGTATGCATGCGTGTGTGTTTGTGTATATAACTCCTGTTATGATGTAGTCATAAGATCCAATGGGTAATTTTGACTTTGAACAGATGTGGACATAACTAGGAGACACATCTCTGAGTATTTGTAAGGACATTTCTTTTTTTATTATTTATTATTATTTTTATTTTTTTATATTAATTTCAGTTTATTCACTTTGTATCCCAGCTGTAGCCCTCTCCTTCATTCCCTCCCTATCCCATCCTCCTTCCCTCATCTCCTCCCATCCCCCTGTCCAAGTCCACTGATAGGGAAGGTCCTCTTTCCCTTCTATCTGACCCTAGCCTATCAGGTCTTATCAGGCTGCATTATCTTCCTCTGTGGCCTGGCAAGGCTGCTCCCCCATTAGAGGGAGGTGATCAAAGAGCCAGCCGCTGAGTTCATGTCAGAGACAGTCCCTGTTCCCTTTACTAGGGAACCCACTTGGATACTGGGCTGCCATGGGCTACATCTCAGCAGGGGTTCTAGGTTATCTCCATGAATGGTCCTTAGTTGGCATATTTCTAAAAAGGACTAACTGTAGGAAAAAGACCCTCCTGCTTCAGAGAGGTAAGCACTTTGCCAACAGGTGACCCAGGTATAGAAAAGTCTGAGGGGACAGTGTTCCCCATGCCTGCTTCTTCCAAGTAAGCGTGTAAACCCCTCAACTTTCACTGGCTGATGCCTTACTCTGCTGATGAAAATTCCAGCATCTTCTGCCTTCCTATGTGGACTGAGTACCAGTTACTCAACAGGAAGCTTTCTATACTTTCAGGATCAGACTAAGACTGCTACGCTGCTGAGATATCCAGCCTGTGGGCTGATCAGCTAGAAGGTCCTCAATCCCTGCAGCAAACAAAGGGCCATTGGAATACTCAGCTGGGATGAAATAGACCAAACTAATAAACTCTGTGTGACTACACAAGTATATCTTTCTTCATTTTATTGTTTCTGTTCCTCTGGAAAGCCTTGCCTGATACCGATGGTATCTTCCACGAGCTCTGCAGATAGGAGCTAGGAACTCATGCTTCTTTTATTTGGTCAGAGGGCTTTCACTGCACCTCCCTCACAGACTCATGCTCTCAGCTATGCCCTCCCTATCCTGCAAACAATATACCACTTAGTCCTGATTTATATCCAATTTCACACAAGGCTGTTATGTCACTCAACTACGGAAGCTTCTTGTACCATAATATTTGTTTCTCCTAGTTTAGACTATCAGAAGATGCTTCACCATGCATAGCTCTGACCAAGCAGATTCTGCTTCTCAAAATACAGGACAAAAGGCACAGAAGGTAATTAATACAGGACAAAGGACTGAGTTAAAGATTTTTTCTAAGCACTAGGCATAAAAAAAAATCAAACTCCCTTGGAAGTTTAGGTTACCTGGGAACAGAGGAATAGTAGTAAGAATGATGCTATAATTTATTGAGTAATCATCATGTCAAACCCTATGTGTGATGTTCTTTTTATGAACTATTTTACTTAGTTTGTGAAGCACCAATAAAGATTACCTCCATCTCTATCTATCTATCTATCTATCTATCTATCTATCTATCTATCTCTCTGTCTAATCTATCTCTATATGCCACTTACATATGTACTCTACTCAATGTATGATATCAATTCTATTGCTACCATATATGTGTATGTGTGTATTTATGTGTGTCTGTGTATATATTTGTGTATATATTATATATACAAGTATGTATATATAATCTATTTGTTAATTATATATATTGTCCACTTATATATCTGCCCATCTCTATCTACTATTATCAATGTATCCATGTATGTATGCTGTGTATAATCTGCCTATTTATATTGACATATCTATGTATCTATCTCTATCTACATAAATCAATGTCGCCAGCTGGAGATGCTGCTTAATGGTAGAAGCAATTTCCTAGCAAGTACAAGGTTTAAGGCTCATTCCAAGCACCAAAAAACAAAATGAGCAAAATTGCTATCATCATCCAACAAGGGAATCCACTATGATAGGACTAGGTTTTCTACCATTCCTAGCTCTTTGCAATTGCCTTTTATCCCTGCTATGTTTTCCCCATGCTCTTTCCTAGCCTTCCAAGCATATGTGTCCTCTGTCTCCCAATTTAAAAACACTGTTTCAAACTCTCAAAGAACACTAGTCCTGAATCTACTGTGGCTCAGTCATTACTCGTACATTGGCCTGATCCCCATTGGGCTGCACAGCCCTTGTCTGAGTCAGTGTGGCATGTGTCCACTGCAGGTGCTCAATTAGCGTCTGTTGAAACTCCAAGAATTACGGGGGCTTTGATGTTTAAAGCAGGAGAAAGTTCATCTTCTTAGACTCAGCAAACCTCCACGGGATGCCTGTTATGAGCCAGCAGGGACAGTGTTAGCTCAGTCATGAGCAGAATGCAGTCTTTAATTACAGGAAAGGTAAGGGTGTCCTCAACGAGCTATAATGAAGAGTGCTATCAGAGACATCAGAAGGAAGGATCAGGGAACCGCAGCTCTCAACTGATCAAGTGCACCTGAGGATGACAGCAGATATTGAAGAGGCTTTCCAGGACAGGCAACACGTAGGCCAGCCCTGAAAATGGAATGTATGTTCTATAAATTAGGTTATTGTAGAGTAGTGTCATTGAGAGAAAATAATGAAAGAGTAGGATAAAAAAAATGCAAGCCATATTTGAAAATTACTGAAAAACTTGTGTGCATGTGTTGTGTATAATAGCTGTATGTGTAATGATTGAGAGAAGAATAACACATGGTGAGAAATAGATATGCAATGAAAATGGACCAAATGTGAAGGATAACATTAACTACTAGAGAGTTGATAGCAAAAGGGACTCTATAAAGACTTGCAAACGTCTATGGAAAATGATCATGTCTATGTGTTCAAAGAGGAATTGTGGGTTTATAAACGAACACTGAGGGAAAAATATTTCTATCTGTTGAGATCTATCTATCAATTACCCTTGCCTCTAAGCATGTATATCAACATCTATATTTATATCTATCTATCATCTGTCCTTCATCTCTCTATCTAGCTACCTATTTTACCATTTATCTATATCTATCAGTTTGTCTGTCTACTTGCCTACCAACCTATCTGTTTGTCTATTATCTATTCCAGTGGTTTTCAGCTTGGGACAATTTTGTCCTCAAATAACATTTGGCAATCTCTAGAGGTAGCATGTTGAGTTGTCACAGCTGTGGTAGATAGAGGAATGCATTTTTTTGTACCCAGTAGGCAGAAGTAGTAGCTATTACATTTCCTACCAAACGCAGAACAGACTCAGCATCAATGAATTATCCAACCCTAATAGCGTGAGGAAAGAAAACCTCTACTTACAGGTGGAAACCCGTCTTTGTGCTAACCTCAAGCAGAAGTAAGGTAAGCAACCTCTTCTGTTGACACCTCCCTGACCCTAGACCTCACCTTCTTTCAAAACCCTCAAAGCTAAAACAGCTCAAAAGCAGGGTGAATGTAGTTCACTTCTGGTTTTTACCCTGTTTAGCTGAGGCAGAGGAGGGCTTGGTGTTTGTCTCTTTTGACATCAGTGTTCTTCTTAAGGCATTGAATCTGGAGAGCTGGTTTTGTTATGGAAAAGTTTCTAGATGTGAAAAAAGGGCAACTCTCAGCTACTCCTCACAATTCCCCTGCACTCATATTTTTTAATCCTTTTTTGCAGTGAAGGGAGCTGAGGCAAAGATTACATACAAGATGCTTGGAATAATTTTTCAGCTGACACTCACACAGGTAAATGACAGATCTCACCTAAAGCAGATTCAGAAGGTAAATGCCAGCCACCATACCGTGTTTACCTTGAATATTTCACCCTTCCGTTATCATTTCTCTCATGGTATTGATGTAACGAGTCTAATTTTATTTTACTCAAGAAAGCCTGTGTGGCTAAGGAGAAGTATATGCGGCACCAAGCAGGTCATCTTGGGAGAACCACGAAATGGTTTTACAGCAACCAGAGGCAAAGCCGATCATAAACAGATGAAAGTAGGTGGCACTGATTTATGGCTAGTCCTGCGTTGTTTTGAGAAAGAACGCTATAGGGTGACTCGTATCTGGCATTGGCTGTGTTGCCTCTGGCTGAGGCAACGGCAGCTTCTCACTTTCTAAAATAAATGCTCAAGAGCTCTGACTCACCATTTGTTGTATTTTCTCAAAACTACAGGTCAGTGACTAGAGAGATGGCTCCTTGTTGCTGTCTCCGTGGACCCGAGTTCAGTTCTCAGCACCTGTGTTAGGTAACTCATAACCTCCTCTAACTCCAGCCATAGAAGATCCAACATCCTCTTCTGGCTTCTGTGGGCACCTGAATACATGTGGTATGCACTCACATGGACACACATAAATAAAAAACAAAATAAAATTTCAAAATCAGAGGTGAGCACTTCTTGTGCAGACTGTCCACTTTCAAATTTGGCTTTGTCTAATCATCAGAAGCTAACGCATTGTAGGATGAATGTTTAGGAGGTGACAGGAGTTCTGATCCATTTCCTCAAACTGGTTCTTTGTGTAGGGCGGGTCTCCATTGGTTCAGTTCTTGTCCAGTTCTGTGTAGAAGTTGGTACTAAGTGCCTGTCTTGATACCTGCTATGCTTGGCATGATTTCTGCCCTGCTCTTCATGGCACATGCTTAGGGATCCAGGCTCAGGTCAGTTTTACTATAGGCACACTCTCAAGATGAATTGTTCTAATTTAAGCCAGTACCCCATTCAAGGGTGGAACTCTCCCCAAACCTGACCATTCTGTAAAGGAAGAGGCAACCTAGACATGGAAGCTGGGCATGGTGATTCATGCCTATAATACAGCACTTGGGTGACTTATGCAGGAGGATTTGTTGGTTTGAGGTGAGCCTGGCCTATGTAAGCTCAAACAAAAAAGAAAGAAGAAGACAACAGCAAGAATGTGGAGAAATCAATTAACATCAATCACCTCTGCTCATGTCTGCATGAGGGACATATAGGGAGAGAAAGCATCATTTCCTTAAACACCTTGAGTATCAAGGCAAAGACTCAATTGTCAGTGAGAAATTAGTGAAGAAAAGTCATGCAGATTTATTTAAGAAGCATTTCATTTGACACAGGAGCCTTCAGAAATGAAGGGCTAAAGAAACAGAAAAACCTGTCCTTTTTATGTTGGTGTGAGGAAAACTTCTTTTCTTTAGTCATCTAGAAACATGATTGGACAGAGAAGACTGAGCCCTACTGCTAAGAAGCTGGGGGAGGGTGGGTAGCAAGGGCAGCTTGCTGAGTTTCTTTACCTGTCTGTGTCCCTGTGCTTTTAGAGCTAGAGTGTTCCCTGGTGAGATATGGGAGCGAGGACAGTTCTTTAGAATACGCATCCTATTCTTGCTTTATAACCTATGGAAAATGAGGGAGAGAGATTCTAAATTTTGTGGTCTGTGCTACAGTTTTCAAAATCCCAAGTGTACTTTGGTATACTGCATCCAAAGCCCTTCACCACCTAGAGAAGCTGTCACATGAAGAATGCCTGTATTTGCCTTCCACATGTTCTTTAGATACCACTAGAAACATACATGTGTTGCCTTTGAAGGAGAAACAATGGCCTTAGATACTGAGGCCTGGGGAACTCCAGTCATTCTCGTAAATGGTATTTATTGACAGCACCTTTGCTACATATAAATGAAAGCTGGTTAAGGGCTGCAGAAAAGCTGTGAGGATATGGTGGAAAGGGGAGGGAGCTCCACAGGTCAGAGGTCAGACAGAATCTGGAGAAAAGGCAAGATAAGGAACCGAAAATCTGTTGATGAGTCTATGCATGGGCTTACTTATTAACATGTTTGAAGACCACAGAGATGAGACTGATCCGTTTGTTTTCCCCTAGGGCCAAATTTCACTTTCCTGTTCCAGTGAGAAGCAAAAGACAGCCCTGCCATCCCAGGAAAACCAGTTCAACTCATTTGTTATTTCATTGAAGCAGCTGATCCAGAGGGAGAAACTGAAGAGGTGTTTTTGTTTAAAATTAATGACTGGGGTCATCTCTTAAAAGCCTGTCATTTACATGAACAAAGGAGCCGTTGCTTCCTGACAGCAGTGATGGGAAAATGGAAACACTGGCCTGGACGACCCACCCACTAATCTCCGTTCATCGACTCACTCCATTTTGTCCCTTGACCTGCCTTTTTAATCACTTCACCTCCTTTCTTCATGGAATTACTTCTGCTTAGTGAATTCAAGTACCCCTTTGCTAAGAAGAGGTCGCTTAAGACTGTCCTTCCAACCTTTCAAGAATCAATCACATGAATTCTTCCCATTGGGTGTACAATCAGAGAAGAACTGGAAGGTGAGGCAAGGCACTGAGTGGGTGTGGTCCAAAAGAAGGGAATCCTGCGGTTTCCATGGTAACGGTACCTGCAGACAGAGATGAGGTTCCCAGTCACTAACCCCCATGGTGCTTTGGTACAGCCACTTTCATCATCACCGTCATCAGCATCAGCATCATCAGCATCACCACTAGCATCATTATATTACACTTCAGGCCAAATGATGGTCTGGCTATTTTAAGGAACATTTTCATTATAGAATACATCCTCACCAGCTAATATTTCTTTTTGTTTAACAGGAGAAAACTTTTTGTTCTATTCTTCCAAAATGAGTCTGTGACTTCTGCTGACCCTGCTTAGATTTCTTTAATGCAAAGCCATATGGGTCTTTCCTAATAGCTATGGGAGTCATGACAAAAATAACCCTCCCCTAATCTGAACTCCTTCCCCCCTCCACACACACAAGAGATTCTTTCTTTATCAGGTGCTCCTCTTGGGTTTTGCTTTGCATTTATTTTGCCTCAAGATGTATATGCTAATGATTGAAAGCAACCGAATAGAGAAGGTTGAGAGGACTCTTATTTATTCATGTGGAAGGTTTTTGTGTTGCATTTCTGACACTGGCCTGTGTCAGGGAAGTTCAGGGCAGAGGTTCCCAAAAGGAAAAGCAGATTAACAGGGGGAGAAAATACAGGTTTGTTTAACAAATTATTGCATGACATGGAGCTTTCACGAATGACAATTTGGGAGCAGGGTAGACGGCTCAGTTGGTAAAGTGCTTGGCTTGCAAGCATGAAAACCAAAGTTTGATTCCTAGAACCTACAGTTGAAAATAAAAAGCTGGACATGTTTGACACATTCTTGTGGTCCCAAGGCTCAGATAGACGGTGGAGGCAGGCAAAATGCTTGGGTTCACTGGCCAGCCAGTCTTGTCTACTTAGAGTAACTTCAGGACAGAGAGAGACCCTGTCACAGGAAACGAGGTGGACGGTACCTGAGAAATATCGCCTGAGGATGACCTCACCCCCGTACACACATGCATGCACCTGCAGGAACACGTGCTCTCTCTCACATATACACACACACACACTCACACACATCTGAAGAAAGGAAGCTTAATGTGTTTCGCTAAGTCTGGAGACATTGATAATTTGGGAGACATGAGCACACAGGAATGGTCTGGTTCAACAGTAGAGAGCGGAGGAGACTTGGGAGGACACCTGTTTGTTCAGGTTCTTCTTGCCTTCTCTGCTTGATATCGTCTTCCTGTGGGTAGAAGGAGGGAACCCTGCCATCAACCTCTTACATACAGGCTGTCTATGTACTGACACTAGTCATTTTATTACCTGGTGTAATGACTGAGTATCTTGACTGAGCTCTTGCCTATCTCCAACTCAGCTTATTTTAAGTAACAGGATGACTATCAGTAAAGAGTGCCCTGTAAATGGACTACTTGAAGAGCTCTGGCCCCAAGAGGGCCAATCTGTGTGACTTCTAAGAGAACCCAAACCCCATTATAATCCCATTTGCATATTAGATTTAATACCATGATGATAATGATGACCAGACAGAACCAAAAAATGCGCCAAAAGAGGTGGTGCCCACATTCCAGAAAATCTCTGCCTCACATCTCCCTCCTTTATTAGCCTACCTTCCCTTTTATTCCTTTTACCCTGTGCTTATGCTCCCCACACCTCTATGAGGTTAGGACATTGGCTGTGAACTAGGCTCTGCATTCTCTATTCTTCAGCCTCCAAAGTAACTTGTGCTTTCAGCATGGACTCAGCTTCAGTCTTGTCTATGTGGCTCTAGATATAAGATTATATCTCTCTCTGAGAAGAAAGGCCAGGGAATTATGGGTAACATCTCTAGTGGACATTTGTAGTATCCATTGTAGTTAGTTTCCATCACACAGCCATCACTTTAGAAGGAGGAAAGGCTTATTTGACTCAGACTTACAAAGGCCTCAGCCCATAGCCACTTGACTCCTTCACCATTGGGCCTAGGCTGAGACAAATCATGGTGTGAAGTGCATAGTGTATCAAGCTGTTCACTTCAGACAGCAATGAACCAACTGGGGCCCCAGTATCTCTTTTGGGAACATAACCCTGGTGATAGGGCTTCCTGCCCCTCAGCTCCACATCTCAAGGTTTTTCCACCTCCACTCCTGCCATCCATGAGGCTTCACGTCTTCAATACATGGGCTTTGGGGGAGACACTTACCCAAACCATAGTAAGTCACTTAAAATTAGATTTCTTACGCACAGTGAAAAAAAATCTGTATATCTGTGATATGCATGCTTATCTCTGTCCTGAAGGTGCACAGATATATGTAGATATAGAGGAAGACCTGAGACTTATCCATTAGTCTAGGTTGGTCAGCCAGGGAGCCCCAGAGATCTGCCTGTTTTTACGTGTTTAGTCCTGGGATTATTTCTGGCTTTTTTTTTTTCTTAAAACAACAACAACAAAAACATGTGCTCTGAGAATTGAACTCATGTCCTCATGCTCTACAGGCATGAGGCTTTAGCAACTGATTAATCTTCCCCCACCCCAAAGAGTAAAATTTAGATTCATTTTAACTTCTATTTGATTCATTATAGAGCTTGTGTTTTACATACTATATGTACTTTAATACACATTGTAATATTGAAGATGCAATTGATGAACCCACTTTCTAGATGAGCGATGAGAGTCACAGAATGCATCACACCTTCAGAGCTGGAATTTGAACTTGGGTCTGTTCACTTATAATGTCCAACCTCCTTTCCAGTATTCCCTCCGCTCTTGGGAATATATATTGCCCATCCAGCCACAAGTCAATATTTGAACACACAGTCACCTCCCACCCAGGACCAAGCTGGGGACGCAGACAGCTGCTGCCTCCTGCTTTTCAAAGAGACCCACAAATAAAGTTGACACATGAGCAGTTTTCAAATTATAAGTAACAATACTGCCTAATGCTAGGATTTTAGGGAGAGCAAGCCTGCCATGTACAAATGTCTTTGTAAAGTAGGGGACTTTCTAAATCCCTGTAGGAGACCAGGTAAGTGTTCTGAGTTCATGACTGCCTAGTTGTGTCCATCTTACGTTTAGAACACCAAGGCTAGGGGTGAAGAATGCTCTAATCTGCTGGAAATGCCTTCTGAAGACGTATAGAAGGCCCCTTGAGCAGCTGTGTGCCACTTCAGTTATGATTGCCTTTCCAGTATGACATTAAAAAAAAAAAGAAAAGAAATTGATGCCATCATGTAGTTCCTAAATTGGTTTTTACTGGTAATAGGGGAACAATTTGAAAGTCAACAGTCTCTGGCAAAACTGAACATGGCTATTTATTGGAGAATTGATTAATTAATAATTATTCATTAACTAATGTTAAACGCCTCCTGTGTTGTCTTTGCCTCTCAGCCAAAAGATAGTGGTGCTTTATTTTGGCGCCAAAGCTGATTGTTAATTATTGCTCTGGGACTCTGGAGTTTGAATGAAGTACAGAAGTTTGCAAGGAGCTTTCCTGAAGGGTTTCAAAGACAAAAAACAAACAAACAAACAAACAAGCAAACAGCAAAGCTGCCATCCCTCGAGCTGCCTGCTCAGTTCTTGTGCTTTATGCACAGCAGCTGGGGCCCAAGGGGAAGGCTTGGAACTCGACAGAAAACCGTACAGAGAAGGCATTCATCACCGAAGCGTTGAGAGAATGTTTTCATGTGCTGAGTCTTAAGTAAGCGGGAAAACATTTTAATCAAATGTGCCACCAGCCTGCATTTCACTGGGGTATGGTTAATACCCCCTGGATGGTTTCAGTATACATGTTTAACGTCTTGACTACTGGGGCCCGATTACAACTTAGGTCTTGGAACAGCATTAAACAAAGAAGGACATTTTTCACTTGGTCTGGGGAAAAGAAATGAATCCCCTTCATATTACAGAGTGTATACAGCACTGAGAAGGACTGCACAGATCTGAATGCACAATTTTGGATTCATTGCTTGATGTTAGACAGAAGTTTAGTTATTTGCGTGATTGGTGATAGGAGATAAGAGGTTTCAAACCTTTTCTCCCACGGGGCTGCATCTATGTTTGTCTTAAATGTCATTGCAGCAAGAAGTGCCTTGACTGTTATGTTTACGAAATTTCCAGAATCTACAATGTTCTGTAAATGCAATGGACATCGTCTTAGGACATGTGGCATTTAGAAAAATTAACACCGAGTGTTAGATGGTTATTTTGGTGTGATTCTCTGGAAGCCTTTGAGAGCCAGAACTAGGAGTTAAGCTAGAATTACACATGCTTATGTGTGAGAGAAAGACAAGAGGGCATTTGTTTAATTCTTTGATCCAGGACGAGGCCAGGTAGTTGAACAGGGCTTGTCTGTGCTGTTCTGAAAGATTTCAGAAATCATATACCTTTTTGTCAGTAGCTTAATATAGTGGCGTTGTATGAAAGTTCTGCACTATGTCTTATTCAATTCCTTCTTGCTCCGTCACAAATGTTGCTCTCTCTGAATATTGAGAAGAGCTGTAAAATTTTATTTATAATGATCTGCTAGATTCCTAAAGATAGATATTAAATTTCTCTTCAATTTCCTTCTCGCTAAGCTAATTAGCCCAATTCTTTTAATTTAACCTTTTCGTCTAAGCCCGCCTGGAGCTATTGGCAGTCAGGCAGGATTTTTACAGGAAATGCTCAGGTCTAGGGATTAAATAATTTCAAGGATATCTATGGTTATGTAGCCATAAGACATTTGGAGGACCGCACAGCATTCAAATAAGGATATTCCATAGCGACGTGTTTAAAAATCCCTGCTACTGGCAGGTGCTGAAATCAACCAAGCACTGGCTTGAACACAGTGAAGCTCTTAACCCTGTGAGAGAGACAGTGTTCCCCATACTTCCCTAGTCACCTCAACTGCCATCAGAGATGCTGCTCACTGATCCAGTGCCGGTTTCATCAAAGATATTTTCTTGGGGAGAGTCAGAGGGTTGAAGGAAACTGACAAAGATTCACACCAGAGGACTCGATGCAAGAGGAGGTCAGGTGGTGATGGAGAGCCTAGGGTGGACTCCCACCTTTATTTGGTGTTGGTCTACAGTCCTAGGCCAAGGAAGTAGAGTGTTTTTATATCATCCTGGCGAGACATACCACCTCATCTCTCCATGATACTCTATTTTGTTTTGTTTGTTTAATGTATTTATGTTTTATTCACTTTACATCCTGGTTGTAGCCCCATCCTCCTCCCCTTGAGTTCCACCCTCCCTCCCTCTACTTCTCTCCTCTCCTTTTCCTCAACAAAAGGGAGCTCCTTTCCTATCTACCCCAGCTCATCAAGTTGTATCAGGACTGATCATGTCTTCTTCCCCTGTGGCCTGACAAGGCAGTCACCAGGGGGAAGTGATAAAAAAAAAAGCTAGCAAGTGATTCTGTGTCTGAAGTGGTCCCCACTTCCCTTACTAGAGGACCCACATGAAGCCTAAGCTGCCCATCTGCTAGATCTTTGTAGGAGGCTTAGGTTCAGTTCATGCACTTGCTTTAGTCTCAGCAAGTGCCTCTGGGCTCTGGTTAATTGGCTCTGTTGGTCTTGTGGAGCTCCTGTCACTTCCAGGTCCTTTTTTCTTTTCTCCCACTTTTCCACAAGACTCCCTATGCATTGCCTAATGTCTGGCTGAGTTCCACTATCTGTTTTGAGGCCCTGCTGGGTAGAGCCTCTCAGATGACAACTCTGATAGGCTCCTGTCTGAAAGCTTAGCAAAGTATCATTCTTAGTGTCAGGGGCTGGCACTCTCCCAAAGTGTGCGTCTTTGGTTGGGCCAGGCATTGATTGGACATTCCCTCAATCTCTATCTGCTCTATCTTTATCCCTGTACATCTTGTAGGCAGGGTGAATTTTTTGTTGGGTAGGTTAGTATTCCTCGCCCTCTACTAGGAGTCTAGTTAGAAGGTGTCTTCTTCAGTCTCTATGGCCTCTGCTACTAGGAGTCTTTGCTTGAATCCCCCTCATATCTTCCCAGGAGCCTACTCTGACTTAGGTCTCCAGCTTGACACAGAAATGCTCACACCCTCGGTTTCTCTTTTCTCTACAGGCCTTCTGTCTTCTCTCTCTCTCTCTCTCTCTCTCTCTCTCTCTCTCTCTCTAAGAACAGCACCATAGGCTGAAGAGAAGGCTCCAGTAATAAAATGTACTGGAATGTGAGTTTAATCCTGAGATTACCTCTGAGAGTCAGCAAAAGGTGGATCCCTGAGGCTCACTGGCCAGTCAGTTCCAGGCCATGTTGCAAAAACAAACAAACAAACAAACAAACAAACAAAAAGAATGGAGCCTCAAGAATGACAGCAAAGAACATCCTGTAGCCTCGATATACATACGCACACACACAAAAGAACATTATATTAACAAACTCCTATTTTTGTCATTACACTAAAGTTGTGTGTGTACTTGGAAGAAATGGGAATTGCAGATAAAGCAAAGAACAGAAGAAAAACCAGCAGTGGGTCTTGCAATCCAGGCAGCATTGTGCAGCCCCTTCCTGCATCTCCTATGCTTTATTCTGAGCACTAGTGAAAAATAGGATCATTTTGTGCAGTCTTGTGTGTGCTTTGTTTCAGGAGTGTATTTCAGGACCAGCAGATATAATTTCCTGTAATTTCAGCGGGAAGCAACATTTTATCTTACGATACAACTGGCTTTACCAATACGGAGTTCACCAAGCTCTAAATATTACAATATTCCCTCTTAGAAGATCTCATTCTTCAGTTTCTTTTCTTTTTCTTTCTTTTTTTTTTTTATTTTGAACTACATGTGAAAATGTATTTTTATCATATCCTCATCGGAAAACCCAAAATTTTTTGGCAGGTTGAGCACTTATAAATATTTAATAATACTATTTTGTTGTTTTTAAAATGTTATCTTTATTGTGTTTATGAGTGCGGGCACAGCTATGCCACAGTATGCATGTTGAAGTCAGTGAGCAATCTTTGGGAACTGGTTCCCTCCTTCCACTATAAGATCTGGGGGTCTGACTCAGGTTATCAGGCTTAAGTGGTAAGTACCCTTGAGCTATCTACACACAGTCAAATACCAGGTGTCCTGCTCAATCACTCTTCACCTTATTCTTTGAGGCAGAGTCTCTCAATGAACCTGAAGCTAGCCTGGCAGCAAGCAAGTCCTAGCCATCCTCCTGCCTCTGAACCTGATGATACTAGGGTTACAAATAAGTAATGAGCCCTACCTGCTTTTTTATGTGTGTGCTGAGGATTCAAACTCAGGCCCTCATGGTTGAGCAGCAAGCTTTATTACCCACTGAGCCATCTCCTTAGCCCCTATATGTTTTGTGGTCAAGAAAATCCTTGTCAGCAGTGCAGCTGTCTCTCAGGTGCACTTTCAGCTCTCAAGGACTGGATTTCAATGTCATCTGAAGCTACTTTTCTCTTGCAGCCTCAGCCTTCCTTCCCCTACCTCAAATACTAGCTTTACAATAAAAGGCTGTAATTTATTCACCACACAATGTCTTTGCCCTCCTGCCATCTGTAATCTATGCCTGACACACTCGGCTGCCCAGTATTATTTAATTCTGCTTTTTTAGAAAAAAAAATGACAGGAGTTTTGTGAGCCAGTTGGTAGGAAATCACCCCATTAAAAATATTGTTATGCAGAATGGTGTTTAGAAAAAAAATTCCAGCAGTGAGTTTCAGTTTTGTAAGATAATGTTCTTTATTTAGCCCTGCCAGGCTGGTAGCTGCAGTTATCATTAGAATAAAATAGAGCTAACTGGAGCCCTAAGGAAAGAATGACCTCCCAGGAGAATACTGGAGTTCTTTTAAACATTTAAAAATGTATGTAGTATTATAGGGAGGAGGTAGTAGAGGTCAGAGGACAGCTTTGTGGAGCTGGTTCTCTTCATACCTTTACATGAATTCCAGAAATGGAACTCATGTTGCTGGGCATGTATGGCAAGTAAGTACAAAAGACTCCCTAGCAATCTTGCTGGCCGAGAATGCTAGTTTCTAATCCATATCTGAATAACCCATGGAGGTAAACAACAGGAAATGCTAGTAGAATGTGTTAGGTTGTGAGCCAGACAAGAATCTCTGAAGTACTCAAGTCTATAAGCCACACCAGGCCACAATATACCTCACTTTTTAAATATAATTTCTCTGAGCAGAGAATGCATTAGTGATTAAAACATGGCAATGATAAGAAATACAGAGTTGTGGAGACTGCCTGGTGATCATGGAGTCAGGAAGATGGCATGCTTGCTTGTATGCTTGCTTGCCAGCCTAGTTCCAGGTTAAGGGGAAGACCTTGTCTCAAAGGAGTAAAGTGGAGAGTGATAGATCAGGACATGATCAGGTGGACTCCACACATGTAGAGTCATGTCCTCTCACACACAAACCAAGGAGACTCTACCTAGATGATCACAGAAACCAATTCTTTCTTTCTAGAACAATCCCTTAGTTTATACTCTCCATCCCAAGTCCTTCACCATGAAACTTAGTCCTGGTCAACACAGAATGAGTGACATGCTATTCCCTGGCTGGACTCATGACACCTGCCTGTAATTGATATTCTCTATACATTTTTCTTTTAGTAAATTGGTACAACAATAGAAAGCTTGAAAGACTATGTTGAAGATTAGGGAGTCATGAGATGGAAGGACTGGCTCCACACACTGATGGTGTGGATTTAATTTTTTTTCCCCAGACCTATATGTTGCAGTCCTCATCCTTGTGTCTCCCAGTGTGATGGGGACAAACGATAGAGCGAATCAAATTGATTTGAGATCCTTAGCTTCATTAGTTCTAACTTGATATAACTGGTGTCTTTATCAAAACATGAGACTGAGAGTCTGAAGAGATAACTCAGTGGTTAAGGGTATGTACTGTTCATGCAAAGACACCTAGTTGGTTCCCAGCACCCATGTGATATAGCTCAAAACTTCTTGTAACTCTAGCTCCAAGGGGATCCATGTTGTGCTCTGTGCTCACATGCTCATACCCCCCACAGATATAAACACTTACATAATTACAATAAAAAATAAATCTTCTTTAAAAGATGAAATTGAATACAGAGCTAGACTTAGAGAGAAAGCTGTATGAGGAGACAGAGTAGACATCCCTTTGTTTATCTAAACAGAGATATTCTTCACTCAGCCTCAGAAGGAGCCAAACCTTCTTGATCTTGGACTTAACAGCCTTCAGAACTATGAGACAAGTTCTATTTCTATTGATTATGTCATCTAGCTTGTGGAAACCTGTCATGGCAACCAAATGAATAACCATATCTGTTTAACATGGGCATCTCTTTTTAACTTCATGAAATTGATGAATATACATGATAATTTACTTGACCTATTATTCATAATTTACCATTGTGTTCTAGAAAACAATATGTAAGAAGAATATTCTGGATGACACTGTCAATGTCCTACACTGTAGGCCACACCATTGTCCAAGAAGTCAATGTAAGTCCTGCCCTAGTGTGGCAGAGTCTGGGAATGAGACAGGTGTAGAGACAAGAGTAGGAGAAGGGCTATGTGAGTGGGCCTGCAAGTTTGGGTCCCAAGATGGTGAATGGATGAATAGACTGGTACCTCGAGGCCACACCCAGAGAGTATGACTGATACTTCTCTCTTTTTTTTCAAATTTTTATTAGTTTATTTACTTTATATCCCGAAGGTGCCCCTCCCTCCCTTCCTCCCAGCCTCCCTCATTTCACTTCCTCCCCCCTTCTCCCTTTGCCCCAGAAAAGGAGAGCACCCTCCACCTGTATTAACCTTCCCCAGCACATCAACTCACATCAGGACTGAGCATATCTTCATCCCCTAAGACCAGGCAAGGTAGCCCTGACGCTGGGGGAAGTGATCCAAAAGCAGGCAATAGAGTCCATATTAGAAATAGAACCCACCTCCACTCTTCAGGCGCTCCATATGAAGACTATGCTGCTCATTGGTTACATGGTGCAGGGGACCTAGGGCCAGGTCATGCATGCTCCTTAGTTAATGTCTCAGTCTCTGAAAGCCCCCATGGGAGTGGGTTAGTTGTCACTGTTGGTCTTCTTATGGGATTCCTGTCCCCTTCAGGTCCTTCCATCTTTCCCCCAACACGTCCACAGGATTCTGCCCCAT
The DNA here is from genome assembly GCF_907164565.1 of Psammomys obesus. NCBI lineage: Eukaryota > Metazoa > Chordata > Mammalia > Rodentia > Muridae > Psammomys > Psammomys obesus. Next base: position 16,244,965 of record NW_026596149.1, read on the forward strand.
ACTTGGCTGTAAGTCCCAGCATCTGTCTTGATCAGCTGGAGCTGGAGCTGGCTGGAGCCTCCCAGAGGACAATCAAGTTAGGCTCCTGTCTGCAAGCATAGCAGAGTATCATTATTAGTGTCAAGGGCTGGCTCTCTACCATGGGGTGGGTCTCAGGTTGGGCATTATTGTTTGGACTTTCCCTCAATCTTTGTTTCCTCACTATCCTTGCACTTCTTGTAGGCAGGGTAATTTTTAGATCACAGGTTTTGTCAGTGGGTTGTTATTCCCCTTCTTTCCCTAGTCCTCCCTTGCTAGGAGGTGATCGCTTCAGTCTTCATGTCCCTGCCTGTTAAGTGTCTCAGCTAGAATCACACCTGTATCCTCCCAAGAGACTACCCTGTTTCAGGTCTCCAATTGACAAAGAGATGCCCCCCACCAGCAGCCCAGTTTCCCTTTTGGTTCCCAACCCTCTCACCTCTCACCCCTGTTCTTCCCACATCTGATCCCCATCCTTGTTTCCCTCTCCATTTCATCTCCTGCCTAGTTTCCTCTTCTCATCCACTACATCAGACAAAGGGCTAATACCTAAAATATGCAAAGAACTTAATTAAGCATCAACAAATCAAATAACCCAATTAAAAATGGAGTACTGAGTTAAACTGAGAATTCACAACAGAAGAATATATAATGGTTGAGAAGCACTTAAATAAATGCTCAGTGTTGTTAGCCACCAGAGAAATCCAAATCAAAATGACTCTAAGAATCCATCTTAAACTAAGAATGTCTAAGATCAAAAACTCAAGTGACAACACATGCTGGAGAGGATGTGGAGAAAGGGGAACACTCTTCCATTGCTGGAGGGAGTATAAACTTGTACAACCTCTCTGGAAATCAATCTGGCACTTTCTCAGAAAATTGGGAATAATTCTACCTCATGACCCAGCTATGCTGTTTCTGGGCATACACCCAAAAGATGCTCCACCATACAACAAGGACACTTGCTCAAGTATGTTCATAGCAGCTTTATCCCTACTAGCCAGAATCTGGAAACAACCTAGATGTCCCTCAACCAAAGAATGGATAAAGAAAACGTGGTACATTTAGACAATGGAATACTACTCAGCTATTAAAAACAAAGAAATCATGAAATTTGCAGGCAAATAGATGGAACTAGAAAAGATCATCCTGAGTGAGGTAACCCAGATCCAGAAAGTTCATACACGGAATGGACTCACATATAAGTTGATATTAGACCTATAGTACAGGATAATCATACTACAGTCCACAAACCCAAAGAAGCTAAGTAACAAGGAGGGTCTAAGGGAGAGTGCTGGAGTGTCACGCAGAGGGGAAATAGAGTAGACAGCAGAAGTGGGTGAAGAGAGGAAACTGGGCATTGATACTCCTCTTTTAAGAGAGAAATTTTGGTCAGTCAAGTATCTTAGCTCAGAGGAAAATCTACATGGTTTATTAAGTCTTCACTCATACCCATGCTTTCATCAAACATTTACAGGCATTGGGAATGAGGCAAGAGCAAAAAAGTTAGCTGATACATTCAGTTGAAGCTCTTCCACCAGGCAAGAAAGGAGTCTGTGTAGAGACAGAGAGACATGTGTGTTCCATAGTTTTGAAGTCCAGCAAGGTAATGAGGGAACTCATATCATGTGATCCATACAGTATGCCATATATTACATGCATATATTATACTTACATATATATTATAAAAGCGAATCTGCTATCTTACCAGAGGGTCAGTAGCAAGGGAGAATTGTAGCAAAGGGGCAGTGATCTAGTTAGCAAGCATATGCATTGTCACAGAAGCCAGTTTTTGTCTTCTCAGAGAGACAATCTACAAATATGGGGGAAGAGACAGGAACAAAACGAAACAAAAAAAGGCAAGGAAGCGAACTAGAATAATGACTACAGTGTATAGTAAATTTGAAGGTATTGCTGTAAATACAGGGTTTAAAAAATGTACTTGTGTGTTTGAGTTGTGTGCTTCTGTGTGTCCACATGAGTTTCTTGCATCTATGTGGATGTATGAGCACCTTTATGCATGTGTGTATGGTAGTCAGACAACAACCTTGGTAGCGTTACGCACACGCTTTCCACCTTGCGTTTGGCCTGGAACTCATCACAGGCTGAGCATACTGGCCAGCAGATCCCAGGATTCCACCTCTCTGTGTCCCCAGCCACTGCACTATTACTGTTTTGTTTTCCCATGGGTCTGGGTATCAAAGTTAGGGCCTCATGCTTACAAGGGCAAGCATCCTGTTGACTTAGCCATCTCTCAGTCCAGGTGTTCTTTTAAATTTTGTCAGCGATAGCTATAGTAATAAATATGAGTGTAAATTTGAGGTTGTGTGCACAGTGAGTCTACCTAGCGATCAAATATTATTCCTAAGTGTTTCTAAATCTGCTAATAAGCTCCAGAATTCTTTGGCACAGTGACTGATTCCTGATATTTCCTGTGATGTCTTTATGCACCCAGAACTAAAAAAAAAATTATAAGTAAGGTGGGGTTATTTAAAAGGGCCCACACATGACTATATCTGAGTAAAGTAAAATATCAAAACATTTGATGATTGGAAATAACTCTACTACACTGAGTAAAATAAATATCCATATGATATAAATAAACTAGTTAACTAAAATATTTTTGATGAGTAACTAGCCAATATGTTGACAACGTCATCAGGGTGGAATATCTTTGGAGAAACCACTTTAATCGTGTGGCAAAAATGAAAAGCATCCGAAAAGGGACAGTTAAAGTGCACCGCCTGCCCGCCCTGCCTCCTGTGTGCAGAGATGCTCCTGCAACAATGTAGCAATGCCCAGGGACACAGGGAAATGCTAACTGAGGTCCAGTCTGTGAAACAATTGGTTATTATCTGCGAAGGAATGAGGGAAGGTCATAGGCTTCAAGGAGAGTCCTGGTGACTTGTTCCAGATTGATTGAAAATGTTTACATGAGCATTCAACACACAAGGCAGGCAAAAGCAACACATAACTGGCCAAGAGTTACTTTTGTGAAAAGAAAAGACCCTGTTCATAAAATTGAGAGGCTGAAAGGTCACCTGGCAATGTATCTTCTTTTATTGAAAGCTAGGAGTGGTCTGAGGGTGGGAGTTGGGTTAAATTATTCATTATGACAGAAATAATTATCTTCAGACACGAGATAGAAGCCCAAATGCATTTTAGGGAGTCAACTTGAGAAATGTTCCCCAGTGATGAAGGATGTAATAAGACATGTCCCAGACCCCTTTCCTGTGCTTTGATTTTTCTCAACACTTGCAAAAAAAAAGTGCCCTGTGCTGACAAATGTCTGATTAACAAAATTAAGAAGAGATTTGGTGGCAGACTCAATCCCTCTCTGGGGTTTTTCAGTTACTGGATTTCTAGGTTGATTATCTTTTCAGGTCAGACTTCCTTTCCGCCTTTGTCACCGTTTATCATTTGTGGCTGAGAAAATGTGCTGTTTTTTTTTTTTTGCCAGGATGAGGTTGGGGAAGAGTTTGTCTCCTTCATATGGAGTTCTGCTATACTAACAATTACGATCCTGTTTATCTCAAGGCTACTGTTGCTATCTTGTCTCCTTTACCTTCATTGCTTCACAGTTTGCTTCAAGACAGAAATACAAGCTATTGTATATAAAAAGGAGATGGGGAGGGTCTGGGGAAATTAGTCAGTGGGTAAAACACAAGCTGTGCAAGCCTGAAGATTGGGGTTCAGATCGTCAACACCCACATAAAGGTCAGGTAAATGAGGTGGCCTGCCTGTAATCCCAGCATGTGGAAGGTAGAAATATCACTTCCCCAGAGTAAGCTGCCTGGCTAGACCAGTCAAATCGGCAAGATCTATGTTCCATCAAGAGAACCCTTCTCAATAAATGAAGTAGAAACCAATCAGGACCACCACCCCCCCATTGTCAACCTCTGGCCTCTACATAGACATGTACACAGATGAATATGCACACTCCTCCCACAAATATGCATCCAAACATATGTAAACGTGTATACACACATATAAAAAAAAAAGAGGCCTGAATGATTTAATTTATAGTATATGACTTGTCTAGATCCTTGGGGTCTTTTCATTGCTGCTTGAGAGTTTATTGTTGAATATTTTGGGGGCTAGGTCCACGGAGGTTCCTGAGAGGACAATAGGAAACAATTAGTCCATAAAATATGCAAGGTTGTAGTGAGAATACTGAAACCCTTCGTCATTATTAGTGTTTTTTGTTAGTGAGTTGTTGAAGGACCTGAGACTCCGCCATATGCCTCTGCCTAAGGCAGAGAGCTAAGTAGTTAGAACTGACACTTGGGTATTAAGGCTGGTGGCACATGCCTATGCTCCCAGCTACTTAGATGACTAAAGGTAGGGGGATGGCAAGTTCTAGACTTACCTGCACTACAGAGTGAGTTCAAGACCGTCTTGCAAATCAGAGCGTCTCTGTTTTCAAAGGAAAGTAAAGATAGAGGATTGTGACTTAAAAGACTTCAATTTAAACATTTGGAATCGGAAATACTCATTGAACTGAGTATTTATTAAGATTTCGCTACTCTAGATGCTAGATTGAGAATGTCTTGACATAGCAACAGCCAACTGATGAGTCTCGACTGTAGTTAACTATGATTCTTTTAAAAATATTCTAAATTTATTTGTTGTCTGTGTGTTTTATTCACATAAATGGCTGTGCACCATGAGTGCCCAGTACCTCTGGTGGCCAGAAAAGGGCATCAGGATCCCTGAGAACTCAAGTTATGGACAGTGTGAGATATCATGTGGATGCTGGGGAATTGAGTCTAGTTTAGCAAATACAAGTGCTTTTAATCACTGAGACATTTCTCTAGCTCTGGTATGATCCCTTGATAAAGCCTTTTTTTTTTTTAAGACCAGGTTTCTTTGTGCATCCTTGGCTGTCCTGAAACTATCTCTGTAGACCAGGCTGACTTTGAACTCACAGATATCTGCCTGTCCCTACCTCTCAAGTGCTGGGATTAAGGTGTGCATCACTGCCACCTAAAGATTTAATAATATTTTAAAGTTGAACAGTAAAAACATGGTATGCAGTCCATTCGTGTGTGTGTGTGTGTGTGTGTGTACATGCATGAATGCACAATCCCTTTTTTTTTAGTTAAAATAAGTGATAAACATATTAGTCTTTCACCATGGTTAGAAAATATCTGCTCCAGCCCCAAGTGACACTCGGGCTTCCAGGAGACACAAGAGAAAGGGAGAGAGAAAACCTTGAAGCTGCCTGCAAGGAAAGAATTTTAATCCAAAGTTTACAATAGGGACTCGGAGTAGAGCTCAGCTGGAAAACGACTTATCCAGCAAGCCTTGGATTTGATTCCCAGTAAGGCAAATACTGGGTATGGTCGTATATGCACATTATCTCAGCACTGCAGAGGTAGAGAAAAGTGAATCAGAAGTTTGAAGTCATCCTCAGCTACTTAGTGAATTAGAAGCCAACCTGAACAACATGATACAGAAAGAAAGAGAAAGAAAGAAAGAAAGAAAGAAAGAAAGAGAAAGAAAGAAAGAAAGAAAGAAAGAAAGAAAGAAAGAAAGAAA
>NW_026596149.1:16250623-16252622 GCF_907164565.1 Psammomys obesus
GGAAGGAAGGAAGGAAGGAAGGAAGGAAGGAAGGAAGGAAGGAAGGAAAAAAGGAAGGAAAGAAAAGAAAGAAAGAAGAAAGGGAAGACAAGAAGGAAGGAAGGGAGGGAGGGAGGAAAGGAGGGTGGGAGGAAGGAAAAGAGGGAGGGGAAGAGGAAGAGAAGAAAAAATCCACTTGAGATTTAGAAATAGTAAACGAAACCAAAAGAAAAGGGAGCTAAAATTGGTCTTGTCTTTACTTTCAGCTTAGCCTTAAACAAGACACATCACTACAGTATCAAAGGGAAATGATGGATTCAACAATACCTGAATGTGCCAGCTGACATAAGCATGATAATGAGGACCATCCTCAATGATTGCAAATTCATGAGACCCTTCTCACAGCCTTAAACAACAAGGATAAACTGCACAAATTTGAAGACAATTCAGTCAAAATTTGTTATCATATTATCGATATAATCATCATCAGGGTATTTTCTTGTGTATGCTGAGACTGAACCTAGGCTGAACTCACGTACAGCCTAGGTTCACACCATGTTAAAGCATACCCCCTGCCCTCACCCAGACATCTGAAACCTTTGCAAATTGGAGCCTTAAACTTTTCTCTCAGATTTTAAAAAGAAGTCATGTTTGTTTTCATAAATATTACAGAAACATTCCTGGGCTTGCTCTATGAAAAAGAGATGGAAATATTAATATTTCCACATTACATATTTATATGTATGTACATATACATATAATATAAACATACTTATATGTATGTGCAGGTTTGTACAGGTATGTGTGTGTGAGTGTGCAGTATGAGTGTGGGAAGAGAAAATGATTTTTTATCAGATTTGGGTTGTCATCTTACAGAAATAAAATGAAACAAAATTTCTGATGATAAATGGCATTCAAAGAAAAAGATATTTGAGCAGTATTTTTTAGTGGATTGTAGACTGTCAGCTCTACAAAGTTGGAAATTGAGGATTATGGAGATACCATAGAAACATTTTGACTGGCAATGGAAAAAAGAAGAAAAGATAAAACCAAAATGTGTGCATGTGTGTACATGTATGTAGGCGGAGTGGAAGTTTCTGGTTTCCTTGAAGACTCAGTTTTGTCGTGTGATGTTTTGCTGCAAGCTGGGCACAGGATGTTTTGCTGGAGGCTGGCTTGTGAGAGGGCTCACATGATGTTTTGCTGGAAGCTCTCTCATGCAAGGAGCTTGACTTTGCCTAGCTGAGAACACCCATGGGTGGACTCTGAGGAGAAGATAGGTATAGAGGCCTACACACAGTCAGACATTGCTTTTTCGATCAGTATCACTGAGCTGATCTTGGTGCTTCGACACTTGACTTCGCAGAGAGAAACATCCCAGAGAACTTCTCAGGGCAATCCAACTGAATCTTGCAGCTTTCAGTGACTTGTTGTTGCTTCTTGGTATTGGCCTTTGGACTGGACTGCTGATACCCTTCCTGATGACTGAATTTAGTAATCCCCTAAAGACCCACTGACCCGAATAAGCAGGAAGTAGATAAAAGAGATCTACTTTTCTCTACTAATCTCCTACCTAAGGTTGGGGAGTTGAAAGGGAGGTAAAGGTGTTTAAGAACCCTAAATAAAGTAGGTTGGTGAAAAGTCTAAGCCTGCGTATATGCATGTGCAGGTGTGTATAGGTATGTGTGTTGGGTGTGCAGTGTGACTTGTGCACGTGTGTGTATCTGTGTGGGTGTGCACGCATGTTGTTTGCGTGTGTGCATGTACCTGTGTGCATGTACCCGTGTGCATGGCTGTACATGGTATTTATGTAAAATAAAATTTTATTCAGTCACAAAAGGAGAACAAAATTACATTATTTACAGAAAAATGGATGCAGCTGGACATTATCATATTAAATAAATTAAGCCAAACTCAGAAAGTCAAATGTAATGTCTATTTTTCTCAGTTGTGGATCCTAGATGATACACATAATATATATATATATATATATATATATATATATATATATATATATATA
>NW_026596149.1:16252632-16282725 GCF_907164565.1 Psammomys obesus
ATATATATATATATATATATATATATATATATATATATATATATATATATATATTCATGTATGTATACATCACATCAACTTAGAAGTGAAACTTTGTGATGAAATAAAGGGGGCTTAATAGGCGAAAAAGAAGGAAAAAAGTATATGTCAATGTGAAGGGGACTATGCTTACAGTTCATTGTATACTTGCATGAACATGTGCTTATGTGAGCCAGCTCTGTAATCAATGGATATAAGCCGATAAAAACAATGCAGGCACACTTATACTTGTATGTCGATCACATTGTATGAGCTTGGGTTTCCATTTTGTACTTGGGAGCCAGTTTAAACCTGCCTCTTCCAAACCCAAGGGTTCTTGAAAGGCAGCCATGTATTAATGAGGCCAGCATGAGGTGGGAGAGAGCACTTCATCTTCATCTCATCCAACAGGAAACACATTGACTCTGTAAAACCTGCGCTTTGACTGAAGCTTCTACAGCATTGACACAGATGTGCTGGTTCATGAAAACACGAAATCCTTTAGTGAAACACACAGAATTAAGTTAATATGATTTATGTCACCCATCGACCGGCCCAGCCGGTGCTTTATAGTGATCTTGATTAAAGAAAGATTATGGAATAGCTACATCGCTCCCTCATTTGCATTTAGTTCAAAAGGAATGGCCTAAATGAAGCTAAATAGGCATTTAAGTACAAGAAAAAAAGATTTTCTTTTGCTTTCATTAAACATGAACATGAAACAACTTGCCAAAAATTTGCACAACATTGTTTTAGGACTAGAAAGTGAATTTGGCATGAATAATTTCCAAACTGATTCTGCTAATTGTGTTTCCTCTGAAGAAAGAAATGTAATAATCTCTGCCCCCAGTGCATCAGTCTCCCATTTGGGGCTTTACACTGTTTCTGGGTTGTAGTGCTGAGAGGTGCGGATTTTAACCACATGTGGCTCTCCAGCCACCTCTCAGAAGAGGAAAAGGAGACTATTTTTCATATATCATCCTATGATATTTATTTCTTCCCTTATCATTTTACAGGTGAAACATTCAGCAGTTCAGAGCCAAGATCTGGATTCCCAACAATATGCCTGCAGCCAAGTTTAGGGTCTGACGTGAATTATCTGCTCAATGACAACTGAACAAACTGTTAAATCAGTATAGTATTAAACTGATTCCTAATTACTTATTGCTACACCCAGAGATGAGTGCATTTCTCAACCCTCATCAGAGAAGCTTCTTTGTTCGGTAGATGGCATTGAACACAAAGACCCACAACTGATCAAGGAACTAATGAGACACTGTTCAATGCTCAGCCCTAAACTGGACATCTATTTCACAGTCTTTGGTATCACCAAAGGAAGAAGAGACAGAGAGATTGTAGATTCCAGAAGTGGTGAAAGACTGCAAGAAAACATTGTTTTCTACATACAATGGGACAGTGCAAAAATGAACTCACATCAGTTGTTACAGCATGCATAAGACCCACACAAGCTCCAACTAGATAAAATCCCAGCATGGAGGAAGATGTAAGCTCACAAACTAGTTACAACTGACAGCTACTGAGAGAAGAAATCAGTTTTCTTTAAGGATGTGGCTCTTAGTAGATCAACCATGGTCCAGTACCTGGTCACATACCCAAGAATATATGGGCAGTGCAAATTGAGTTTGATCAGCAAAAAAAAATAAGAACAAGAACAATAAGAACAACAACAAGAAGAAGAGGAAGAAAGTTGGTAGGTAGGGAAGAAGACTGGATCTGCAAAGGGTGGGGAATGTGTGTAAATACGATTAATACACACTGGATGTAATTCTGAAAGAACTAATTATTTTAAAAGGAAGGAAAGATAGAAAGAAACGAAAAAAGAAAGGAAAAGGAGATGAAGAAGGGAGAATTAGAATCAGAGGAAGAGGAAGCTGAAGCCAAAATAGAAAAAAGAAAGAGGAGGAGGAGGAAAAAAAAGAAGAAAAATAAAGAAGAGGAGAAGATAGAGGAGGAGATGGGGTATAAGGTAGTAGCCTATGATTTTACAAGAGAGCAAATATCTTAATTAGCCTTAATTGTCAACCTGAAACAGCCTGAGATGGGAGACTCAAGTGGAGGATTACCCAGATTAAATTGGCTTTGTGAACACATCGTTAGTGATTGCCTTGATTGTTAGTTAAAATAGCAGGACACAGCCCACTGTGGGCAGCACCATTCCCTGGGTAGGTGATCCTGGGCTGTATGAGAATCTTGGCTACTCATGAGCTTGTGAGTGAGCCAACAAGAAGCATTCTCCATGGTTTCTACTGTACTCTTGACTCTGGGTCATCTTTCTGCTTAGAGGTATTGCTTCATGGAATAGCAAGTTTGCTTGTTTTCAAGTTCTTACTTTGTGTTCCTGTAATGAAGTTCCTAGATGATGTACTGTAACGTGGATGACTACTCCAGGTGGACCCTTGCCTCTTCTCAGTCGCTTTTGTCCGGAGTGTTTTATCCTAGCAACAGAGACGAAACTGGAACAGCAAGACACTCTTACTCTAGTGTCAATATCAGTACTTATGTTTAGCAATAAAGTTACCTGAGCATACTATTAATATTAAGATGAGATAAGTGATAAGGAAGTCAGTGGAGGTTAGTTGAGGAAGAGCTTTACGGATTTGTGGTTCCTGCCTGAGGAGGTCATCTCTGGTACCTGATGTAGCTCTGTCTCTTCTCTACTATACAAAAGAATTTTTCACATTTGTTTATCTTTTCTTGCTAGTCTACTGAAAATGAAAAAAGATTGTATGAAATTTCTTCTTGGTTGTAATCACTAGAAAAATGATTATGAGTTTTAAATCTATAATATTTATGGCTTAACAATGTAATGACAAATTAAGGATCTTTGTATTCAATAAAGTTTAGGCCTGATAATGTAGTAGGAGGTATTCCAAATAAAATGAATTTATGAAGCAAAAAAAAATGCACTGAATGATTTAATATACTTTCCAAAAGGCTCCTGAAATTAACATCAGCCTGCCACTTTACAACCTGACAATATACACACACTAGTGGTTGAATGTGTTCCAAAAATAGGATGTTAAAATACAAATGGCAGAGAGCAGGTGAACGGTTCAGTGGGAAAAAGTATTTTCAAGCCTGATGACCTGTGTTCAATCTACTTGTACCCATGTGATAGAAGGAAAGAACTGGCTCCTGCAAATTGTCCTCTGGTCATGTGTATGCCCACACACAAGAATCCCCTAATCCTCCCCAAACAGCCACATTTGTAGGAGGGAGGCATTTCGTTCAAACCACATTAGTCACGGTGCTTCTAGGAAAGCCCCGGAATTCCCTAAATTGACTTATAAGCCATGTTTCCCACTCAGTGATAGGCAGAAATACTTTATTTACAAAAAAGGCTAAATGGGTAGAGGTGTCAATGTTGTCCTGAGAGCCAGGCAAGGACTGTAAGGAAGCCCCCAAAACCACAAACTCATCTTTCTCTCATTGATGTACACACATGTATAATAAGTCTTTCTGGTTTGTATGTGAGAACAGCCATAAGCAGTCATTAGAATTGCTCACTGTGTTACTGAGGAGCCATTCCACTGGTATGTGTGCTCAGGGGGCCAAGGAATCCCGTAGAGAAAAGAGGGCGGGGATGTGTTCTGGAAGTGAGCCTCCTCAGAGTCAATGAAGAAAACAGCCACCATTGTGTAAGGTTTCCAATTGGGTGAACCCCTCTTTGGGCTGTGTTTATCACCATCCTGCTCTAAGTAGAAAAATCTGTAAGAAAGGCAACTCAGCAACTTTTTTTAGAATTCTGTAGGTGCCTGTTTTTACAGAGAGAATTTTCATTCTGCTGTGAGGAAAGAGGGATTCCCCCAAGGCGTCTTTAAAACATGTTATTCCCTTATCTCAGGGGACAAAGACAAATAGGTCTTAAATAGGTCAAATCCTAGCGTTTGTCTCTAAAGTTGCTCTGGGTTGGTCTGATGGGAAGAGGTTGTCAAAACAACAGGACACCACACATGATAAAACCTTTTATCAGAAAAAAAAAAAACAATAAAAATTTAAAAAGAAGCAGTAAGCACAAAAGACTAATCAAAATGATTATTTTCTGCAGGAAACACTGTGTTATGATAACACACTCATGTTGCTTAGCGCTTGTGCAATTAGATGCCCAATGATAGCGATTTCTGTGTAAGGCTCACAAAATACATAACGTCCAAAAATCTCCATTTGGTAAAACATGCACGCACAGCCATATGCAGTCTCCTTGTACATAAGGGTAAAGATCACTGTTGGGGGAACATGGACTGGGAGAGGTGGGTAAGTTTTCATACCATTAGTGTGCCCTTGCCCTAGTTCCTTCACTTCTCTAAAGTTCCTTGTTTTAAAACCACTGCTGCTTTCTGAGTGTACTTCTTGTTTCTGAGATCCTGTTGGGAAGGAATCAAGTGTACAGCCAACCCACAGTTCTGAAGCTAATGCTTGAGGGAGCTAGTGCTTGACCAGGCTGGGAAGATGGCTCAGTAGGGAAAGCGCTGGGTGTGTGCAAGCATGAAGGCCTGCTTTCATTCCCCAGAATCCAAATTTCAAAACAACAAAATAAGCCACGGGTGGCAACACGCCTTCTGTCTTCTAATCACAGGGACAAACTGAGACAGCAAGGTCCCCAAGGGATTGCTGGGTATTAGGCTAGATGAATGTGCAAGCTCCAGGTTCAGTCAGACAGGCTCCAAAAATCAGATGGTAGGCAATCGAGGAACATGCTCATCATCGACTTCTGGCTTTGACATGTGTGTGTACACATGTGATCATACACAAACACAAGTGCACAAGAAACATTGGTCATCTACGTGTTTTAGATGATGAAAAGACAGGCCAACTACCCACGGGAAGCTGTTATACCTTTGTTTGGTAAAAAGCCTCAGATGAATTCCACAGCAGCCATCTCTTCGAGACCTCATATTTCAAAAAGCCAGGCAGAGCAGTGTCCATGAGAGTGGGTATTCTGAAACAGGCAGAGGGCACAGAAGAGCCCAGAAACTTGAATGAGCTGTGATAGGCCATGTCTGTGATGTCAGTCACCTCCTGGGATAGCAGTGAAGCTAGAGGATGACAGAGCCAATGTAGTGCCCGCTTGCTCTTCATTCTGGCAAGCGGTCCATATGAGGCTGCTTCAGACTCTGAGGGAATTGACCAATGGTTGTATGGGGATGATGCAGTCTAAAAAATAGCTTTTCTTACCTTCCCAGTACCTTGGGAATGAGGATTGAATTGCTTCTCTGACTTGATCCACTGTCCTTGAGAAGCTGACTAAATGGTCCTCTGAATGTTTGTTTGCTGTGCTTAGAGCCAAGCCAGGACAGGAGGGAAGGACCCAGACCAACAAGCTCGTTTTCTTCTCATTGAAGCATACACACTTCACTAAAGATGCCAGGGCTTGAAGTTCATCTGTGAGTGGAAGGTCCCTGTGTCACTCATTGAAGGCTTCATCAAAGTGTTCATCAGCATTTACACGTGACACATGCACACCCTTTCCAATTACATTCTTTAAGAAACACACACACACACACACACACACACACACACACACATGCACCACAGGGCTGGCTCAGTCAGTGAAGTAGTTGCCTTAGAAGCATAAGGACCAGCGTCTGAGCCCCAGAAGCCACACAAAAGAAATCTAGGCATGATAGCAAGTGACTGTAATCCTAACACTGGAGAGGAGAGACAGGTGACTCACTGAGGCTCAGTGGCCGGCGAGTCTAGTCATACTGGAAATCCCTAGGCCACTGACAGGCCACGTTTCCAAAACAAACAAGCAAGCAAGCAAACAAACCAGAACGAGACAGGCAGCTCCAGTGAAACAAGATTCAAGATTGATCCCTGCCTTCCACATCCAGGAACATCCAGGAACGCCTATATACACCCTCTAACACACATTCCCTCCTCACAGGAGGCTATATACTCACATGATACGACAGAAAAAAAGAAAGGAAGAAATGAATGAAAAGAGAAGAAGGAAAGGAAGGAAGGAAGGAAGGAAGTCAGTCAAGTATGTATCTATCCCAAGCAGTCAAACTTTTGGTGATTGGCTCAGAAGAGCAGAGAGCACATAGCCCTAATTTGTACCTCATCGTAGCAAATAGCAGCCTCACCTGCCACACCATGAGAGACAAACTACCAGGCATTGTAAGCAATACTGCTATGCACTGTAGTCACCAGAGGGAAAACAGAAGGCTGGCATAGCCTGGAGTCATCACAGACAGAGAAGGGTTAAGAGTCCAGGTCTGCGCAGAGGAAGACAATGCAGCCAGTCCTGATAAGACCTGATAAGCTAGGGACAGCTGGAAAGAGAGGAGGACCTCCCCTATCAGTGGACTGAGGGAGGAGCATACGAGAAGAGGAAGGAAAGGTGGGGTTGGGAGGGAATGAGAGATGGGGCTACAGCTGGGATACAAAGTGAATAAATTGTAATAATAAAAAAATAAATAAATAAAAGAGTTCCGGTCTGGTTTTAAGTTCTACCCGTGCTCTAAGGAGACACAGTCACTTCTGTCCATCAGCCTCGGTTGCCATTACATAATATCCTTACTTGTTAACATTGCATATTGCTCTAGGAAGATGAAGAGAAGGTTTCTGATTCAGAAATCATCCATTAAATTGAAAGAAAACTCTAGTTAAAAGCTCTCCATTACTGTTTTATTATCATGATCTTCATTTAGCACTCCGGGAGGTGACATTGTGCAATTATTAAAAAAAAAAATCTTTTATGTTTTATGATGCTTTGACTCTTGTGGACTGTGCTTCCCAGGGTTAGTTCATTTCCAGGGGGTAGTAACGCTAGTCCAGGAATGAATATTTGATATGCAATCACTAGCCAATAGTCACTGCAGAGTCCTGTAGAGCAGGCGTATCAGCTATTGTGGTGTGCTGTATCTTTAAAGGCTGCCCTCACACCAGTTATGAACATGGCACAATGATACATCTATATGTGAAGCCATAATGAAACCTAGTTTTTATATATTAACTAAAAAGACTAAAAGGGCAAATAAATTTTACATTAAATAAAGGCTGCCTCCCCCAACAAGAGTTAATGCTCAGCCAAGTTTGAGATCCATTGGTGTGAACCTCCCACGAAGTTTAACTTATTATACTAAATATTTAACTTATTACACTAAATAACATTATACTAAATATATTATACTAAATGCTAAATAATGCTTCCTCCAAGAAACCATTCTGTGAGGGGGGATTTTTTGAGAAAGACAAGACAGTTATAGAAAATTCCAGAAAGCTAGATCCTATGGACTACCCCCTGTTGGTATAAAAGGCACATTTTTACTATCCTCTTAAAACAAAGTGGGATGGTTAGATCTTCCTCATCTATGTGCTGCTTAGGAAAATGCTACTTGGTTTAAGATTAAGTAAGATGGTGGAACAGAGAGTATGGGCTTTGGGCTTTCACCTGGGTGTGCAGCCTTTTGATGATAGGATCAACTTGAGTGATTATAATTCAGTGTCTTGTATCAGGCCCTGGGGATGATGGAGGTAGTTTGTATAATGATTTGACTCATAAGGGGGAAAAATTAATTGTATCTTCTTCACTTGATGAGTGATACAGCTTCATTGGAAAAATAAAAACCAAAACAGCATTCCTCTTAGGAGAGCAAGTTTCAAGTTAATATATGGTAATGTTCTACACAGCTTTATTAATCTAGAGCCAGGATGGACCTGGAAGCAAGAATCAGCAGGCTGGAGAAATGGCTTCCGGCTATTCGTGGGCAGCTGTGTGATGCAGGCAGGACACTTTGTCTGCTCTTTGCCTTGCTTCCCTAATTGTGAACGTAGAGCCAGCACGTTTCTCTTGGGCATACACCATAAAAAGGAATGAGAATGCACTTGGAGAGATTTGAGTTCTTGGAGAGCATCATAACACATACATGTAGACACACTTTATTTCTCTTTGTACGTTGCCAATCTAACAAAGAGGGAAAGTGTTAAGTCAAAAAAAAAAAAAAAAAAAAAAAACAAATGTGTAATTCTACTCTCCCATTATCCTTAATATCAAAGCCATTTCTCCCACAAGGAGCCTCGTGAATGTTATTGTGAATGCTTCTGACAGCCTGCCATTGGCAAGGGGGCTTTGTGTTCCCCACAGCTGGTGAACTCACACCCCAAGTGTTCCCTGGGAGTGACTCCATGTGGGGCTCAGGGAAGGCCTCAGACAGTTTTCAAATGGACCCCATCAAATCCCTGTGGTGTATCCTCTTCCTTGCAAATTGCTTTGGTGTTTAATTGTTGGAGCCATGTGTGTTTTAAGGAAAATTGAATCCATATGTTTGTGAATTATTTGGACTGAGCTCATCACATTGTTGTTTTGCAAGTGCCGTTCATTGTCCAGGAAGAATCCCCCAGTGCCTCTTTATACACCCCACCATGCTTGACAATATCTTTCAAGCAGGAAGTTTTCCCAGCCTTGCAAAACCCACTCTTCAGACTCTAGAGGCCACTTTCCTCTCCCTCCATCACAACTATTTCAGTTAAGAAGCACAGCCTTCTTGGTGGCTGGGGATATGTCTCAGTTGGTGAAGGTCAGCAAGTACAAGGACCTGAGTTCAGATCTCCAGCCATTACATAAGAAGCTGAGTGTATGGGCGTTGTCTCTAACCCCACCTGAGAGCAGGCAGGCAGAGACAGGGATATCCCTGGAACACATTGCCAGTCAGCGTAGCCAATAGCTGAGCTCTAAGTTAAGTGAGTGACTGTCTCACAAGGTAAGATGGGCACATCAAACCCTTCTCCATATGCACACGTATGTACAGTGTCGTACAACTCTTTAGCTGTGTTGTATGGAAGTCAAAGAAGAAGATACCTTACTGAAGACTTCCTGAAGGTCTCCCCCCCAAAAAAAAAAAACACAAAAAGAAGAAGCATGAAAACAGAATTAGGTCAACAAGTCTCTTTCACTGATTTCTCAAGATTCTAAATTAAAAAAAGGTGTCACGTTTTCCTAGATTCATTCATTCATGCCTTCACTCATTCATCAAACATTGATGTTTGCAAACATGAATGTCCAGTGGCATTTCTCATGTCCCTGACTTTGACCTCTGACCTCCATCTAGCCTGGACTTTTTTCTGTAAGTCTAGATCACTTGATATCATCTTCTTTTTCTTTCTAATCTTACTTTAAATAAAGATATATTTGTAGAACCTGCAAACGATGTTATTGCCTAGAGAACCCCCAGGAGATCGCACAGAATTAGCATAAGATAATTAAAATGTATGTTTTAATTTAGAAATACATTCTAAAATAACTTGGCTCTGAGAGAGGTCTTTCATGTCAGTGGACCAGCAAAGGTGGACCAGGATTACCCAGAGCAGCACGACCCATGATAGACTCTGGATGTCACGGGCAAGGTCACCATATGGTCTCGCAAGAGACAGTCCTGGTGAGCATCCGTTGTGGGGTTGTAGCTCTGTTGTAGCTCCCTAAAGCCAGCTATTTAACTGTGTCAAAAGTAATTAGAATAAAGACAAATTTGCACTTGGCATTTGAGATAGATGTGACATTCATCCAAATGTTTAAACATGAGGGAAAGGATGATATCTGTTTGGCTTCAAAGTCCATTGGTGGGACACTGCAGCCGGCCAGTGCTAGCACATGAGTCTATGAATCGACTTAAGGGAGGAGATGCTTGAATTGAGTTTTGCATGATAAAGAGATTGTCACAAGCACCATAAAGCAAAGACAGCAAGTTATATAGATGCAGTAGTAACAGCCATCAGGAAAAGTCGACTGACAATTGTAAAAAGGTCCCATCTGTAATAAGGAGTAGGAACACATGAAAACACAGCTTTTGTCCCTATGGCTTCACCTCATCAAGGCAGACCCAACCCAGCCAATCCAGTCATTCGCAATTCCTATAAGAATCAGAGCAGAAGAGTAGAAGGTATGCCTCAGCCTCCTGAATCTCTGTGCACGTTTGTTAGTGAGTGACCTTCGATCTATTGCTAAGAGCTGAGTTAGAACAACTCAGTTTATTGTTGGCCCACCTGAAGACTCATGAAGAGAGCAGAAAAGCCTTTGTCCAGGAAATACACAGACAAAGGCTAAGGAGACAGCTCAGTCTGTAAAGTGCTTGCTGTTCAAGCAAGATGAACTGAGCCCAAAACCAAGCACCTCTGGGAAAAGCCTGTGCCACAGAATGCACATGTAATCCCATACCTGGAGAGGAAGAGAAAGACGGTTTCTGGGGCTCGCTGGCCAGCCAGCTGAGTCAAATTGGTGAGCTCCAGGTTTCAAAAATAAAATAATAATAACATGGAGAGTAATAGAGGAAGACACGGGTATTGAGCTCTGATCCCCACCTGACCAAACCCCCAGCACATGCAGTCAAACCCAAATACATGCGCGTACACACATACACAAACAGGTGCTCACACAAACTCACAGGATGCACACATTGGAAAAGTAATAAGCACTAAGTTGAAACGTGATTTAAAAACAGACCCACTTTAACAAATGCGTAACTCTTATTTCTGGATTTGACTTAGAACAAATTCCCATAATGAAATTGACAGTGTGTCCAAGCTTAGTAACAGTTCAGAAGGCAGGACTCTTAGTTACCTAGAGGTTAACAGAGCCAACTTTAAACCTTTACATAACATAGAAAGCACTAAAATCCGATAGACGGTAGATTTATCTGAATGATAAAATTGCAAGCGATTATAATTAGCAATGAGTAATAGCTACCATTAATAATTACAGTTATTACTAAATTAATTTTATCACTGCCCACCTCACATTTACACTGAAATTTAAAATATAAGGTTCAATTTGAAGAGGCAAGTAATAATGATAATAGCAGTAAAATCCTGTCTTGAAGGGTCTCATTATACTGAAGAGTAGATATCCCGCTGCTCAAATAATAGCCGCCATATGCATATTAATATACAGCCATCCACTGTCTCTAATTTAAGTGCAATCTAATGGGAAGGTATTAGATATAAGTCCTACCACAAAATCCTAAAGGGTTTTCCTAGCTTTCAAAATAACAATTAAAACCTCATTTTGGTATAGACACAAGAGAATCTAGTGTAGTAAATTATTGTGATTACCTCCTCACAAAAGAAGGAAGGAAGAAGGGGGAAAGGAAAGAAGGAGGGAGAAAGAAAGGAAGGGTGAGAGATAGGGAGAAAGAAAAGAGAGGGAGGGAAGGAGGAAGAAAGAAGTAAACTCTAATGTTCATCAACCAGTTAGATGTTAAATAACGGCAGTGTATTTGTCCTTTGGGGTACAATTTGTTCACTGTGATGCTTCATATTTTTTGAGTTAAAATAATTTTTTGTGGTGTGTGTGTGGGGGGGGGTGTGAGCACGCTCTTGAGCACGCGCACACACACCATGGTCTGCTTTGAAGGTCAGAGGACTATCTGTGTTAATCGGTACTCTCCTGCCACCACATAAGTCTGTGGGTCAAACTCAGTTTGTCAGCTTGGTGGCAGGCACCCTTACCTGCTGAGCCATCACATAGGCTCATAATGACTGGGTTGACAGACCTAGGGAATTAGTAAGCTGTATCTTTGCATGTGTCTATGAGGATGCTTTCAGTGAAATGAATTAACTAATTAGCTAATAGGGGAAGACCCTATGATTGTGACGTCCACCATCTCGTTGTCAAGGAGCAGAGGGAAATCAAAAGAAGGCTAAAGAGAAAGTTTCACACACACCCCTTCTCTTTTTTTCTTTTAAAAATTGTTTTGTTACTATCTTTCATTACAACTTATTCAATTTGTGTCCTGGCTGTGGCCCCTTCCCAAACCCACCCTGCCTCCCTCTTCTCCCCCTATGTCCCTGCCCTAGTCCACTGATAGAGGAGGTCCTCCACCCCTTCTTTTATTAATTTTAATTTTTATTAATTACAGTTTATTCACTTTGTATCCCCCCTGTAGCTCCCTTCCTCTTCCTTTCCCAATCCCACCCTCACTCTCTCTTCTCCACCCATGCCCCTCCCCAAGTCCACTGATAGGGAAGGTTTTCCTCTCCTTCTTTCTGATCCTAGTTTATCAGGTCTCATCAGGAGTGGCTGCATTGTCATCATCTGTGGCCTGGTAGGGCTGCTCCCCCCTGAGGGGGAGGTGATCAAAGAGCAGGCCAATCAGTTCTTGTCAGAGACAGTCCCTGTCCCCATTACTATGGAACCCACTTGGACACTGAACTGCCATGTGCTACATCTGTGCAGGGGTTCTAAGTTATCTCCATGAATGGTCCTTGGTTGGATATCAGTCTCAGAAAAGACCCTTGTGCCCAGATTTTTTGGTTCTGTTGCTCACCTTGTGGAGCTCCTGTCCTTTCCAGGTCTTACTATCTCCCCCTTCTTTCATAAGATTCTCTACATTCTGCCCAAAGTTTGACTACAAGTCTCAGCATCTGCTCTGATACCCTGCAGGGTAGAGCCTTTTAGAGGCCCTCTGTGGTAGGCTCCTGTTCTGTTCTCTGTTTTCTCCCTCTTCTTATGTCCATTCTCTTTGCCTTTCTGAATGGGGATTGAGCATCTTAGCCAGAGTCCTCCCTCTTGATTAGTTTCTTTAGGTGCACAGATTTTAGTATGTTCATCCTATATTATACATCTAATATCCACTGATGAGTGAATATATACCCTGCACACACCCTTTCTTAATTCCATATGTATTATTCTGCCACACCGTACCTTCCTGCCATCATGGTCTAAACACTCTGAAACCATGAGACAGAATAAGTGTTTCCTCCCTTACATCATGGATCTCTCTGATAGTTGGTCACGGTGATGAAAATTAACTAATCATAAAAAAATGGGCTTTAAACTAACAAGTCACACCATTACATTTCTGTTACATGCCTACTATATAAAAGGAAAATTTAGAGTGAGCAGTCTATTGTGTACTGTATTCCATTTATGTTGAAAACTGAAGAAGAGGAAAGGAAGAAATGGGAGAGGAAGAAGGGAAAAGGAAGGGATACAAAGAAAAGAAGGAAAGTCAGAGTGAGGTGAGGGGAAGTAGGGAGAAAGGGAGGTGGGAGGACAAGGGGAAGAGAGGGAAGGAAGGAGGAAGAGAAGAAGAAAAGAGGAAGGAATAGAGGGAAAGAGAAAGAGTGAGCAGGCAGACAGGAGGGAATAGTCACCCTTTCACATAGCATGGAAATGCTCGTGGCTGTACAGGGTATAAGAGTATTCTCCTGGAGAGGAAATTTTAGTAGAACAATTAATCAATGATTTATTTGCAAATTCCAGTTCTTTATTCATTGCACCAATTTTTAATACCTTTAAAGGATATAGATTTTTTTTTTTTAAAGAGAACCAAGATGGCCCACAGATCGTTGGTTTGGAGTGCCAGAGATGTCTGTTTTATCGGCAATCATCCGCTATTCATTGGATGTCTAGCTTTAAACAAGATGTACTTAGAAAAGTTAAATGTTTGTGTCATTTTTCATTATTTACAAAACGCTTTCATGTGCACACCATTTATTTCAATCCTCAGAGCAAAAAAAAAAAAAAAAATTCAGAATGTTTTACTTAAATGAATGACTAGATTTCTACAATCCGCTTTTACTTCCCAGCAAATACAAAGGAAGAGAGCTGGGGGTGTGCTTGGTGGCAGATAGTATCTGTATGGCATGTGTGAGACCCTGGGCTCAATCCCCGGCTATGGAAAATGAAGAAAGCTACCAAATTTGACTTGATTTAAAAAAAAAAAACTCCAACACTGCAATGAATTTCTACTGAGAGAACATGGTCTTCTCCAGCTTACATTATGTTGGCAAACTGTCCTGTGATGTTTGAGGTTGTTGCAATTAGACTCAAGGCGTGAAGAGGGCCCTAGCATGTTTATTTTAGGCATCCTCAAAGACCCCTTGTGTGGGAACAGGCTGGTCCTCCTTCTCTGTAAAGGATGATGGAGGAACAAAACAGGCCAAGGATAAAAAAAATGTGCTGTCAAGAAGGTTAACTACTATCAGTGAAGGTTCTATTGTTTATCCCATGTTGCAACAAGTATCCACTGTGGGAATGCAGACTGCTCTGCCTAGAGGCCCCAATCCGGAAGCTCAGAGCAGCTTTCAAGCTTCCCCTGTCATTTCTGCTGTACAGGCCCAGCTTTATCTTTCTGCTGCTATTTGCTTTGTCACTTGGAAGCCTCACTCTGCTTCTCCTGGGTCTCTCCACTGGGAACTCCCACTGGCTCCCTCACCTTCCCCGGTGGATTTCTGTAGGATGTCTGCAAGCTTCTGGTTTGATGACATCACTTTTTTTTTTGCTCTCTCAGTTGGAATTCTCCAGTTGTCTCAGCTGGGTGATTTTGCACGGCCATTTTGAGGATGTTCGGCTCCTTGATGTTTACCCTTTCGCTTTGGCTTGATACGTACTTGACAAATTCTTTCATTCTAAAGAAGTGTGGCTACCCTAGATCATTCTCCAGACATACAGAGCAAGTACTGTACAGGAATACTATGTGAAGAATGTATTTAGAATTCATACCAAACTTTTCTGAATTGCTGGGCATGGTGATTGTCTATCATCCCAGGAGACAAAGACAGGAAGATTGCAAGCTTAAAGTTAACTCCTGCTACTTAAAATCCTGACTCAAATCCTCCCTGGAGCCTACCCTGTTGAAGGTCTCCAGCTTGTCTCACAGATGTCCCCACCCTCAGTTTCCCTTTTCTCTCTAAGCCCTCTCAACTCTCCTTCCCACTCTCTCCACATCTGATCCTTCACCATTATTTCACTCACCACACCCTCTCCTACCCCGTTCCCTCTCTTCATCGACTTCTGCTGTCTATCCTATTTCCCCTTCTGAATAAGATTCAAGCATCCTCCCTTGGACCCTTTGTAGGCTCTGATTATTTTAAAACCTACTTTATTTAGACTTCCTTAAACCTCTACCTCCTTTCCAATCCCCCGATCTTAGAGGGGAAAAAGCTTAGTAGGGAGGAGTTCCATCCATTTGCCTGCAAATTTCATTATTTCTTTGATTTTAATAGCTGAGTAGTCCATTATGCAAGTGTACCATATTTTCTTCATTTATTCTTTGGTTGAGGTACATCGACGTTGTTTCCAGATTCGGGCTATTATGAAGAAAGTCGTTATGGACATAGTTGAACAAGTGTCCTTGCAGGATGGTGGAGCATCTTTTGTGTATTTGCCCATAAGTGGTTTAGCTGGGTCTTGAAATAGAACTATTTCCAATTTTCTGAGAAAGCGCCAGATTGATTTCCAAAGTGGTTGTTCAAGTTTGCACTCCCACCAGCAATGGAAGAGTGTTCTCCTTTCTCCACATCCTTGCCAGTATATGATGTCACTTGAGTTTTTGATGTAGCCATTCTGACAGGTGTGAGATAGAATCTCAGAGTCAACAAGCCTAGGCCCATGGGGCTCACAGAGATGGAAGCACCAACCAAAGAGCAGGCATGGACTGGACCTAGGCCCTTACACATATGTAACCTGTGGGCAGTTTGACCTTTACGTGGGTTCCATAGTAAGTTGAGAAGGTGCTGTCTATGACATGGACTCTGTTGCCTGCTTTTAGATCACTTCCCCCTAATGGGGCTGCCTTGTCTGGCCTCAGTGGATGACAATGAGCTCAGTCCTGATACAACTTGATGTGCTGGGGTGGGTTGGGAACTCCCCTTTTCTGAGGAGAAGGATTGGAAGGATAGGGGAAAGAGGGTGGGACCAGGAAGAGAGGATGGAGGGAGTTATGACTGGGATGTAAAGTGAATATATAAATTTAAAATAAATTTTAAAATTCCTGACTCAGTAACATTTCAGAAGGGTTGAGAGCATAACTCGGTGGTAGAGCACTTGCCTAGCATGCACAAGGCCATAGGTTCAATACCCAATTCCAAAAGCAAGGAAGTACCACATACTGAGCAATAGATTCTTAAAAAAAAAAAAGCTAGAGGCACATGACTCATACTTGGTAGAAGTAACTCACTAAAAGAAAACTGTAATGTGCTGTAGTCGTTACAAATGATGATTATTAAAGTCTTGGCTGAAAACACATGGTTTGTTAGCTTATGACATCTACTCAGTTTTCTTATTTAGTCTTATAGAAATGATATTCTAGTTTTGGCATAGACTGTTAATAAATTGCTTTAGGCTATTGTAGCTCATCATGTCTCTCCCAATTTGTAAATTCTTCCAAGTAATATAAAAATGTTTTAGGTAGGAAAATGGTAAAAGACTGGTTGGATCTTTAAGAATAGGAAATGCATAATTCTGGATCTATTTCGGGAAAAGAATAAAGTATGTTATAATACTTTCCATATAATTTCTGCAATAGGTTGTCTTGCCTCATTTGTGCAAATATTAAACAGGTAAATGGGGGCTTGGAGAGAGTACACAGCAGTTAAGAGTGCTTACTGTTCTTCTATAAGACCAAACCCTGTAACTTCAGCTCTATAGGATCTGACACAGCCTCCATTGACACCTGCATGGAGATGGCAGACTATGTCTGTCTCTCTGTGTCTCTCAGACCCTAATAAGCATAAAACCAAATCTTTATGAAAATGGGAAGATTTATTTAAATCCATCTTATAACATAAACCATGATGCAAGTGAAAGATGGCTGGAGGGATCAGGTGCATTAGTGAGAGCTGATGTAAGCTGCTGTTTAGGTCGACATTTTCCTCACTACTGTCACACTCTCTGGCATTGCTGTGATTAAAATACTCATTAAAAATTTCTGCAAAGCTTTACACCTTTTGTAGCTTTACTCCCAGTTCCCAATACAGAGTCTGGCCCAGAAAAACTATTGTTTAAATGAAAAAAAAAATAGAATAACAGAATGGACTCGATAATCACACCTTCTCAATCATCTAGCCTCTACGACCAATGTTACAGGAAGAACCCTGTGAGCAGAAAGAGAATTGGCCCAGAAGCATAGAGCCAAACCATAGCAACTCTATAGGTCTTGTTGAAGAAATTTGTTTCTTTGTGCACCTTGTTTTCTCAACCCTGTGGCCAATAATTCAGTGAAAACGACATAGAAAAATGATTGGTTAGGAAACTCTCACTCTGAGCTGCAGAGATGGCGTCGTGGGTGGGGGGCTTTACTGTGCGAGCATGCTGACCTATGTCCAGCTCTCTGATCAGCACATTAAAAGCTGCGTGTGACATTACAGGCCCGTGATCCCAGTGCCGGAGAGGCAGAGGTGCAGGATGCCTCGGTTTTGTTGGCTAGCCGCCTAGACTCTTGGTGAGCCCCAGATTCAGTGAGAGACCCTGACTCAAAAAAGAATGGATGAAGAATGATTAGGGAAGACACCACAGGCTTCCACATGGATGCGCATGCACAGACATGTGCATTTGCCCACACACACATATGCATAACCAACATGTATATGATACACATTTCTGAAGATTTATTTGAATTGTATGTGCGCTCACGTGTATGCATACATGAAGTGTCCATGGAGGCCAGAAGAGGGTGTGAGTTCACTTGGAGCTGATGTTACACAGGGTTGTGACCTGCCTAAGGTGTCCTGAGAACTGTGCTCCTCTCCTCTGCAAGAGGACCACCTATATAGCCAACCCCCCCAAAAAAATTAAAGTTATAAAAATCCCCCCATTTCTATGTTCCCTCCCCCCATCAATTTATATCCCATCCAAATTACAACCTCGTCCATGGTGGGTTAACTGCGTCATAAGCTTTTTGTTTGAGTGCCAAGCTATGAAAGTTTTCAAACAAGGAATGTTCTGGTGACCTGTATCAGTGCCAATTAAGTCATTAAGCAAGGCTCTGACTCACTCCAATGCTTCACAGTAACCATTTTCAAAATTCGGCCGTCAGAGCTAAATCATTTTGACGGCACATACCCTTGACAGGAAGCAATGGGGATATTACTTTGCTCTGTGGTATCTACCCCTTAGCCCCATTGCCCCATTGTCACTAGAATCAGAAAAAAAGTGTCAGAGTAATCCGAGCTCAGAATCCAAGCTACAAAACATTAGGTGATTAATGTTCAAAATGATCAAGGTGATCAGAAACATAAACACTGAGAACCTGGCGACCAGAGGACAAGAGATGATGACTCAACATAATATGGTGACCTGGAACCTCAATTAAAGTAAATCAGTAAATCAGCCATCTAACAGTCCATCCTAAATGGATTATAATAGTATAAGATGTTAACCCAGGAGGAAACAGGGTAGGGTGTGAAGAAACCCTGTTAATACTTGCACTGCTTTTCTGCAAAGCCAACGCTATTCAAAATGAGTAAATTTTCTTCAGAATAGAAAGGTGGTAAAGGCACTCGTGACTAGTCACTTAATAGGCGTTCTGGTTTAAAAAAAAAAAAATACCGACATTGAACAGCTAAGCTAACCCAATGTCCTAGTATGTAAAGATAAGAAAAGCAAGACTCAGAGGCCCACCAGCACTCTTCCTGCCTGCAGTGGGAGCAACTAAGATGGGCAAGTATGTAGTAGAGAGATGGGAGAGAAAGAGGAGCGGAACAGTTTGAGTGCTAGGAAGAAGGGGGGGAGCTGGAGATGCGAGGGTGGTGAGGAGTGAACAGTCTGATGGGAGTAGTCTGCTCTACCACCCGAGGCCGTAGTGAAAAGTTAGCCTGTGCAGCCGCTGAAGGCCATATCTGGGTCTGTACCAATGCCCATGGTTACCACCAAAGGCTACGCAGATATACCTGGTCTGGGCTGCTGCCATGGACCATGTTGATGTCCACGGGGTGGGGCTGCACAGAGCTGGCTCTGCCCCTCACTGGCTGCAGCACTCAGGAGAGCTGGTCCTCTACCTCTCCTGGGCAGCACAGAAAAGCTGGCCCTGGTGGTGGGGGCCCAGGCTAATCAGCGGAGGGCCTGAGCACAGGAGAACTGGTCCCACCCCTTGTCTGGCATGAGATGGAATGGGTAAGAGAGAGATGCTCTTCCCCCTCTCACCTCTGGCTGCCTCCAGCAGGCCTCGCACTAGAGTGCAGATGGTCCTGGTGGCGTGGGTGCTGCTGAATCAGCCCCGAGGGCATGAAAGTAAAGGAGCTGACCCTGTCAGCTGGAGCGTGGGACACAGCTGGTCCTACAGATCTAAAGCTACATGATTTCCACAACACAGGCCAACAGCAGGAGAACTAAGTGCCGGTGAGGATCCAGTATTGATAGTGTCTCAGAAGCCGGAGACCTCGAACCTCGAACCGGACCAATTACTAACACACGGATCATTTTGCAAGTTACGATGTCTGGACAAAAGGGCACACTGTGGGATACTCTGTGACACACTGTAGATCTCATAACAACATGGTTTTGTTTTGTTTTCTTTTTTTCTTTTGTGAGGGAGGTTGCAAGGTCAGAGGGCAGATATGAAGAGATGGGGGATGAGTGGGATTGGGGTGCATGATGTGAAATTCACAAAGAATCAATAAACATTAAATAAATTTAAAAAAAAAGAGAGAGAAAAGAAAAGCAAGACTCTTGGCCAAGTTCACAGTTTCGTGTTTTTAAAACTACACATATGCTTCAGTTCTAGCCAAGATAGCTGCTTTCCTAAGCTTTGCTCCAAGGAGAGCAAATAAAACATGTTTAAAAGTTTGAGGGTTTTTATCATGTAGCTCATATACTCTGACTAGTAGCATACCCTTCAAGAAAGACTGATGCGCAGAATTGTAATATGTCAGGAAATCTGCTCATTAACTGCTTTTTTATTTGTTTTGTAGAGGAATTCATCCAAGTTCCTTAAATAGCAAGCTGTAATGAAATAGCTAGTTTTTAACAAGTAATTTATGCTCTGAATATTGCTTTCTTAACAAGCTGTTCCTTGATTTAGACTTTCAATCCTATTTCCCTTTTCAAATATTTGTTGTTTAAAGTAAGCAAGTTATTTGAGATGTTATCCGACTGTATTAAAACTTCAAACAAATAGACATCCCTACTGCAGGGAGGCCTTTAATTTTAATGACCGAGTTTCTGTTTTATACATAATGAAAATCCACATCGTAGTCTTGAATGCCCACTTCTTAGTTAAACGTCACATTTTTGTTAAGTTTGCAGCTTCAGCGATGTAACTTTGAAAACAAGAAACTAGAATAGTTGCATCATTAATGGAATCTGGGGAAAATATTTTTTTTTCTGTAAAAATCCAAGATCAAAAATGATTTGAAGAACAGAAAACTTAGGGGACCAGAGAGATAGTTCAGTGGGTAAAGGTGCTCTGTTTCAGATCTGACAACTTGAGCTTGTTCCCCGAGACCCCTGTGACAGAAGGAAATAACCAACTCTCCCATGTTGTCTTCTGGTCTTCATATGCATATTGTGGTACACACACACACACACATGTTTTTAAAAGGGAATAGAAAAGTTAAAGAGAGATTCTCTTATAAGAGAGATAAAGCTTAGTCTAAGCCTCATTTTACATTGAAAATATCAACATGTTTAATGGGCAGCAACTTAAAATTACAAGTGAATTTTGTAACTCATTCAGTATCCTCCATGTACTTAGGTGACACTCCCTTTCCATGATCAGATTCTGTTTTCAATGCAGGGACAGAAGCCACGGTCTTCACACATGCTAGGTAAACACGCCACCACTGATCTGCATGTCCAGCTCTGTTACTGATCTTTAAAGAACTATTTTATTATTTCAGATTATGTGTGGGGGCTGGGAGTATGCACGTGAGTACACGCGTCTTTGGAGGTCCGGGATGTTGGATCCACTGGAGCTGAAATTACAGTTGTTAGCCTTCCAACATGGCTTCCTGGGAACTCAACTTGGGTTCTTTACAATAGCAGTACATGTTCTTAACTGCTGGGCTGTCTCTCCGGCCTCCTGCTGCTATGTCTAAACTTTAACCACACTTCCCTCCGTTCGCTGACAGGAAGTTATCGCTAACGTTTGAACCATTGTGTGGCTGTCCTGCACTGGACTTCAGGGTTTGGAGTAAAATGAGACCCCAGGCAGCACTGACAGAAGGTTTCTTGAAGAGTTATCTACTTGTTTATAACATCTATTTCTTCCTAGGATTTCTCCTGTCATAAGCGCAATCCACCCCCTGCTCACACTGACACCATATGTTCACACAGCTTTTTAAGTATCTGTAATAGGTTTGTTTCTGTTTTTGTTTTTGTCAGTAGAATTGGGTCATATATGGGACAGCATTGCTCTGCCACAGTACTGAGACATGGCTCATCCAAATTTTGCCTATTTAAAGAAAGCTCTTCCTGGCTTTGGCAGAGTCTCTTTTATTGGTGCTTTTTATCTGGTAGTCCAAATCTATCTCCTCAAACAAATGAGTTGAGGAAGACATAGTTATTGCATTCACTGGGGAGGAGACCTCTCAGGAAGTTCACTCAGCTGGGAATGGGAAGATCTGGAGTCAGTCCCAAGTCCATCTGACACCCAAACTCTTAGTCATGGCCTCTGATTCATACTACTTCAGTCCCATGCATGGCCTCTGAGCTCTAAACCAGGACAGGTAGTGGGAGGCAAACCCTAGCCCTTGCTGTGGAGGATAACTTCCACCCCAAATCAACAGACTGACTACAAAACATTAGCATTTATTACTATTAATTATCGTTCCCGTTATTAGCATCTCCCTGTATTTTCTCGGCTCTTCCAATGTTTTACACCAAATCTGCTCTTGTCAAAATCACACCCCAGCTTTCGTCTTCTGTTCTTTATCACAGTCCTGACCTACATTCCGCCCTCTTGGCCCAGCCAGTTGCAGCTCCGCAGCCTTGAGCCAGCATTGCTCTAAATGTCCTCACAGAAGACAATTCCCTAAGAGTCCGTGGCTCCCCCTAAAACTCATTTCCTCTTTGCTTTCTGAACTCATAAATTTTTCCTTCCCTTATTTAAATTAATTTCCCCCATCAGACTTTATCATCTATAACCTTCTATATTAGCTTTTTTTTTCTGTGGTTGTGAAACACAATACACTGACAAAAAGTTGCTAAAAAGAGAGAGGGTTTACTGTGGTTTACAGCTCCAAAGGGATAGATTCTATCATGGTGGAGAATGCATGGCAGCAGGCAGGAATGTCAGGGTGAGAGGAGCAGGAAGCTAGCTGATCACATTGTGTCCACACTTGGCAAGCAGAGAGAGATCAGCAGTGGGGTCAGAGTACAAACTTCAAAGCCTCTGCCCAGTGACTCACTTCTTCCAACAACGCCCCCCGTCCCAAGGGTTTCATAACCTCCTCAACCAATACCAGCAAACGGTGACGAAGTTTCCAAACATAAGAGCCTATGAAGCACATTTCATCTTCAAACATCTTCTTCACACCATCCTTTCTCTGACCAGGCACTTTATCTCCAAGGGGCCAGACCTCAATCACCACCTCATACCACCGTACTCAGGGGGCTTGAGAGATGACTCAGTAATTAAGCGTGCTTGCTGCTCTTTCAGAAGAGAACTTTGGTTTCCATCCAGCATTCAGGTTGGATAGCTCGAAACTAGCTGCAGCTCTAACTATAAGGGTCTGTATTAGCACTCCAGTGCTATGGAGAGATCCCGTGAGCAATGCAATTCTTCGAAGAGACGATATTTGCTTGGAAGCTTGCTCAGAGTGTATCATCATGAAAGAAAGTATACAGCACGGAGGCGGACATGGTGCTGGGAAAGTAGCTGAGAGCTTTACATCATGATCCAATAGCAGTAGGCAGAGAGAAAGAGAGAAAGAGACTGGATTTGGTGTGGACTTTTGAAACCTCAGAGCCACCCCTAGTAACACCCTCTAACAACACCACACCCCCTAATTCTTCCCTGACAGCGCCTCAAATGGGGAGGAAGCATGCAAATACAGGAGCCTAATCTCATTTAAACCACAACAGGACTCAACACCCTCTCCTGGCCCCAATAGAAACCTGCATCACACACACACACACACACACACACACACACACACACACACACACACCGCATAAATAAATAAGGGTTTTCCTTAAAATCTATATCTTATTTTCAGGGTAGTTAAAGATAGGAAGGAGAGCAGTAATCATGTAGGAAAAGAGGAAGACAAAGAAACTCAGTAAAGAACATTACTGTAAAGGAACACACAGTTCTCTGAATTTCACCAGTGAGTGAAATAGAACATTAGAGGAGGTTCCCTACAAAGTAGGGTCTGATGAAAGATACAGTAAGAACATAGATTAGCATAAACATTTTCTTGGTGTCTGTTTTTCCATGGCAAAAGCATGCTTTGTAAATTGTTTATTGCCATAAGGTTCTACAATGATTTTCACAGACTAGAGAAAGACAAACTGGAAATAAACCATGTTTGGAAACAAGTTATCAGAAAAAATTTCTTCCTTTTTCTTCCCAATTTATGTGCACTAAGTATGGATGGTTTCTCAAGGAAAAAAATAACTTTATGAGGGCAATAAATAAATGAACTTTGTGAAACAACATTTTCTAATAATGATGTCGACTGAAAGCTGAGATTGTGTGGCTTTGAATCTTGGTTGAGGACAACACTTTTAGGAGGGTTAAAGTAATTAAGAAATCAAGTAATTTACATCTGAAAGCTACCCCTGGAGCTAGCATCTCGAGAAGAGTCTTCAAATATCATTTATCAACTGTGGGTTACACAGATTTAAGTAGCAGTCACTGTGAGGTGTCGCTCTCATATCAGCATTGAAAGGTTAGGATTCTCTCTTAGTTGAAAAGATGATTGACATATGCCACATGCTAAGAAGCAGCATTGATGGGATGCTGTGTCATCTAAGAGCCATTGATTTATGTGTTTTTACAAACTGTGGTCACCCCAGTGCCGTCCGACAGTGGCTTCATGGAAGGAAAATTGTCGCTAAGCCAAATCTGTGTGTGTGTGTCTGTCTGTCTGTCTGCCTGACTGACTCTGTCTCTGTATGTGTCTCTTTCTGTCTTTCTCTGTGTGCGTCTTCCTCTCTCTTTCTGTGTGTGTGTGTCTGTCTGTCTTTATCCCTTTGTCTCTCTCTGTTTCTCTGTCTCTGTGTGTCTGTGTTTCTCTGTGTCTCCATCTCTGTGCATGTCTGTCTGCGTGTGTGCCTCTCTGTCAGTGTGTATGTCTCTCTTTCTGCCTGTCTCTCTCCGTCTCTTGTGTGTGTGTGTGTGTGTGTGTGTGTGTGTGTGTGTGTGTGTGTGTGAGTATGTGTGTGCGCGCATGTGATATCTGTGTGTGCAGGTACGCTAACCTATGTAAGCATATGTAGAGGTCAAAGTTCGGCACTGGGTGTATTGGTTGATTCTCTTGTTTTTGTTTTTAATGACAATTCTGGGTTCTCATACTTACAAGACAAGCACCTGACTGAGCAAGTAACTTCCCTACCATAAACTTGTTTTGCTTTTTTCCTTTTGTTTTTGTTTTAAAGAAAAGCTTTTCATTGACCCAGAAGTCTGCTTATATTCTGTTGAGTATCCACAGTTCTGCAATAAGGTGCCAGTAAGAAGTTTTTGTTTGTTTGTTTTGTTGTTGTTGTTGTTTGAGCTGGACACTTTAAAGGACAATGTGCACTTGAAACCACATGTTTAACTGCCCCTTAATGATCCTGGAGAATGTGCTTTTGTTAAAGCAAAATGAAAGCCATTGGTTACTTGTTAATGTCAATGAGCCTGTTTGATTAAGTGTCATGAACTGTGTGTGACACTATCATTTCAACTGGAGGCAAAGTTTTCAGTGGGGATGGACATGCTATTACTTTGGCACCTAGCATATTATACATGTTTAAAAACTCACTTGACACAGTAGCTTTAATAGATCTAGGGAGAATTATGCTGTGCCAAAAAGCCAGTCACCAAAGTTGACAAGTGTGTGTCTCTACCCACACAGTTCCTCAAAATGAGAAAATTATAGAGATGGAGATTAAATTCACTCATCAGCGAATAGGGAGAGTAGAAATGAGAGGTTCTCTGTGGTTCTAGGATGGTCTGGTATCTTGGTGGGTGGTGGTGGTGGTGGCGGTGAGAGAAACCTGTCCATGATAGCACCATGAAGATCTAGTACTTGTAAATTCATGTGTGTGAAAACACACATACACATGAACACTTACACACACATACCCACAGCCACACACAAATATACTCACATATAGACACACTCACAGTAAGGCTCACACGTGAAATATACAATCCCGCAGAAATCTGAACACTGTCTAGGGATTGTACCAAGGTCCATTTTCTGGTTTCCGTATCATCCTATAGTGTCATATGATTAACATCACTATATGAAGTGCAGGGAAGGAGAGACAGAACTTTTGTGCTTGTTTGCAACTTCCTGAGTGTGCACAGTCATTTCAAACTAAAATGTTAGAAAATGACACGAAGAAAATATCCCTTGTCTGCCCAGAAAGGCTCAGCCAAGTTAATTTACAGTTTTATTCTCTTTCATAGTCTCACCAGATACTAAAAATATTAAACCCTAAGAACACATGCTGTTTGGGAGACACACCCCCACCTCCACCCCTACCCCCATCCCCACCCTATCCTCATTCCCCACATCTCACTGCTGAATATTTATGGAGCTCAGAGAAGTGAGATGCTTCCTGCTCAGAGACAACCTGCTAGACTCTTGCAAGAGATCTGATGAAGGACTCTGGTCCCTTTTCTCTCCTTCCTATACTAAAGGACCTCTCTACGTCCACTTTGGGGACTGCATGCAGGTATTCTATAGAACCAGCTGTTTAGAGATAAAAGGCTTTCCAAGAGAGCTATTCGGAGGGCTCTTTAGTCAGAATTAACCTGCACCTCAGATGGGATCTCATGTGTGCTTTGAGGTCATCCTCAACAGACCCCGCACATCAAAAACTGCTGTCAAAATAATCCAATCAGTGATTTGTACCTTCTGTAATTGGTATTCGAGTTTGTGGAATTGAATTGGTAAGTAGAGAGGAACAAACCTAATTAATATGTTAGTCTTGGAGCACTTCATTCTTTCTGCTCCTCTGTCTTCTCTCAGTCATTGAAAATAATTCTGTCTCTAGCTCTTCTGTTTATAAAAGGAGTCTGGTGTTTGTTTGTTTGCCCGGCCAGTTCCGTGTGTGTACGTGTGTGTTTGTGTGTGTGAGAGAGAGAAAGAAAGAGACAGAGACAAAAAGAGATAGGCAAATAAACAGACAACAGACTGACAGAGACAGAGACAGACAGACAAAGACAGAGCAGGAGAGGTGACCAGTGTGGGCTAGAGAGGCCAACAGAGGCAAGTGGCAGGAGGAGGGACAAGGAAAGAGTTTGTTTGTCTCTGACAATGGAGCTTGGAAAGAGAGGCCACCAGTTCAGGTTTGTTGGTTGGTTGCTTTTGAATTTGGAGTTTCTGTTTGTAGCGTATGTTACATATTTTATTGAGTGAGTTACCTGTATTCCATCTTGGCTCAGTTGCAGAGTCCATGCCTATATACTCCTGAAACTCATTCTTAGCTTTGTTCTCAATTGGGTTCTTGTCACATATTTTGTTTCTTAATTTTTTGAGAGCTGCTTGACCGTTTGCTGTTAATTTTATGTTTTTTTTATTCTTTACAACTTCCAGAGCAGATTTTAATTATATTCTAGACTAGTATGTTTAGTCTTGATAATTAAAAAAAAATTGCTTTCATCTAAAGGTATTTTAGCATAAGCCTCTAAAATGAAAATTCCACCTTAAAAATTCCAACTTAATCACTTTAATTTCCTTCTCCTCTTTCATCTTTTGTTTTATAAGGTCAAATTTTCTCATATTTGAACACAAATATAAGCCTCCTAAAATATGTTTTCCTCTTTAATAACATATGTACATACTCATCTACTTATATGTGCAAACACATGAGTTAAGGAATTTAGAAAAAAGCATTAATTTGGAAGGGAGGTCCAGTTATGGAGAGAAACGAGAGAAGGATTTCATGTATTATCTCCACACATTCATTTGTTGGTTTAGTCTTGGCAATAATGTGTCTATACACTTGCTAAATTATTGAATAATTTTACATTATAGAGGCAAGGGCAATGAGAAGTGTCATGTTTGAATAAAGCAGAGGATTTCTTCCTTCTCTTAGTTTCATCTTAGGTTGTAAACTGAGTGTGACATTGTAAGCCTGTCATCCCAGCTCTCGGGCAGCATGGGCCAGAGAATCACATGTTAAAGATCAACCCAGGCTACAGAGGGAGACCATGGCCCAAAGAAAATGAAACTCCAGGCTTTAGAAGATTATTCATATGTAAATTGCAGTCTTTGCCATCTCTGGATTGACAGAACCAGCCGATGGTGGCCGCTTCTCTAGTGGTCCACCTTTCTGCTTCATTAGCTCTCACTGTAACCTGCTCCTTTTGATTGCCTACAGCATTGGTTCTATTACTTGCCTTCCAGAGGAAGAGAATTGTGTGCTCTACTCTTGGAGACTGTGAAGGCTGTAGAAACTGTTCATACTATAGTTAGTTATCAAAAAGAAGGGCTGAAGTCAGCCTGCCCACAGAGTCCTGAAGCCACTGTTTGACTGTACGTGAGAAGTCTCTGTGTGTGTTGCTCTCCCATGTCTCAACACTCATTGTCACCGGTAAAAAAAAAAAAAAAAAAAGTCACTAAGCTTGTTTTCAATTGGTTTCTTTGTTAAAAATGAAAAATAATTTTTTTTTCTTTAGACTTTGCCTTCATTCTAAACTTGTCTACAGAATCATTCTAGGGAGAGAATAGCATTTATGCACTTAGTTTCTATGGAAGGCCGGTCTTTGCAAACCACAAACCCAGGTTTTGCTAAAAGATTTTCAAAAACATACTTTACTTTTATTTTTCTCTTAATTTTTTGTGATACTAGGGCTGGAACCCAGGGCCTCATGCATGGTAGGTAAGTGCTATTCCACTGAGGAGCTATGTTTCTACTTTCTTAGACCATTTGCTTATTTATTTTCACATTTTTATTGATTTATTTTGAGCGTATGGGGCACGGTGTCATGGAACTCATGTGGAGGCTGGAGGAACTAGTTATCTGCTCACAGCATGTGGGTTCCAGAAAACGAGATCGGTCCTCAGGCTTGGCACCCGTAGCTTTTGGCACCCGAGCCATCTTGCTGGCCCGTTACTTTATTTTTGATGGCTTTTCCCCACCAGTTTGGTTGGTTTCCACATCAGAACTAATTAGCATTACTGAAGCTCAAAATGTGCTTCCCAAAGTAGGGTGCAGTGGCGTCCTGAGTACTTGGAACAGGAAGACACTGGAAGCATCTCAGATGCACTGTCTCTCCCTCTCCTGTCCCATCTCCCACTCTCGTTCTTTCCAAAAGTGGTTCTTAGAAGCCATGTAGAAGTCTAGAGAGGCGGCTTGAGAGTATTTCCTGCTCATGCGGAAGGTCAGGGGTCAGTTGCCAGCAGCCACATCTCTCAGCCCTCAGCTGCCTGCAACTCCAGCTCCAGCGAAATCCATGCCCTCTGCTGGCCTCCCTGGGACCCCTCAAGCAGGTGGTATACACACCAACAAACAGACACATACACATACATACATTAATCATCGTCGTCATCATCACCCCAGAAATTCTTTTTTTTTCTAAGACAGAGCGTAAACCCTAACACTGAACAGACCCCGAGCAGGGCTCAAGCACTGACTGATAGAATCTCCATGGGGGACAGAGACGAGGGAGAGCCGACAGTGGCTATCTATGAGCAGTGGCAGAGAGACATTATCTTAGTAGCAATAAAGGATAAAGGAAACAGAGCTTGTGTTGTTAGGGTCAGTCTCAGTTCTGAAGCGTTCTGCTCTCTGTGTGGGGAAAGAGCTACTGCAGAAGGCCAGATCCACCCAGAGAACATCTGAAAATCCGCTCTCCACTCTCAGTGACAGATAATTTAGGATAGATTAAAAAAGAGCATCACAAAGTGGGAAGGAGTTCACAAGCCCCTACCCCTAACGGAGGTGTCACTGACAGTCAGTGACTTCTAGAAAGAGGAGAGCCAATTTTCTTTAAAGCGGTGGCCCCTGATAGGTTGGCCATGCGCCGGTGGATGGCTTCATAGCTATCAATGTATGAGCCACACAATTTGAACTCTGTTGATTATATACATATACATCACATACATACACACACACGTAAAGAGGACAGAAAGTTGGAAGTGTAGGGTAGATCTGGAAGAGGAGTTAAGAGTAGAAAAGGGTGACAAATATGATCAAAATACGTTGCATTCTCAAATGAATTTCTCAGTTAATAAAATTCTATGTATTTTTTTTAAAAGAAATAAACTTCAAATAAACTCCCTCGCATCATGGGAGTGCCTTTTATGTCTATTAGTTTCCTAGGGTTTTCGGTTTCTGTCTGGAAGGAGCATGATGGAAACGTCAAATAAGACAGGCATGGATATTCTCCTTCAGCCCCCAAATGCTGCGGTGACAACCGCCTAGCCTTAACCCGTTTTTTAGGGTGTTGAGTCTGATTCAGGATCCAGGTATTGCCTCTCTCTATCTCTCTCTCTCTGGAATAATTCCCAGCATCATAGATTGGGGCATTTGATTATTCACAGGAGGTCTGTTTTTTAAGTGTCTCTTAAAAAAACGTTTTCTATCCCATTATATGTATTTCATAGAATAATCAAGAACCAAAGCTAAATGCTAATTTTAACTGCCCCCTCCCCCAAAATAATGTAGAGTTTGGTCGTTCTTTTTTTTTTTTAAATCTTTTATTTTTTTTTATTAATTACACTTTATTCATTTTGTATCCCCCCATGAGCCCCTCCCTCCTCCCTGCCGATCCCACCCTCCCTCCCCTTTCTGCATGCATGCCACTCCCCAAGTCCACTGATAGGGGAGGTCCTCCTCTCCTTCTTTCTGATCTTAGTCTATCAGTTCTCATCAAAAGTGGCTGCATTGTCCTCTACTGTGGCCTGGTAAGGCTGCTCCCCCCTCAGGGGGAAGTGATCAACGAGCAGGCCAATCAGATTATGTCAGAGGCAGTCCCTCTTCCCATTACTATGGAACCCACTTGGACACTGAACTGCCATGGGCTACACCTGTGCAGGGGTTCCAGGTCATCTCCACAAATAGTCCTTGGTTGGAGTATGAGTCTCTGGGAAGTTCCCTGTGTTCAAATTATCTTGTTCTGTTGCTCTGCTTGTGGAGTTCCCGTTCCCTCCAGCTCTTACTATTTCCCACTTCTTACATAAAATTCCATTCACTCTGCCCATCAGTTGGCCATCAGGCTCAGCATCTGCTTT
>NW_026596149.1:16287725-16298875 GCF_907164565.1 Psammomys obesus
ACTCAGGATGATCCTTTCCAGGTCCCACCATTTACCTGCAAATTTCATGATTTCCTTATTTTTCATTGCTGAGTAATACTCCATTGTATAGATGTACCACAGTTTCTGCATCCATTCTTCAGTTGAGGGGCATCTGGGTTGTTTCCAGCTTCTGGCTATTACAAATAAAGCTGCTACAAACATGGTTGAACAAATGTCCTTGTTGTGTACTTGCGCCTCTTTTGGGTATATGCCTAGGAGTGGTATGGCTGGATCTTGAGGAAGCGCTATTCCTAGTTGTCTGAGAAAGCGCCAGATTGATTTCCAGAGTGGTTGTACCAGTTTACATTCCCACCAGCAGTGGAGAAGGGTTCCCCTTTCTCCACAACCTCTCCAGCATGTGTTGTCCCTTGAGATTTTCATCTTGGCCATTCTGATGGGTGTAAGGTGAAATCTCAGGGTTGTTTTGATTTGCATTTCCCTAATGGCTAATGAGGTTGAGCATTTCTTTAAGTGCTTCTCTGCCATTCGATATTCCTCTGCAGAGAATTCTCTCTTTAGCTCTGTTCCCCATTTTTTAAGTGGATTACTTGGTTTGTTGCTTTTCAGCTTGTTTAGTTCTTTATATATATTGGATATGAGTCCTCTGTCAGATAGAGGGTTGGTGATGATTCTTTCCCAATCTGTAGGCAGTCGCTTTGTTTTGATGACGGTGTCCTTTGCTTTACAGAAGCTTTTCAATTTCATGAGGTCCCATTTATTGATTGTTGCTCTTAGAGCCTGTGCTGTTGGTGTTCTGTTCAGGAAGTTTTCTCCTGTACCAATGAGTTCTAGGGTATTCCCCACTTTTTTTTCTAGCCGATTTAATGTGTCTGGTTTTATGTTGAGGTCTTTGATCCACTTGGACTTCAGTTTTGTGCAGGGTGATAAGTATGGATCTATTTTTATTTTTCTACATGTAGACATCCAGTTGGACCAGCACCCTTTGTTGAAGATGCTATCTTTTTTCCATTGTATGGTTTTGGCATCTTTGTCAAAAATCAGGTGTCCGTAAGTGTGTGGGTTTATTTCTGGGTCTTCTGTTCGATTCCATTGATCCACCATTCTGTTTCTATGCCAGTACCATGCAGTTTTTATAACTGTTGCTCTATAG
This sequence comes from Psammomys obesus, assembly GCF_907164565.1. Taxonomy (NCBI): domain Eukaryota; kingdom Metazoa; phylum Chordata; class Mammalia; order Rodentia; family Muridae; genus Psammomys; species Psammomys obesus. The sequence goes on from NW_026596149.1 coordinate 16,288,858, forward strand.
TACAGCTTGAGATCAGGGATGGAGATACCTCCAGAAGATCTTTTATTGTAGAGGATTGTTTTAGCAATTCTCGGTTTCTTGTTATTCCATACGAAGTTGAGAATTTTTCTTTCCAGGTCTGTAAAGAATTGTGTTGGCAATTTGATGGGAATTGCATTAAATCTGTAGATTGCTTTTGGTAAGATGGCCATTTTTACTATGTTAATCCTGCCAAGCCATGAGCATGGGAGATCTTTCCATCTTCTCATATCTTCCTCTAATTCTTTCTTCAGAGACTTGAAATTTTTTTCATACAAGTCTTTGACTTGCTTGGTTAGGGTTACGCCAAGGTACTTTATGTCATTTGTGGCTATTGTGAATGGTGTTGTTTCTCTAATTTCTTTCTCAGCCCTTTTGTCTTTTGTATACAGGAGTGCTACTGATTTTTTTGAGTTAATTTTATATCCGGCCACTTTGCTGAAGGTGTTTATCAGCTGTAGGAGTTCCCTGGTAGAGTTTTTGGGGTCACTCATATATACTATCATATCATCTGCAAATAGTGATAATTTGACTTCTTCTTTTCCCATCTGTATCCCCTTGATCTCCTTCGACTGTCTTATTGCTCTAGCAAGGACTTCCAGCACTATGTTGAAGAGATATGGAGACAGTGGGCAGCCTTGTCTTGTCCCTGATTTCAGAGGGATTGCTTTAAGTTTCTCTCCGTTCAGTTTGATGTTGGCTATAGGCTGGCTGTATAACGCCTTTACTATGTTTAGATATGTGCCTTGTATCCCTGATCTCTCCAGTACTTTAAACATGAATGGATGTTGGATTTTGTCAAATGCTTTTTCAGCATCTAGGGAGATTATCATGTGGTTTTTTTCTTTCAGTTTGTTAATATGGTGGATCACATTGATGGATTTCCGTATATTGAACCACCCCTGCATACCTGGGATGAAGCCTACTTGGTCATAGTGGATAATATCTTTGATGTGTTCTTGGATCCGGTTTGCAAGTATTTTGTTAAGTATTTTTGCATCAATGTTCATAAGGGAGATTGGCCTGAAATTCTCTTTCTTTGTTGAGTCTTTGTGAGGTTTAGGTACCAAGGTGATTGTGGCTTCATAGAATGAATTTGGTAATGTTCCTTCTGTTTCTATTTTGTGGAATAGTTTGAAGAGAATTGGAGTTAGCTCTTCTTTGAAGGTCTGGTAGAATTCTGCGCTGAAGCCATCTGGTCCTGGGCTTTTTTTGGATGGGAGACTTTTGATGACTGCTTCTATTTCTTTGGGGGATATAGGACTATTTAGTTGATTTACCTGGTCCTGATTCAGCTTTGGTGAGTCAAATCGATCAAGAAAATTGTCCATTTCATTTAGATTTTCAAATTTTGTGGCATATAGACTTTTGAAGTAAGTCCTAATGATTGTTTGGATTTCCTCAGTGTCTGTAGTTATGTCCCCCCTTTCATTTCTGATTTTGTTGATTTGGGTGGTGTCTCTCTGCCTTTTAGTTAGCTTGGCTAAGGGTTTGTCTATCTTGTTGATTTTCTCAAAGAACCAGCTCTTGGTTTCATTGATTCTTTGAATTGTTTTATTTGTTTCTAATTGATTGATTTCAGCCCTGAGTTTGATTATTTCCAGCCGTCTACTCCTTTTTGGTGTGTCTGCTTCTTCTTTTTCTAGGGTTTTTAAGTGGGCCATTAAGTTGCTTGAATGAGCTGTCTCGAATTTCTTCTTGAAGGCACTTAGTGCTATGAACTTTCCTCTTAGCACTGCTTTCATTGTGTCCCACAAGTTAGGGTATGTTGTGTCATTTTCATTGAGTTCTAGAAAGGCTTTAATTTCTTTCTTTATTTCTTCCCTGACCCAGCTGTTATTTAGTAACAAGTTGTTCAGTTTCCATGAGTGTGTAAGCTTTTTGCTATTTCTGTTGCTGTTGAAGTCCAGCTTTATTCCATGGTGATCAGACAGGATACAAGGGATTATTTCAGTCTTCTTGTATCTGTTGAGGCTTGCTTTGTGACCAACTATATGGTCTATTTTGGAGAAGGTTCCATGAGGTGCTGAGAAGAAGGTAAATTCTTTTGTGTTTGGGTGTAAAGTTCTGTAGATGTCTGTGAGGTCCATTTGATTCATGACCTCTGTCAGAGATATTGTTTCTTTGTTTAATTTCTGTTTTGTTGACCTGTCCTTTGTTGAGAGTGGGGTGTTGAAGTCTCCCACTATTAATGTGTGGGGATCTATATGTGGTTTAAATTTTATCAATGTTTCTTTTACAAATGTGGGTGCTCTTGTATTTGGGGCATAGATGTTCAGGATTGTGATGTCTTCCTGGTGGAATTTTCCCTTGATGAGTATGAAGTTTCCTTCCTCATCTCTTTTTATTAATTTTGGTTGAAAGTCTATTTTATCAGATATTAGAATGGCTACTCCTGCTTGTTTCTTGGGTCCATTTGCTTGGAAAGTCATCTTCCAACCTTTTACCCTCAGGTAATGTCTATCTTTGTGTCTTAGGTGTGTTTCTTGTATGCAACAGATTGCTGGGTTTTGTTTACGTATCCATTCTGTTAATCTGTGTCTTTTTACTGGAGAGTTGAGTCCATTGATGTTGAGAGAGATTAATGACCAGTGGCTGTTAGATCCTTTGATTTTGATGTTGGCTGTGTTCATAAGTTTGTGTGCTTGGTTGCTTTTTGTTTTGCTGTAGTAAGGTTAATTATTTCCTGTGTTTTCTTGACAGAAGCTAATTTTCTTGGGTTGTATTTTCCCTTCCAGTGTCTTCTGTAATGCTGGATTTGTGTGTAGGTATTGTTGAAATTTGTTTTTGTCATTGAATATCTTGTTTTCTCCGTCTATGAGGACTGAGAGTTTTGCAGGGTATAGTAGCCTGGGTTGACATCTGTGTTCTCTAAGGGTCTGCATGATATCTGTCCAGGCCCTTCTGGCTTTCATAGTTTCTGTTGAAAAGTCAGGTGTGATTCTAATGGGTTTGCCATTATATGTTACTTGGCCTTTTTCCCTTGCAGCTTTTAGTATTTTTTCTTTGTTCTGTATACTTCCTGTTTTGATTATTATGTGGCGGGAGGATTTTCTTTTCTGGTCAAATTTGTTGGGTGTTCTGTAGGCCTCATGTATCCTTATTGGCTTCTCCTTTAACTTGGGGAAATTTTCTTCAATGATTTTGTTGAAAATATTTTCTGGGCCTTGGAGAAGGGAGTCTTCTTTTTCCTCTATTCCTATTATTCTTAGGTTTTGTCTTTTCATATTGTCTTGGATTTCTTGGACGGTCTGTGTCAGGAATTTTTTGGATTTAACATTTTCTTTGACAGATACATCGATTTCTTCCATTGTATCTTCTACACCTGAGATTCTTTCTTCCATTTCTTGTATTCTGTTGGTTATGCTTACCTCTGTAGTTCCTGTTTTCTTCCCTAAATTTTTCCTCTCCATTATTTCCTCCATTTGTGTTTTCTTTAATTTTTCTAGTTCTATCTTCAGGTCTTGAGTTGTTTTGTTTACTTCCTTCACCTGTCTGCTTGTATTTTCCTCTTTTTCTTTTAGTTCCTTCAACTCTGTCTCTTTGATTTCTTTCAGTGATTTAATTATTTCTTCTCTGAAGGCCACAAGCTGTTTGTCTGCATCTTCCCGTATTTCTTCACGGATGGCCCTAATTTGCTTGTCTTTATCTTCCTCCATTTCTTTACGGATAGCCATGATCTGTTTGGTTTTATCTTCCTTAATTCTTTACGTATTTTATCTGTTTCCTCTATTATTCTCTTCATCAACATAGATGTAAGGTCATCTTCTTGATTTTCTATTATGCTGCATTGTTCAGGGCTGTTCGCCCCTGGATGGCTGGGTTCTGGAGATGCCATATTGCTCTGTCTTTTGTTGGTTGAGCCTTTACGCTGACCTCTACCCATTGGGCTGATTTAGCTTTTGGCTGTTAGTTTCTGTGCTTCCTGGAGTCCTGAGGTAGGGAGAATCCCCTTGGCCGGAAGATGATTTTTCCTGAAGGAGTCCTTCTCTGCTTTTTGGTTATGGTCACTGTATGGCCAGTGTTTCTCCGGAGTTGCCACTGCTCACCTCAGGTTTATAGCCCTGAGTAGTAGCTGTGGTCTATGTTAGGCAGGGGGGGATCTCCTCTTACCCATAAAATTTCTCAAGACAGCTGCCCCACTGCTGGGTTTCTTGTTATAAATTTAGTGTGCTGCTGCTCACTAAATTTCCATGTACAGTCCTCTTGAAGAAACTGCTGATTCCCTAGCTATGGGGTTTTCTCCAAGAATTTGTTTTTCTATCTTAACATGGTTTTGGCTAAACATACCGGATTGCAATGTGATAGACTGTCAGTAGTTGTGAATTTTGGCCCACATTTCAGATCTGTAAACAGTAATATTTCATATTAAAATCTTAACCAGATTTCTTACTCTAAGCCACCTCCTCACTGGGAAAAATGCAATAATTTGCTTCTTGTTATGCTCAAAGAGTTCTCAACACCAAGTCTAGGAAATAGAAACTGGCTGATTGTGAGGTCATTTCTCCCAGAGATCTCAGGGAGGCAATAAAATTGTTGATTACCAGTCTACAATGAGCCCAAACCTATCAGAATGTAGTTCTTTATTCGAACAAGGAATGAAAAACGAGAAAACACATGACAAATATTGACATTTTTGACAAATTAGTATTTGACAAACAGCAAGCAATGATTTTGGAAATCGTACTCTTAAATGTGTAAACTATCAAGGGGCTGGGGAGATGGCACTCAGGTGAAGTGCTTTGGGGGCAAGTACACAGACCCTAGTTTCTTCCCTAGAAGTCATTTTTAAAAAGCCAGGTGTGGTGGAGCCATGCCTGTAATCATGTGCTCTTGAGGCAGAGGCAGGAGGATGTCTCCGTAGACAGTCAGTATAGCTGAATAAGTAAGCTCCAGATTGAGTGAGAGACCACGTCTCAAAAAACAAAGTGGAGAGCAACTGAGGAAGACAATTGATATTGACCTCAGGCCTTCACTCATGTGCATGCACACATACATGGATACGCACGCACACATACATGGATACGCACGCACACCCACACAGTAAAAGGCAGTGGAGTATCAGGAGAGCAAGGACTTAGTGAGAAAGTCTGGTGAGTTTTAGATCCTGATGGAGAAAGTTTATGGATATTTGGAATTCTTCCTGCCTGGCATTAATTTGTACAGACACCATGTGTGCCTCGTGATTTCTTTCCTCGGATGAACACTTACCTGCATCACAGTCAAGTACTATTTCCTAAAAAACAAAAAATAAAACTAGCAAATTATTTCTGTATTTTCCACTGTTGTTGAAATATCCAAAGTCTGTGTTTTATTAATTATTTTGTAGCTATTTCTGGGTTGATAACCCAACTTCTCTTAAAATTATGTTCTTAAAGTTTTCTTTTGCCAGGAAAACTTTATACTTTACTTTAAAATCTTGTATTTCAAAATCATTACCGATCCATTTTCAAGGCTTTGGGTATAATACAGCAGCACAACTAAACGGAGAACAAGACAAATTGATACCCCAGAATATGCGGTAAATGAAGGTCATTGACTCTGGTTCATTCTCCTCTCTGCTGTGGGGATTCTGAGCTCACTTATTCTGGTTCTTTTTAACGTCCCATGTGAGCATATCCAGATCATGTTCTAGAAGGTTTAGTTTACAGACAGCAATTCAAAGCCTAAGAGGTAGTTAAAATTCTCCAATTTGAGTTTTGATAAATATATATATTCATCTATTCATCAACATAAGAATATTTCCATGACTCCAAAACAGCCCTCTTCTCATTTGATTCAACATTCTAGCTGAGCCCTGGCTATCGGTAGCTCCTTGAAGTGACATGCATATTTTTGTCCCCTACAGCTTTTTTCTTTCAGAGTGTCCAATAAATGGAGCCATGCAGCAGGTGACTTTTTAACCTGACTTTTTTTTTTTTTTCATGTAGCACAGCGGCTTTGCGATTTGTCCAGTGTGGCAGGGAACAAAGTTCAGCCCTTTTTGCTGCTAATTGTGGTTTACCGTGTAGATGGACCATGGTTGGTTTATCTGTTATATGGGTGAATAATTATCCTGGCATCATTTGTTAAGAGGGACGGTCCTTTCTCCACTGAATGACACCACTTGTCCAAATACAATTGGTCATTTATGTGTAGCCCTGTTTCGAGACTATTTATTCATCTGCTGATGATCATTTGGGTCATTTTCTGCTCCAGGCTCTCATCAAAGCTGACACAAATATCTTCTACGGTTCTTTATATGGGTACGGATCCCATTCATTTTGGATAAATACGTAGGGGAAGGGTTGCTGGGTAACGAGATTAATTTCACAAGAAAGTGCCAAAAAATCTTTTCCAATGTGACTATAAAGGTTTAGATTCTCAACAGCATGAGGGAATTCTTACTGTGCTGCACTTCTTCAACATTTGAGCTATTGGGCTTTTTAGCATCAGCTATTCTGATAAGTACACGGTTATATGTCATTGTCATTTAAATTTCCGTTATCTTGACAACTGTGCTGATTATCTCTCTTGCCATCCATATATCTTCTTTGGTGGAATGTTTATGCAAATTTTGTGCCCATTTTTAAACTTAGACCATTACCTTTACAACTGCAGTTCATGACTTCTGTAGAGTAACATTCTGGATGCAAGCTCCTATTGCATATTTTGCAAAAAAGAAAAATATTCTCTCAGGTTGTAGCTTACATCTTCTGCTATAATAATAAATCTCGAAGAGCAGGAGTTTCATATTTTATAAAATTCAACAGATCTATTATTTCTTTTCTGGGTGTTTTTTTTCTCTCTCTATGTCCCAAGACATGTTTGTCAGTGTTCTCAATGTTTACTTCTCAAGGCTTTATATCTTTGTGTTTTACATTTAGTCATCTTATCTCAGGTTCATGTTTATGCACCGGATGAGGTACATTTTAGTTTCTTTTTCTTTCTTCACGTGGGCAAACTGTCTTTCTGTCATCATTTGTTGAGAGGGCTAACATTTCCCCACTGAGCACAACCATCAAGAATTAACTGGCCATATGTGTGCAGGGCTGTTCCCTGACTCTGTCTAGACCCGTTGATCTGCTTGTCTCTCATTTCACCTACATGGCATTGCTCTAATATTGTTGTGTATTCTTTGTAGCCTTTAAAACTGGAAAGCAGGAGTTCTCCAATTCTCTTCTTCCTCCTCCTCTTCTTTTTCTTCTCCTTCTTCTCTTTCTCCTCCTTCTCTTCCTTCTTCTCTTCTTTCTCCTTCTCCCCCTCTCCCTATCCCTCCTTCTCCCTCTTCTTTCTTCTTCAGAAAGTTTTTTTTTTGTTACTCCATGTCACTCTTTTTTCCCTATACATTTCAGAACCAATTCAACTCTTTCTAACACACACACACACACACACACACACACACACACACACACAAATGTGTCTGGGAAAGTATGACCCTGTAGATCCACTTAGGGAATGTGATGTATTTTTTTTACAGGAGTTTTAGAGCAAAAGCCTTGTCTTTAGGAGTTCAGTGGACCAGGCTATGCAACCTATCCTAATACACCAGTTAGCAATGGTGAATAGAGAAAGGCAGAGAAAATATATTTAACTGGTATGGACACCATTGGGAAGAGGAACAGAAAAAAGTTTTAGTGCCCCCCTCCCCGAGTCCATCTTTGGGTTACTGACATGAGACTAATGTTTAAATGGAAGAAGAGTTGAGGCATACAGCAAAATGCATACGTGATTGAGCAGCTTGGGTCCAGGTGTGGCCTGGTTGTCTTCAGCTGAGTTCTGGTTCTGCAAAGTGGTCTGAATACATCATGCTGTTTTGTAAGGAGGTAAACTGGTGCCCATCAGATGACTTCTGCTTCAGGTACATGCTCAACTCATGGATTCTACCCTTGTCCGGGAGTGGCCCATCAGGGAGGCTTGTGTCGCTTAGGGGCGGGTTCCCACACAAATGTTTATCAGCCACTTTTCTTGTTCCTGGGATCCAAGGTTACTGGGATTTTACGATTACATGTTAAAGACTCAAAAATAGAGCCGGGGGAAGGGGGAGGCAAAGAAATGGAGTCTCTTAGACTGCTAGCCAGTGCTCTTACTCAGACAGAGGCGCTCCATTCATGAACACGGGCTCTTCCACATTGGTGTGGGGTTTTGTTTTTAACTTGAATCATTAGTGTTTCATAGTGGTTTTCTCGTGTGTATGTGCATTCTTGTGTGTATGTGTGTGAAGATGGATGTAGATGCATTCAAGGTGTGTGTGTGTGTGTGCGTGTGTGTGTGTGTGTGTGTGTGTGTGTGTGTGTGTAGGCCAGAGGTCATATCTTCCTCCATTGTGCTCAACCTTACATTTTGAAAAAGAGTCTGTCGCTCCCCTGGAGCTTACCGATTCAGAAAGAACACCTGGCCAGAGAGCTGAGAGATCCTTCCATCTTCATCTCCCCAGGACTAGGATTATAGGCCTACACTAGCCTGTCCGGCCTCCTGTGGGATAGCTGAAGATTTAAATTCAGCTCCTCATGCTTGTGCGTCAACCACTTTACCAAATGAACTTTACCTCGGCCCATTGCATTGTTTTCAGCCTATAAAGCTTGCACATGTTTTGCGAGACATACCCTTAGTTTTTTGGAAAAGCTACTCAGATGTGGCTGATTGGCAGCTCAGTCTCCATGTGGGTTTCCAAGTGAGGAGAGCAGGGGCTGCCTCTCTCATGAACTCGGTTGCCTGTTCTTTGATCACTTGCCCTTGGTGATGCAGCCTTGCCAGGTCAGAGAGGAAGAGGATCCAGGCTCTCCTGATGAGACTTAATGAGCTAAGGTCAGATGACAGGGGAGAACTCCCCCTTTCAGTGGACTAGGGTAAAAGGATGAGAGGAAGAGGAGGGAAGGTGGGACTGGGAGAAGTTGAAGAAGAGGGCATCAATCGGGATATATAATGAATAAAAACAAACAAATAAATAAATAGCCGTTTCTAAATTTTCAATGGCCAATTGCATTGTTAGCACATAGAACTGCAATTGACTTTTCCACCCAATATCATTATTGTTCACCCTATGGTTTCACAGTCTTTTCTAGAATTGCTGCGGACTATCACCATCTTTCCAAGTGTTCTCTCTAGGTAACCCAGAGAGCTGGAGTATGAGTTACACAGAGCTGGGGCAGCAACTCACATTTAAGAATGTTGCTGGAGGGAACAGGAGCTCCACAAGGGGAGCAACAGAACAAAAAAAAAAAAATCTGGGCCCAGGGGTCTTTTTCTGAGGCTGATACTCCAAACAAGGACCATGCGTGGAGATAACTTAGAACCCCTGCACAGAAGTAGCCTAAGGCAGCTCAGTACCCAAGAGGGTTCCCTAATAATAGGACCAGGGACCATCTCTGACATGAACTAATGGGGTGGCTATTTGATCACCTCCACCTGAGAGGGGAGCAGCCTTACCAGGCCACAGAGGAAGACAAAGAAGCCAGTCCTAATGAGACCTGATAGACTTGGCTCAGATGGAAGGGGAGGAAAACCTTCCCTGTCATTGGACAGGGGGAGGGGCATAGGAGAAGAAGAGTGGGAGGGTGGAATTGGAAGGGGTAGGGGAGGGGGCTACAGCTGGGATACAAAGTGAATAAACTGTAACTAATTTAAAAAATGAAAAAAAAAATGTTGCTGCTCTTGCAGAGGACCTAACTTCAGGTCCCTGCACCCAAACTGGGCATTTGACAACATCCTGTAACTCCAACTTCGGGAGCTTAAACACCCACTTCTTGACTCTGTTAGGCACACACACATACACACATTAAGACACACATAGACATACACATAAATAAATGTTAAAATAATTTTTAAATCTTTAAAAAGAGTTAATCAGTAAACTGGTAAGATTATGTCTGTAGTATTAGATACTTAGTTTAATATTAAAAAACTCATTGTTTTCTCACCATTGATTTACAAGCCATGTGTGTGTATATATGTGTGTGTGTGTGTGTGTGTGTGTGTGTGTGTGTGTGTGTGTGTGGTATATGTGTATATATTTGTGTAT
>NW_026596149.1:16298885-16304947 GCF_907164565.1 Psammomys obesus
GTGTGTGTGTGTGTATGTAATTGTGTGTATGTGTTTGTGTGGTGTGTATGTGATGTGTGTTTATGTGTGGATGTAATTGTGTATATGTGTATATGTGGTGTGTGTATGCATGCATGTATATATGTATGTGTATGGTATGTGTGTATGTGTGTGTGTATGTGTGTGTGTGTGGTGTGGTGTGTGTGTCTGTGTATGTATGCATATGCGTGTATGTAACTGTGTGTGTGGTGTGTGTATATATGTGTGTATCTGAGTGTGGTGTGTGTATGTGTCTTTATGGTGTACGTGATGTGTGTATAGGTGTGTGTGTGTGTATGTGTGTCTGTAACTGAGTGTGTGGTATGTATGTTTGTATGTGCATGTGTGTGTTTCTATTTGTGTGTGTACATGTATGTACGTGTGTATGTATTTGTGTATATGTGCATGTTGTGCGTGTGTGTGTATAAAAATACATTGAGGTGGTGTAACAGTTCCTTAGGAATGCAGCTGCATCTTAGTTAACCAGCCTAATGTCTCACCCGACTCTGGAGGAGTTGCTAATGACAATAGGCTTAGGGAGTTTAATTTATCTTGCAGAGTTTCAAATCTTCTCTTTTGCAGGATCAGCAAACTGTCTAATGAATATTCACTTCGTGTGAAATAAACAAAATTGCTACTAACTTTACTTAAGGTTAAAAGCCAGTGTTATGCCACCAAAGCATTGTGAGCTTTCTTCTTTCCTTGTACACGGGGTAATGAGTGAAAGTTTGTAGCCAAACGTTCTTCATACATGAGCAGTTGAAATAAAGTAACAATGTTCTAAAATTGCATGAATTAATTTGTCATAAAAATTAGGATATAACAACACAGAAATAAGAGCAATTTTGGAATATGGTTAATTTGAGACATTTTTAGGTTATGATTGCGTGCGGGGGGTGCAGGTTGGTGTTTGTGTGAGTGTGTTGGGTGGTGTTTGTGTGAGTGTGTATATGTGCTCAGTGTGTGTGCACAGTTACACACATGCATGTGGGAGCCAGAGGTTAACATCTGTTACCATCTACTGGTCTTTAAAGACAAAGATCTTTACCGGGGCTTGGACCATAGCAAGTGCCCCATCCTGCTTCACCAGCAAGCACATGGCCCTCCTGCTTAAGCCTTTCCAGAGCTGGCCGCACAGCACCCACCTTGTTCTACGGGTGGTAGACACTGAACGTGGGTTCTCACTTTGAGCACAAGCATTTGGCTGCTTCAGCTATCCCCCTGGAGCCCTGGAGTTAGAATGTATACACAACGAGGCCAGAGCAGATATTCCCATATGATGATCCAGCCAGTTGCTTTCTTAGACATTGTAGAGAAATAATTGCTCATAAAAAAATGTATCCCATCTCTTTTAGGGGAGTTATTAAGAACAAAATAAAATGGCATGTATGTTGTTGACATGTAGGTTTATGATATATAAATATGTTTTGTCATAATCCCAAGTGGGCGATTTTAGTTTGTCCATACCTATTACTGGTCTCCTGCAGACTGTGGTCTTTGAGAGCTGGAATTAGTTGAAGTCTGAGGACTTTGAGGGCTATAAACATGATAATGCAGAGGGAAAAAGTGCGGTGGCTTGGAGCAATTGGAGAACTGCTTGCTGGCTTGCTGGTTTGCTGGTTACTGGGATGACAGACATTGGTATCACCCCCAAAAGAATCCTATGACCCTACCCAGCAGAAATAAGTATAGAGGGCTATGTCCCCTTTCATGTACAACCTTCTTTTTCCTCTACGTGGGGTTAGGGGGTTGGAAGGGAGGGATAAGCCTCCCAAATAAAGTAGTGAATAAAAAACTAGCAAATACACATGTATGCTTGAAAAAGAGACCCATTATTTTGTATGCTGTCTTTTAAAAACAGAAAGAAGTTATTAAGTAATAGGGTAAAAATAACTCAGGATATTTTCTTAAGGGCTAGCTCCAATGGAATCTGAAACCATGTCTTTCATCGAATTTTTCATTCGCTGTTTCAAATTGTTACTATTGGGTCTCAAATACAGTCTGGTGTTTTCTATGGCACGTGATGCCTCCTTTATTCATTTAAGAAAGCAAGTGTGCTAACTGCCTGGGTCTGAAGAAGAATTTGATGGCAATCTTTCACATAAAACATTCTTCCATAAAGAGGGGCGGGGCTACTTCAGTTGGCAATTCAAATAATCAAACAAATAGTTCTGTTTGAGATGATCATTATTGCTTGACATGCAATAGAATTTGTTAACTTCTCATTCAGTCAGACAGAACAGTAACAAGCCACATCGTCAAGAGTCAAGACATATTAATATCAGTCACTTCTCTGCTTCATTACGGCATTCTTAGATCACAGTGCCACACACTTACTTTTTGCCTATCCTCTTGAGCACATGACCCTGCTCGAGTTTGTGCTATGGCCTTCAGCTTTAACTCCTGTTTTGGCACCAATGATGCAAATGTCAATGTGATGATGACGCCAAGTAATAGCTTAATATTTCAAAGAAAACAGTTTCAACCCCCTACAGGCCCACTGACCTATGGATTATACCTAAAAAACAACAACAACAACAAAAAAAAAACCAAACAAACCCTACTTTTAAAAACAAGACAATGCACTGAAAGACTCTGTTTCAAAAGAGAAAGTAGAGAACAATAACAGAACATACTTGACACTAAACTCCAGCCTCCACTGGTACATGCACACATACCTCAACACACACGTGCACGTTCACACTTGTGCATGCTCACTTACATGCACACACTTATATTACCCACACAGGTTTGATTTTTACCACATTGCTACCTCAAATTCTGAAACATTAAATTGCCACGACTATGTCAGTAGAGTGAGCCTCCCCGCATGTCAGGAGTTGAAATTCCTTGCTACTTGTTTACTTCTCTGTCAGGTTTGTGATGCTAAGTCTGCTCTCTGAGCAATCATCATCAATAACCTCAATTCTAAAGCTATTCCAATTCTGCTGTACTCTCCATTTATCCTCCACCAAGTTCTCGGCGCATTATTTGTGACTTCAGGCTGGTGAATTTCTGCCGTGCTATATATCTTCTTGATAGATAGTTGTTCTTCTCCACATCATGGAGTAGTGTGCTTTCTTTCTTTCTTTCTTTTTATACAGGATACACTTTAGGTTGCTTTATCTTACTAGTCTTTGGCTCCAACATCTCAGTTAAGGAATATGACCTTACCTAACTATTGAAGTTAGATTTCTAATATCTCCTGCTTATAGCTAGAGTTTATGTGTCTAAAGACTTAGATGTCCTCTTTGAGTATTTTCCTTTTTTCTATATTGCCTTTCCTAGGATCTGATGCTACCTAGTTAAGTAATGGAATACTTGGTAGTATAAGGCTGATGGTGCCGTCCTGGTTGACTACAGATCAAGGGCATGAATTTTATTCTCTGAGCCGTTTTCTTGTGAAGCAAATACATAAAACAAATACATAAAACTCTGCCATCTTTTTCCCTCAATCACTTCTTATTTTCTCGAGTTAGATTCTCTGTTCTTTTCTACTGAGCAAAGCATGGAGAGAAGGTGGAAAGTAGATGGCTAAAATAGTATCATACACTTTCCCAGTGTCTTTGTCCATAATATCTGCTTACCAGGCAGTGTACCTGAACAAGATATAAGACTGCCTTTATTTGGCTTCAGAAATTTGTCCTTTAAGTATTATGAATCTGAATGAGTTTATCACCTTTGCTCTTGGACAATGACATTTGGGTAAAAGATTATAGCCATATTCCTTGGGGTTTTGCATTTATTTCTCCAAGGATTAAGAAATATGCATCAACATTACAGTGTGTGACTTAGTTAGGCATGGTATTGCATGCCTGTAGCCCCAACAACAGAACAGTAGAGGCAGGAAAATTGTGAGTTCAAGATTAGCTTGGTTATATAACAAGTCCCTATCTCAATAAGCAATAAGCAAATTGTGTAGACAGTTATCAAATTCTGACACTTAACATTTGTAGGAGAAAGAAAAACACCTCTATTTAACACGCAACCCAAACAACTCCACTGCAACCATGCAGCTGCTTCTGCTCTGGCAGACAGGCACGGCTTTACTTTTCTCAGAATACGTACAAACTCCTGATTCCTGATGTCTTCCCCCTTGATTCCCATTCTCCTCCTTTCTGCATACATTTTTCTTGATGTTGTTCCAAGTCTTCAACCTCCTTTCAGGTAAAGATTAAATCTGAGTATCCATTCACAGGCTTGCCTTCCTCGCATTTCCATTTTTATTTGTTTAGTCTTGTGTGATGTGGTTTGTATGGGGGTGACAAGGGTGTATGTGTATGAGTGTGTGAGAGGCCAGCAAAGGACGTTAGATGCCTGGTTTGCTCTCATTCTTATCCTCTTGATTGCAAGGTCTATCACTGAACAAAACGGTCATTGGTTTGGCTAGACTGTTTGGCCAGTGAGCCCTCAGGACCCACCTGGCTTTGTTCCCCAACGTAGGGGTTACAGACACAAACAGCTATGATCAGTTTTTTTATATGGCTTCTGGGGATTCAAACTTGGGCCCTCATGCTTGTGTAGCCAGGACTGTTACATGCTAAGCTGTTTCCCTAGCCTCTCCTGGTATTTTAATCATCACGCTGCTGCAAAGCTACCACAAGGATGTTGACTATTATTTGGCGAAACAGTCCTCTGATGTGTGTTGTTGTCAGTTTGCCAAGTGGCTTTGGCTTTCTTGTGCTTCTGTAGGTTGTCCCTGTTCCCTAGATGGATCAGGGTGAACACCTAGAAATATGGTATTCTTTTTTTTTTCATTTTTATTAATTATACTTTATTCACTTTGTATCCCCCCCATAAACCCCTTCCCCCTCCCCTCCCAATCCCACCTTCCCTCCCAAGATATGGTATTCTTATCCTGTAACTGTTCCTGCTTTAAATGGCATGTTGAGTTTATAATGATCAAGAGAAAATTCATGAGAAGTGGAATGATATGTATATTATCTAATTAAAAATCAGTATCTATAGCATAGCATGAAGCACATGATTTATTATCAAATTGGCCTGATATAATAAACAGTTCCACCACTGATTAGCTTAGTGATGTAAAATCTTGCTTTACTCTCTCTGACCTTCAGTGTAATTATCTGTAAGACATACATAATCACACTTTGCAGGTTCAAGGATGATAAGTTATGAGAATGGTAGTGTTTTTCATACCAAAAGTTCTTGTTATCAGTAACTAATATTACCTTTAGCATTAATTAAAGTTCTAATACCAAACGTTTGGGTAATTCATTTGAATTATATGGAAACAACCAAGTAACGATGAAACTTTTATGTCTGTGTGTTATTCTCTAGAAAGCATGAAAGATGAAGTAGTGTATAAACTAACTTTCCTATTTGTAGTACGAACAAGAGAAGCAGCTGGAGTGTCCTTATTCCTCGGGGCTTCTCCACCCACACGGTGGAGAAAGGAGTGATTTGACCCAGGTGAGATCTCTAAGTCTGTGACGCTGCTGCCCACTGCCAGTTACAGAAGAAAATACTGCTTCGGAGTGTTTCTTAGATGCTGGCCAGTGGCTGGCACAGAATGGTTGGAGGATCTTTATGACATCAAGTCTGCCCCAGAGTCACACAAGTTAGTTCATTTTACAGTAAAAAAAAAAAATGTATATTTATAATTTGCAGCTGAGCTCAGTCTAGATGATCCTGGTTATGTTGGCGCTATCCAGGGCATCACAGTCGGGAGGCAGCTGGACATATGCCTTCTTCTCTCTCTCAGGTCATAGCAGGATATTGCCTTTGGCCACATCGATGTCATATAGTCGCTTCTCAGCCTCTGATATTGTGCTTGTTGGCCTTTACATCCACAATGAACACAGATGTATTGCCTTCTGTGGTATTCCTGGCTGACACAGTAGTCAGGAGAATTTGGAGATGGCATACTGCTCAAGCTTGTTTCTCCTGGGCATTCTTGAGAGGGTATTTGGACTGCCTCCTGAGCCACAGGGTCTTGGGCCTCCAAAAAGTCAGTGCCCTGAGAATCTTCTTTATTTCTTCTTCTTCTTCTTCTTCTTCTTCTTCTTCTTCTTCTTCTTCTT
>NW_026596149.1:16304957-16311053 GCF_907164565.1 Psammomys obesus
CTTCTTCTTCTTCTTCTTCCTCTTCTTCCTCTTCCTCCTCCTCCTCCTCCTCCTCCTCTTCTTCTTCTTCTGGTGGTGGTTGTGAATACCTTTCAAGCACTGCTTTCTTTGCTTTCAAAGACCTTTGCTTGGGAGAGACAAGGGCTTCCTTCTTTGCTTTTGGCATCATCTTGGTGATGAGACAAGTTAATGATCATAAATGGTGCCGGGAAGATGGCTTCATTGGCAAAATGCTTGAAGCAACACAAGCATGAGCACCTCCAGCGCTCATATAAGAAATGCCAGGTGTTGACTCTATCCTAATCTCAGATTTGGGGAAGTGGGCAGGAGAATCACTGAGTATCAGTGGCTACTCAGCCTGACATAGAGACCATGTCTTCTTTACTTTCCTATAGCAGTGAAGAGACACTATGACCAAGACAACTTATAAAAGAAAGCATTTAATTGGGGGCTTGCCTACTGTTTCAGAAGGGAGTGTATTCTAGGACTGTCATGACAGGGAACACGGCAGCAGGCAGACAGGCATAGAGAAGCTGCTGAGAGCTTGTATCTGATCCACAAGTAGAAGGCAGAGAGAGGTGGGAGGGAGAGGGAGATGGAGAGCAAGAGAGAGAGAGACTTGCATAGTGTGGGCGTTTGAAACCTTGAAGCCACCCTAAGTGACACACCTCCCCAACAAATCCACACCCCCTCCAACAAGGCCACCTCTCAGGATCCTCTCCAAATAGTTACAAGCATATGAGTCTGTGGTGGCCATTCTCATTCAAACCACCATAGTCTCTGTCTCAAAAAACAAGAAGGAGCCAGGTGGTGCTGCTACATGCCTTTAATTCTAACACTCAGGAGGCAGAGGCAGATGAATCTCTGAGTTCAAGGCCAGCCTGGTCTACAGAGCTAGTTCTAGGACACCCAGGCCTACCCAAAGAAACCCTGTTTCAAAATACAAACAAAAAAAATCAAGATGGGCAGTCCTTGAAGAAGAATAACACCTAGGGTTGGCCTCCACATGCATGCGCACACATGTACACAGACAAACAGACAAACACACATATACATGTGTGCATGCATACACACACAAAGCTGGGCTTTGTGTACCAGGAAAGTCAATAATTAGCTAAATAAATAAATGCCAGTAGTATAAACAACCCAGGGAAGATTCCAATCTGATTTAGCTGAACTTTGGTCTATCTTTCTTTTTAATATTAGAAGGCTTCTGTAAACAAAAATGGTCAAATATGTGGTGTAGTTTGTCATAAAGACCATTCTAATTACAGACCCAAAACCTGACTGCCAGCAGTGGAGGAGAAACCACTTTCATGTCTGATTTGCTCCTTATTTAGTCAGCCCATGAGGCAGAAGCAGTGGTAGGAAATAAAGAATGTGTTTCTTGGCTCAAGACAATTTTAATTCTCTTTCTGAGAGCAAGGTATCATCATGACTTTACATTCATTGCTTCAGGAGCACAAAGCTCCTTCTAAAATGTAAATCTACTTCCGTATTCTTGTGAACTTTTAGGAAATTTGCTATCACTCTATAGCACTGATAACCAACTGCCTTTCTTTCCTCTTTTGGAGCTTATAGGTTTTTTTAAGTCAAGTACAATTTCTGGCGTTATTAAAAAGCATTTTAACTGATTTTACAATAATCCAAAGAAGCCAGAATTAGAAAGACAAATTAGATTTGAGGGAAACAATAAGTTAATATATCCTCAAATAAAACAAAATTTGTTGTTGTTATTTGTTTTTTGTTTTCTTTGCTTTGGTTCAGGGTCTCACTTGTTAGCTCTTGAAGGCTTTGGAGTCATGATGTAAGCCAGGCTGGTCTCCAAGCTGCTGCTTCAGCTTCCTTGGTGCTGAGTTTACAGGTGTGCAGCACTGTGTTTAGTTCCAGAAATGACCTTCGGATTAGAAGCCTGTCCTCTATTCTTAGACACAACGAACTTCTGATAGAAAATGATTAAAGCTCCTCAGTTATTCAGACATCTAAACACAAAATATATCCATTGCCTGAGGAGGCCAGAAGAGAGTGTTGGATCCCCTAGAATTGGAGTTACAGACAGTTGTGAACCACCAGGTGGTGCTGGGAATAAAACCTGGGTCCTCTGCAAGAGCAGCCAGTGCTCTTAATCTCTAAGCCATCTCTCCTGCCATTCAAAGGTATAGATATTTGTTGACCCTGTTTCATATTATTGCATGGGTCTCAGTGAACTCTACCATTTCCAGCTGACACAGGAGTAAATGAGAGACAGTAATGAGAGTGACTGGAATGTCTAGTCAGGGAAAAAGCAGAGAAAAGATTTGAGCCTTGGCCTTTTAACTTCTATCCTTTCCATAATCTTCTGTCTTTGATTTTTTTTAAAATATGTATTTACTCTGTTGGGATGTGTGTGCCTGGTGTATGAGGAGGGGCTAATAATCAAGGTGGAGGTCAGAGGACAATTTATGGAGGTCTGATTTCTCCTTCCACTGTATGTTCTGGTGATAAAATTCTGGTCATTTGACTTGGAAGTGAGCAACTTTACTCAATGAGCCATCTTGTTGGTCTTTCAATGTTATTTGTAATATACTCCATGACAAATAGCATTAATTAATAATTCAGAGGGATTAATGCATGTAGATTTTCTTCAAACCATGGGTGCCATGTTAATCTTATAAACTTGTTTAAATCATTAGTTAGTTCATTCTGAAACTCTTAATTGGAATTAATCCAATGTCACAAATGTGAACAATATGAACAAAATGATTTGCAAACTGGCAGCCAGCCAGATGCCTGCAGGATATTACAGGCAGTCTGACTAGAAGTCATCCTTGCCCATAGGTAGTAAGGCTCCAAATCATGATCAAAGTGATATGGGCTCTTTAAAAATTACATTTGAAGTTGAATTAAGGAGAACATTAACATACTGTAGCAAGCAGACGGGACACTTGTGAAATGTGTCTCTAAGTCATGAGAAACCAGGATTAAAGTAAAGACATGACACAGTAAGATTTGAAGATTAGCGTTCTGCCTTAGATGAAAAGGACAAAACTTAGAATGTTATTAGGGTTATCAGGACAGGCGATTATAAGTCACAGAGTGCATGGGGAAGGCAGGAGGCGTGAATTTTTAAAAAACTGAGGAGGAATCTTAGGGTGAGGCTGGTTAATGAAATGTACAAAAGATAAAAGCAGCTTCCTGTATCCTGGCAGGAGGACTGGCGAGTGTCATTCTCAAGGGCAGAGAGAGACAAATGGGAAGAGAAAGGAGCAAGGTAAGGCAGAGGAACTTCAATCTAGAAACATGGCTGCTGTGACAAGGGATCATACCTGAAGACCTAGGTCTATGTGATCAGGCTGGAATCTAGACACTCTATACACCTTTAATCCCTCTAGCTGGAATACAGACATGTCCCTAGTACACACCTTTAGTGCCAAATAATGAACGTAAAGTTAGTTTGTGGAAGAAAGCACCGATGTTTGAAAGTGATATCTAATTGAAGGGCAGAAAAGTGACAAGTTAGAGAAAGATTTGACAGAATGAGTCAGAGATAGGACACGCCCAACTCTCACTTCTGAAAGAGGGAAAAAAAGGACTTAGGGAAACAGTACAGGGGGGGGGGCAGTTTTACTAGGACAGTTGTGCAGAGACAGGTAGCAGAGAGAAACAGGTAAAACCCAGAATGAGCCAGGAGATTAGAATATATTGCCAAAGTTATTATGAAGCCAAACAGAGCAATCCAATGAGAAGCCAAGAGAAGCCAGTTTGAATCAGTCAGCTTGGCAGGGAGTTTTGAGCCAGCCAGCCAGAATTCAGAAAGAGCTAGAAAGGGTAAGATTATTTAACAGTAAGTCTCAGAGGCTGACAATGTTCTAGGCCTAGATTAAATTGTATGAAGGCTAGAAGCTTCCAGAACTAGGCCTTGATTAGCAGAAAGCGGCAGTAAGCCTCCAAGATGACAATTAAATAAGGGAAATTAAAGTGACTTTTATAGTGTGACTTGTATTAACAGTTCTTTGTAATGTGTGTGTGTTCAGTAATACATATAATCTATGTGCCCAAAATTTAAAAAGAGAGACAGAGAGAGAGAGAGAGAGGGACAGAAAGCAAGAGATTTAGCTTAGAAAAATACATTTGCAAGTCATCAAAATCTTGGAGAATATTGAAATATAAAATTCAGAGGATTTTATTAAAAAAAAGAAATAAAGGAGAATTTTGCAATGTTTCACACCTGGATGGAAGAAAGGGGGCTTCCATAAGCCTATCAAGAAGCTGTAGAGAAGCAAGATGTGAACAGACCTTCACCTGAGAATGCCTGGTGTTGTGGTTTGGGGCTGTAGGGGTTCCTCAAAATCTCCGGTGTTTTAACGGGAGGTGCAGCTGTTTGGCAAGCTGTGGTCCCTTTAGACATAGAACCTAGCTGGGGAATGTAAGTCACTGGGGATGGGCATTAAAAGTTACTCTGTTTCTGTTCCTGGTTTGAGCACTCTGCTTCCAATCTTCTGAGGTCGGAATCAGCCTCTTCATCTACAGGCCAAGCCACACCAGGTGGCATGCCTTTCCGTCTATGATGGACAATTCTCACTATAGTCCCTGAAACACTGAGCCCAAAGAAAGCTTTCCTCCTTTAAGTTGTTTCTGCCAGAGGTATTCAGTCAAAGTGATGAGGTAGTAAATATGCCTCGGTAAGAGTGTGAGGAGAGGTAAAACCTAGCAGCATCTAAGGAGCCAAGTGAAGAGAGACTGAAAGAACACATCTGGATGGCCAGTCTGGTTTCTTAGCTTGCTTGGGGTCATAAAGCAATAGAGTAAACAGTCAATAAGATAAAGACCAAAACAAAATTAGAAAGAAAAAGAGTAAAACCCTGAAATGTTCTAAACTGAGTTCTACAGGCCTTAGAAAGCTGAAAGCAACTCCATCAGTGTTACTAAACACTAGTTCTGCTCTCTGAATTTTCATGCTGTCAAAACTCTGAATTCATTCTACACGGAGACATAGACAGGACAAGAGTGAATATCCATTGTGTTATCGTTTAATAGAAAGAAGAGCTACAAAGGAAAGGAAGAGAACACTAAGACTAAGGATGCTGCCATCATATTAAAGTACTCAAATTCTTCTCAGAAAGGGAAGTTCAGTGTTGTAGAGAAGTCATCACTGCCCTGGACCAATCTATGCATTCCGTGCAATCCTCATCAAAGTCTTAACAGATTTCTTTTGAAAATTTGAATAGCATTATCTTCCTTTGTGGCCTGGTAAGGCTGCTCCCCGCGCAGGGGGAGGTAATCAAAGAGCCAGCCACTGAGTTCATGTCAGAGGCAGCCCCTGTTTCCCTTACTAGAGAACCCACTTGAATACTGAGCTGCCATGGGCTACATCTGTGCAGGGATTCTCTTATCAGGCCATAGAGGAGGACAATTCAGCCAGTTATGATGAGACCTGATAGGCTAGGGTCAGATGGAGGGGGAAGAGGACCTTGCCTCTCAGTGGACTTGGAGAGGGGCATGGAAAGAGATAAAGGAAGGAGGGTGAGATTGAGAGGGAATGAGGGAGGGGGCTATAGCTGGAATACAAAGTGAATAAACTGTAAATATAAAAAAGAAAAAGAAAAGTTGAATAGCAAAAGGAAATATGCAGTAGAAAAAGAGGAAATATCTCTGAGATACCAGAATATGACAATGCTGTAATGATTTTTCTGTAGCCACAGGACATCAGGTAAATAATTCAGAACCAGAACTCCATGCTTAGAAGAGAAGCTGCAAATTTTAAAGGTGGTGTTTTAGATCAATGAAGAAATAAGGGTCTGAGATAACTGGTGATTTGTTTAGATGAAGAAAATTTAAACACAAATCAATCCTGCTCTCTCCTATATTCCACAAAAATAAATTCTATTTGAAAAAAGGGTAATTTAAAAAACAAAACAAAACAAAAACACAAAAGCATGAGAACATGGGTTTATGACAAAAGCCAGAGAATACGTTCTTAAATAGACTATAAAAAAGAGACAAAGACAAGGCAGGGGCTGTTAGTGTATGAGGGGGCAGGTGCCAGACTCCTCAAAGACCTGCATTTGGTGGAAGGAAGGAAGGAAGGAAGGAAGGAAGGAAGGAAGGAAGGAAGGA
>NW_026596149.1:16311063-16364975 GCF_907164565.1 Psammomys obesus
GGAAGGAAGGAAGGAAGGAAGGAAGGAAGGAAGGAAGGAAGGAAGGAAGGAAGGAAGGAAGGAAGGAAGGAAAGAAGAATGAAGAAGGGAAAGGAGAAAGGAACAAAGTAAGAAAGGAAAGAAGAAATGAAGGAAGGAGCAGGAAGGGGAAAAGGTAGTAACAAAGAAAGAAAAGCAAAAAGGGAGGAAGGAAGGAAAAGGGAGGGAAGGAAAGAAGGAACAAAGGAAGGAAGATAAAACAGCTTATCTAAAATAAAAAGAAACAAAATAAAAATTAGAAGACTTAAATGTTGATTACTGTATTTGAGTCTGTCAGATGGGTACAGAGTAAAGAGATGACTGGAACCATATACCAACGCTGGTGAAGGTAATGGAAACATGCCTTCAAGGTGTCTCAGGTGTGAGACTCACACCAGGCTCTTCCATGGGGAGGGGGAGGTGTGTGGTGTGTAGCTGGGTCTTAGAGACTCTGAGTGGCTCACTAAGGGGCAGGATGGGCATTTTTTAAAAATGTGCTTTGCTTTTCATAAATGGGTCTTGCATAAGACCCTCCCTGACAAAGTGGCTGTGACCACAAAGGACTCACACTGGAAAATAATCTGGAAGTTCTGAATCGTTTGCCATAGCCTTACAGAACAAGGCTGGCTCTCCTCCATACCAACTAGCAACCCGAGGACAGGAAGAACACTTTCTTTAGATCTTGCTTGTTCTTGTTCTGTTTGTGTTTGCTTGTGTAGCTCATATGCATGATGATACATATGTGTGCGCGGAGGGTATGGAGGCCAGGCACCCTAATTAGGGTGGATTGGCTGGCCAGTGAGCCCCAGAGAGCCTCCTGTCTCTGCCTCAAATTCTCTACCTTCACAACAGCGCTGAAACGGGGATGATGTGTCATCACACCCAGCTTTCACACAGGTGCTGGGATTCAAACTTGAGAAGGAAGCATGCCACACCCCTGAACTGTTTCCCCACACATGGCTGTGTGTCTAACACCCACACACATCGTTAATAGTAGGTGTTTAATAAGCACTGGTAGGCAAAGTGACCAAATGAACCAGTGAATCCCCGTGTATGGCAAGCTTGTGTATGGCAAGCTTGTGTATGGCAAGCTTATGTACGGCAAGGACTGGATACTGAGGGTAGAACATCACATGCAAACCAGGAGCAGCCAAAGTAATTACCCTTGCAAAATGGTCTAAAATGTGAGATTGAAAACTCTACTGTTTTGGCTTGGTTTGGGCTTTTTGCTTGTTTCTCTTCGGAAGAATGGTGGAGGAGAATGTTCTTTGCCATGTTGGAGTTGAGAGGCTTATAAAGTACCTAGCAGTTAATATCTTTCAGCTGTGAGAGATTTTTTTTTATCCAGGGTGAGTTGAGAGATGCAGGCATGACTCCTAAGGATGTCCTAAGGATCTGAAGAAGGTAACTGAGCTAGGAAACAGGCAGGTGTAGACTGCAAAAGTCAATGGTTTCAGAGAAGATGCCGTTATTGTAAGATGATTCAATTAGTTGATCAATTAATTAGAAGCAATCAGGTCAAAGCAATTTGGTCAAAATTAATGGCATTGAAATAAATTGGATAGATTAAGTAATGAAGTGAATGGTTGATTACAAATACCCCATCTCTCTTTATATCTATTTGATATTTTCCTATTCCTAAACACACAATGTGTTTTTAAAATATTTTTCAAGTATGATGAGCTCTGAAGTAATGCTTTAAAATTCATGGCATGCAAGCAAATGACAAAATGGTGGTTATTGCCAGATGATACCTGAAGGTAATGAATTAGAACATTGAAAATGACTTAATCAAGAAACAATTAGGTGATGGAATAAAAGGAGAAGCTTAGGAAAAACAAAACAACAAACCATGCTCGAGATGGGTCAGCGGGCAAAACTGTGGCAGCAGAAAGGCAAGAACCTGAGCTGTACATTTTTAACTTTTTATACATTTTTTTGGTATTATAATTACATTTCTCCCTTCCCTTCCTTTGATTCAAACTCTCTAATAGAACCCTCCAAACCCACAAAAGAGCAGGATACAGAGTGTGAGCTTCTGTAATGCAATTCCTCCTGGAAGGAGATGGTAGGAGGAGGAGACAGGAGAATCGCCAGGAGTCTCCCGGCCAGCTAACCTGGTGTATGTAC
Source organism: Psammomys obesus (assembly GCF_907164565.1). Classification (NCBI taxonomy): domain Eukaryota; kingdom Metazoa; phylum Chordata; class Mammalia; order Rodentia; family Muridae; genus Psammomys; species Psammomys obesus. The sequence continues at coordinate 16,313,212 of NW_026596149.1, forward strand.
CAGAAAGACCCTGCTTCAAACAAGGGGGCAGATGGAGTCCCATATCCAAGCTTGTCCTCTGAGCTCTGCACTTTTAGATTGGCACATGAGCTCCCATATTGAGGTCCATGAATACACACACACACACACACACACACACACACACACACGGTATGAACCTAATTTGTCCTAAAAACAATTATATGCTGTTAAAATAAAAATACAGTAGCAACTTATAAACAAATGTTGCAAGTACTTGTGATTAGGTCTTTACCCCGCCACCTGGTAAAACTTAGCGAACACATTAGCTGTATTAGTGTTCATTTACTGTCTAATTCCCAGAATGTGTCTTTCATCTCCACATGAGCTGTTTTTCCAGGGATCCGTTCCTTGCATATTTACAGTTTTGCTCTTTGTTCCACTGCTGTGCAGGTGGGCAGGTCAAGCCACCCCTGCTGCTTGGCAGCGCTTAGGAATCTGCAACTCAGTGTTGACAAATTCATTTCACTGTCCCTTGAGCATTTTAAAATTGAGCCAAATCTAGAGCTGAGGAGGAGCGCGGCCACATAATTCTGCACTGTCCATAAGGAGCTGACCTAGTTAATGTTGAGTTTCTACGCTTTGTAAATCCCATTTCAAATAACCACACCTCCCTAGCAAGAGAGTTGACTCAAAAAAACACACACCCGTGGTTGCCGTTCCCTGCCCAGTAGTGAGGCCCAGCAGGCAGCTCTGACTCTGATTGAATTAGTTTTCCGCTCTCAACTAACTCAGCATTTCATTCTGTTAACAGTGCAGGCTCCTAGGAATTATGAGCACACCTGAGGTCTCCCTATCCCATAATAGACCAGTCTCCCTATTCCATGACAAAGACACCCGGCCTGACACGAAGCAGGTGGTGGGGTATGTGAGCTTTCAAAATGGGGTGCCATGGTTAGGAAAGAATGTCCACAGAGACGGAGCCCATAGAAGACAGAGGAGTCACATGGAACAGAGGATGATCTGAGCCTTCTGAAAGTTGATCCTCTTTGGGAAGTCAATTTCATTTACAAATGAACAAATGGGCAAACACATTTGCTATGGATATCTCAGTAAGAAAGGGGCTGGAAAGCCTTGGTTGGGTCATGCGCACTGTGCTTCTGAGAAACTAGCAAGATTCCACTTCTACTCACACGCAACACCACCAAATGCCTCCTCTCTTGGCCATTTGGTCTTGCTAAAAAATAGCAAAACCAAAACAAACAAAAAATCAATAAGCTAGGCGTGTGGTTCATTTCTTGAATTCTGGCAGAGGTGGGCCAAACCACTGTGAGTTCAGGGACAGCCTGGCCAACCTAGGATGTTCTGAGTTATTTGGGACTAGACTGCAAAACCCTACCTCAAAAATAATTTATTTTTACAGTAGACTTTCATTTATAATAAAAAGTATTCCTAACTTTCCCTAACACAAAATCATCTCCTAATTAAGTTTATTTTTGGAATAGCAAATTGCTAGGTATTTTTACATGTAGAAGGATGAAGATGTTGAAGAGAAGTAGGGGCCAGCAAGTTACTGCAGGCAAATATCTCCAAGCCTCTGTAGACAGTTTATTTAAAGCCTGTAACAACATAGCTCTGTCTACACAAGGAAAACTAGTTTTGTAGTTTTGCTAGGGAATAACCATGAAAGAAAATAGCCACAAACATCAGCAGCAGCCATACACATTTGTTAGTCTGGTTCACAAATGTTTAATCCTACATATAGGCCCCCTAATAAAGCTTGATTGGAGGAGCTCAAGGTTCACGTCCATTCATCAATGTCTAAAATTGTAAAACTATTCAGTTATTACTAGCCCAGCTTCCCTACATATGTAACAGAGCTCAGACCATTTTCTCCTCCTCTGGATGACCAAGAGCTTCCCTAGAGAGACGAAAGAAAATGTGATAAACTTTACTGTGCTGAGCTGTGCTCTATACAGACCAGTGTATTGTCGCCGCCTAACCCACCCTCACAATATCCCCCTGTTGTATGCAAGAGCATCCCGTTGGCTCCTCTTACTCGCTTATCCTTTTCCTCTAAGGCTTACTAGCGCCTCACCACCCTCACCACTGCGTTCTATAACCCATGGATGTTCCCTGTAAAATATGAACTCACTATAAAGCCCTGTACTCTGGAACTGAAGACGCTCCATTGCAGTGATCCTCAACCCTGTGTCGAGGCCCCTTTGGGGGTCACCTAGTTGTCATCCTGCCTCTGGTATATTTGATGACAATTTGTAACTATAGCAAAATTACAGCTATGAGGTCGTAACGGAATAGTTTTATTGTTGGGGGGGCACTACAGCATGAGAAGCTATATGAAAGTGTCCCAGCACTGGGAAGGCTGAGAACGACTGCTCTGTGGAATGGCTAGCATCACTTGGTTCTCTACAGGACGACCGTCCAAAGCCAGCGTCACCCCTTCCATGCCATTCTCCGTTCACTGTGCCTCTAACGCTGATCACTGGGTGAAGACCAACCCAGAAAGCCAGAACAAACTGACACAGTACACTGGAGCTAAAACTAACTCTCAAAGTGTCTCAGCCTTAGTTGTCACATCTTCCTTTTCTTTCTTAATTTAGTTTTTAGTTATCTTTCTAGACGCACTGCAAACCTTCTCTCCTTTGTGAATAGTCTCATGACTCCCTACTGCTCTCTCGTTCCTCTACAAGCTCTGTCTACGAGGAATTTTCTTAATGTTTTGTTTCATACTACAAAAGCCAAACAATTGATTATGCGTCACCTCCTGTTCCCTCTTTTTGATGCCCATTTCCTTCTAAAAATTCTACTACAATCCATATGACCACAGTTCTGTCTGTCACATATTTGATAATTACCATAGCCCCTGGCAGTACACTGGAAATGCCAAGTGTGATGTGTATTTGCTGAATAATAATAGTCAGATGTCTGTTTATTTTATAAATCTCTTGGTTTTCTTTCCTGACTTGGCTTAAAACGAGAGAGAGCACACGCAGGTGATCGTGAACCCTGTGAGAGTATATAGTAAAGAACAGGAAAGAAATCAGATTGGCAAAGCATTGGCTGCTCGGCAGGACTTTTGCCCCAGTCTTACAGAGGTGTGTTGTTTCTAAGGTAAACCTACAAGACAACAAAGATGCAAAGTGCCATTGCCGTGTTATTTGCTGTGATGGTCACTGCATCTCGGGATGGAATACACTTCTCAACACACTGACCACCGAAGGCACTGGAAGATGCAAAGAGCATCCCCCCACGGCCTGCAGATGCACGTAGGTAAAACCTAGGAATGACAAAGAACTCAGAGCCATATTCACAGGTGTGGAGTTCAGCCGGTGAGCGGAGCAGAGGCACATTTTCAGTTTACTCCTTTGCTGTCGTCATCTTGAAGCTCTTTCTAGGGTTTCAAAAGCAAAATGTTCCCATGCTGCGCTAAGGTCTGTTCTTGACTATAGATACATGTGAAAACTCACTGGCCCACGTGAGAGCTCTGGAGACAATTTGGCAGCCAGGCTGAGTCTCTTCCTTTCTCAATACATTGCCTGTGGCGATGGTCTCACACACACACACACACACACACACACACAAATGAGAATGAAAAACTAAAACCCTCAAAGATGAAATAATTTAGAAAGCGTTGCCTCTCTCAGGTATTTAAGGGGTGATCTCACTGAGAGCTTACATAAGACTGAACCTTGATATAAATTCCAAAACATCATCTGATTTCTTCTAAAACAGAAAGGGGGAAAATTCTGTTTCCACCCAGAAAACATAACAACTAAGCCATCGTGTTTGCTCCCAGATAAGCACATAGAAACATAGAAGCATCTTAGCCTCCTTAGGCAAATAAGTGAATACTCATGGTTCCCTCCCCCCTCCAAGACCTAGCACACTTGAGAATGGGGTATTTAACAGACTGTCAGCCTTTTTACAGAAATGGGTAGTTTCTGGTGGTTGCACTGTTAGCAGTTATGTGAGACAGACACATGGGGCAAGCACCCACATTTACATACTTTCAGAAGGTTGCAGCTCAAACCTTGAGACTGGGCATACTCAGAAACAGACATGTCCTTGCAATAATGCAAGTTAAATATTCCCAGCTGGTGCCCATCATTTTAGCCCCTTCTTGAACATGTACTCCAGGACTTTGAACTAAGAATAGGCAGGAACATGTCTTCCATCTTTCGTTACTGAGTTATAACCCTAAATTGCACAGGCTCAGTCATGTACCTTAGGAACTGATTATGCTTGGGATTGTGCTCACCTTCAACAGTGCTTTCCTGAATGGATATGCTTGAACATTATGAACAAAATTTCCATATTTCCTTTTTTCAAGGACAACGTTGCTTTGGAAACAAAGTCATGGTCTCTTTACAATCTGTAAAATAATTAAATAATAACGATTAAATGTAGTCTTATTTCTTGGCCATGATCATTTTGGCTTTACTTAAAGCAAAGTGCAAACCCATAGCTTTTTAATATTTTTTCAAGAGCACTGCACATTGATCCATCCAAAACTATTGCTTCTGATTGCAAGACATGACAGATTCCAGAAGATAGAAAAATAAAATAAAATTTAAGACCTAGAAGGAGTACGAATAAGCACAACAAAAAGAAAACTAAACCATAAAAAGGGGAGGGACTAGAGAGGTGGCTCAGCAGGTAAGAGGACACAGTGCTTCTGCAAAGCACCCACTTGGGGTAGCTCACAGCTGCCAGTCCCTCCAGTTCCAGGGGACCCAACACCCTGTTCTGGTCTCCTCAGACACCCACATTCACACTCACAGGTATACCCTGCCCTACCACCCACAGAATTAAAAGACAGTAAAATAGTTCTTTTCTTTTTAAAGAAATGAACCAATAGAGCTCCTCAATTCACTAAAATTAGGGAAGAATGACATTCAGATTTTAGGTTTTGAGGTCACAACCAAACATCAGAATTTGTTCTCACTGGGTCATTTTTACAAGACTGTCCAGCAACGTCCACAGATTCCAGGATAGATAGACACATAGAGAGAGGGGCTATGACTAGGCAATAAAGGTGGAAAACTTACAAGATGACTGGCTCTTTTCCTGACTTGAGACAGAAGTTTGGCAGCTTAAAACAAAGTCTTTGTGGACTTTTTTTTTTTTTCTTTTTCCTGATGGACTGGTTCAAGTTTGAGGCTGGGTCAGGACTGGTTACATAACAATTGTAGGTAGACGGTAGCTGGATCAGGACATGTTTGCACAACAGTTGTGGCCAATAAGCCATCTCGACTGACTAATCCTAAATTAGGAGAGGAAGACCCTTCAAAGACTTTAAAAACCCTAGCCCTCGAGGAGAAACTGAATTCAGCTTCCCCTCTGTTTCGCAAAGGGCCTCTTGCTCTGCATGCTTGCTGCGTGTGTGTGTGTGTGTGTGTGTGTGTGTGTGTGTGTGTGTGTGTGTTTCCTAACTCCTAATACAAGCCTGTGTTTACCAGCAAAAGAAGAAAGAAAGTAAAGAGATAAAGGAGATATGGAAGGAAGAAAACGCAACCATTAATATCCTGACACTACCAAGAGACTTACTACTTGTGCCAAACTCATTAACATTCTGTACGGAAACTTAGAGAAGCACTTTGCACGTGCTAATTTAGTAATTGCAGTCGTCTGGAAAGAACTATTCTGCATAATTTACAGGAGGGGGCAACTAATGCTCCGGAGGAGGACTTCAGTTGCTTGGTCGCAATCGCACTGTTAGGAAATAAGGTTGAGGCTCTTCCCAGGTCAAAATCTTAAGTACTTTTTCTAGCCTCACTATAGATAATTGCAAAGTCTGTCCTCCAAGTCGCAGGGGTGGAGGGGGAGAGCTGCCCCCCACACCCGGCTTGGTACATGGTAGTCCCTGAAATCAGTTACCTGCAAGGACTCTGGCCTCTCTGAGTGAGACCCTTACACAATTTTGTATGCCTAACCCAGTGTCCTCATCCCTCAATCTCCACACTGGATCCCCAACCAAGGTCTTTGCAGATCCCCTGCGGAGTTTCCTTCCGAGAAGGACCTGGAATGGGGACCATAGACACGACCCCTTCATCACTGCGCCGCCTGGTGGTGACCCAGTACTCAGCACTTTTCCGGAGTAGTCCTCCTATTCACACCCCAACCCCAACCCGCACCCCCATAATCCATAAAAACACCTTTTGTTGAGACCACTACAGTTGCGAGAGCACTCCCACTTTGGATCTGATCCACCTGACTCCAACACGCCATGCCCTTTCATGAGGGGGCAAAATGCACAAAGAGAACCGGCCTTCCCCAACCTGAACCCCTTGTTTGGACCATTCCAGTAGGTGGTTACAGGCTTAGCTCTTTCATTTCGGCTTAGATGTAATGAACTCCTCCGCGCCTGGCAGCTTGCTCTCTCTGCAGCTCCACTGAGCTCCTGACAGAGGTCTGTTTCATTTTGTTTTCTTGTTCCCGGCGTTTAATGAATGTCACACTAGATGAAACAAATACGTCTCCAATGCCAAAGGGAGGATGCCGGTGAGCTGGCTCTCTTTCCCGTATCAGTTCTATTCCTGGTTTGGGATGGAACTGTTTGTCGTAAGATGTTCCGGAAATCGCCGAGGAAATGAGTGCAATGATTCCCAGCCCAGATGCTGAAGGTCTCAGAACTAATTTGCTTGCAAAGATACCTGCCACTGGCAGGTGATGCTGCCTTCCTCCCGTCTCCGTGAACATGAGTGATGAAATTTAATACGAGCATCATTTTTGTAACCCGAGTGCATACTGTTCACTGGCCTCTGTCACTGAGGAGGGTGCTAGACACAGCCTCTGAGCCGGAGGGGGGTGTGTGGGGGACTCGTCAGTGATGAATACGACCTTAAGTGGACTCCGATTTCTTTCCCGATGTTTTGTGTTTCGTGGAAGACAAATGAACCCAAGCGGAATGTCTCCAAATGAAGTCGGAGGTGCTTTTAAAAGACACAGTTCTCAAAGATGATTTTTTGGTTCTCATAAGAACCGAGCCGGTATTTCATCCAGCAGAAGAATGGTGGACACGCGATGAGCGTACCTGTTGGCGAGAGCAGTAATGGCTCACATCAGAGTCATTTCCGGCCACAGGTCCTCTCGCTTGTGTTGGAGCTCAAGTATCTCTTACACTGTGTATTCGTTAATTAGGGGAGGAAGACCTTATTAGGGCAGTTTTTATAAATGAGATGACTATGACCCCAAAGGGGGGGCAGTAATAATTTATACTACATCCCATAGCTTAGAAATAGAGGCAGAAGTTAACCCTTTCGAATCTGACTCCAAGGTTCACCATCATCTCATACATATACGTCTAGCTCATTCCATTGATGCATTAGCCCTGTGAAGAACTAACTGTCTGGGTTATTTACAAAGCAAGGTAAGCGAAAGCTCCTGAGTTAAATTCCCGGCACCCACATGACAGCTCACAACTGTCTGTAACTCCAGTTCCAGGGGATCTGAACCCCCACCCACCCATACACATGCGAACATACGTGAAGGCAAAACAGTAATACACGCGGAATAAAAATACAATTATTAAAAAAATAAAGAGCCTCCATTAAAAAAATAAGATAGCAAGTTATTGAGGAAGCTGCCTGACTGAATTCTGATCTCTATGTGCATACATGCAACACCTACTCGTGTACATACATGAGCATACACACATATGCATACACACATGCGGAGTGGGGGAGAGAGAGGGGGAGGGAAAGGAGCTGGAAGGTGACAGTGAGTAGAAGCAACACTCTTGCCGAGGACTCAAGTCAGCTTACAGCAGCCGTGTTGCGTGGGCTGTTGTGGGAAACTGCTTGGAACTATAAAGCCAGGGTGCTCTGATCACATGAGCTCCACAGGTACCCAGCACTCACATGGACATTCTCACGCAAAGATGCAAGCATGTACACATAATTAGAGACAATAAACGTGAATTTTTAAAAAGTCCCCCAGGAAATGAAGAATACACACTTTCCTTTTAAACTTGACTTTCTTTCCAAGTACATTGTGAGTAGAAATAAATCATCATTGTGAAAAGTTTCAAATAGATTTGTATTCTAGAATTTTAGTCTTGTGACTAATGAGAAAATGTTTGAGTGCAGAACCTATCAAATGGTTGTTTATACCTGTAACAACAACAACTTCAAAAATCACTGCAAGCTTTTAACTATCCATTCGTACACCCTTATGGTAGAATATGAGCAAATGCCAAGGAGACTCCCTCTTCCTTCTTCTTTTTTTTCAAGACAGGATTTTCTGTGTAGCCCTGGCTGTCCTGGAATTAACACGTAGACCAGGCTGGCCTCAAACTCACAGGTATCTTCCTGCTTCTGCCTCCCAAGTGCTGAGATTAAAGGCGTATGCCACCACAGCCTGATTCACAGGCTTTATTTGCAGGCTGAGCCTAAAATGTGAAATTCTGTTCTTATCAGTAGCCGGGAAATAAAGTCAGTATAACTTGAGTAGATCTTGTCAGAATACGAGTACCCTTTCCTGCCTTACTTTACTGTGTTCACATTCATTTAAATTTCATTGAATGTATGTTGTGTGTAAACACAGAAATCAAAACTCTAGCTAGCAACTACAAGATGGCCACCTACATGCTACACTTACAAAACCGGCCTCCTAAAATCGGGACAGCCAAATGCTCACCTGGGAAATGATTTAAGGCAGCAGATTCTAGCAAAGTTTGGTGACAGTAAGATTTTGCCCTTCAAAAAGCTACAGCATTGTGGCCCTGGGGCTGGTCTGGGGAGTTCCTGGGAAATAGAGTTTCCTATATAACATGCAAGAAAGAATCAATTCAGGTCAACTGAGTTTGAAAGTTGGCATCTAAAAACATCCCGTCAGCTCTGTCCATGAAAACCCAATGAGCAGGTTTTGGTGAACAGCTGCACACCCTCTTCCAGTACTGTAAGCCTTTCCCTTTCCCAGCAATCCTCTTCAGGGCAATTCTAAACTCTGTAGTCCAGCCTGGGAGCTTTTCTTCTCCTGGGTAACCTTCTTTTGCCCCTGTTTTGAAATTAAATTCCATTTGTTCTGCTCATGTTGGCACAGAAATTGTCTCAAGTTAGTCTAATAAAACCATCACTAAAACAATTTTCTTGAGTAGTGTAATTATAGAGTTAGTAATTAGACTCCGCTAAATGAATAGTGCAGTTAGATTACATTCAGACAAGTGCCACACACCCCATTCCATTTTAATCACCCCTTAAATGCAATCCTGTTTGCGGGGAAAAAGGCATTTTAGATGGTAATGGCAAGGCCACCATACACACTTGCGTGAGACTGTGTCACCTCTAAAACGAGGACGAACCGGCACATGCCATGATATCCATTATACCACCTGCGGTGAGGGGATCTTGTGGTGGAAGAAGCCTCCTTTGAATGGTGTGATTTGGGTCTCTCATATGACATCTGTCAGGTGACCATCTCTGCTTGAAGCTTTGCTTTGGCTTTCCATATCCTCTCTTAGAAGGAGACTTTTGCCTCAGTAACTTGTGCCAGAGCTCTTGACTTTCTGTTTGCTTAAGTGCTCACTTCTGTATTTCATTAGGGACCTGACAACCTTCTCTGTGTCGCCAAGGCAGCTGTGACTCTTTGGAAGCAGATATAGACACACCCTGCAGTGAACAGAAGTGTCCTCTGCGGCCTGGTGCATCCGCTATCAACCTACGGTCAACAAGCAGAGATTCGCATAACACAGTTCCACTTTACGTCCCACTTTACGCTGCACCAGTCAGTGGCCCACGGAAATTAACAAGACGTTGAATCATCTCAACGGATGGGCTACTCCTAATGGCTGATGATTCGTCACCGGATGTTTAGCACTGCTGCTAGCTTTAGTTGCGTTTATTTCGTTTAGTTGGTCCTGTAATCTCTACTCATGGGTGTAAAACTTGCACTCAGGGAGGCTGTATGCGCTGCCCATGTTCGACCAACTATGAAATGGCAGAGCAGCAATTACGTGTGTGTGGAAGCCAGGGACAACCTTAGGTGGTCATTCCTCAGTCAAACCACCTTTCATTGAGAGCTTCTCGCCAACCTCTGTCTCAGCCATTCTTAACCTGTGGGTCGTGACCGCCATGTTGTTCAAATGACCTTTCACGGGGGCCACCTATGACCATTACATTACATTCATTACAGACATGAAGTAGCAACAAAAATAATTATATGGTTGGGGATCACCACCACATGAGAAACTCTATTAAAAAGCTGCAGTGTTAGGAAGGCTGAAAAGCAAGGCTCTTTCTCACCAAGCAGGCCAGGCTGACTAGGCAGTGATCCTCAGAGCCTACCTGTCTCTGCCTCCTCGGCACTGGGATTATAAACTTCCGCCACCATACCCGGCTTCTGTAAGTGGATCCTGGGAACAAATCTTATCATCATGTTTGCAAGGCAAGTAGTTTACTGGCTGAGGCATTTTTCCTCATTCTTATTTACTTAATCTATAAAATGAGATTAATTATGTGCATTCCCTGATGTTTTAGGGAACTGTGTATATGTATGTACATTAAATATGATTAAGAGCATAAAAGCATCTTGTAAAATGGGAAGCGTTATTATCATCATGACTTAATAGGATCCAGAATAATCAATGAATTGAGATCGTGTGTGGAGAAGTTTTGATGTCTTATGTCAGATCAAGGAAAAATAGGATTCTATTACATAAGGTATTATCTATGTTTATGCATTGAACTCATTAAAATATCACAGTCCTACAAAGTAAGAAGCTCGCATAGATGCTGTGAGCCTTCTTTGACATTTGCTTTTTCATCCTGGTTTCAATTTGCAGGCTTTCACTTTCCTCCTCAGTAATAGGAATTGCTCTGTTCTCGGTTGATTGATTCTAGGAATTTGCTGAATACAGACAAACTATGACATATTTGCATTTTTAAGGCTTGAAACATTCGTTCGGTTTTTAAAATGAGTTTATTTTGAGGAAATGTATGACTTCTTGAACTAATGGCAAATGAAGTTAATAAAATTCATACCTGCTGTGGGCCATGATGATTAGAGATCAAAGGGGAAATAAATCAAAGGCTAAATTCCACACTCTCTAATTGCCCGCATTCCCCATTCATTTCAGTAGGAATACTTTCTGCTTGGGATTAGAATGAAGAAGCTTAGAACAAATGTTTCTCCCTTTTAAGTTGTTTCCAGACTTCACTTTCAAAAGCATGAACTATTTGTGTTGTCTCTGTCCTCCTCCATGGCCACACAGCCACCAGCGTCTTCTTGGCAAAACTGCCAGTAATCATTGTACGTGCACAACATTACAGTCTCCTTGGGAAACATGTCTAGTTGTTTTTCATTGTGTTTACAGACGACTTGTTAACAACAATTACGTTCTGAAATAAACTTGAAAAATGCTGTCAGAAATGGAACCCAAGGCTAAAATTCAGGCATAGCTCCCAGCTAGCCAGCCCTTTTATACACAGCTCTGGTACTAGCTAACTAGAGCTAAAACCCCCTTGCCCAGTGAACCCCTCACTTATAATACATCGGTGATTATTTTTAATATAAGGCAAACTCAGGATCTGGGAAAATGCAGGTATAAGGGCTCGTTATAACAAACCGGAATACCAGAGTTCGGCGGTAACCCATAGAAGGGAAGAACTGACTTTACGAAGTTGCCCTCTGACTTAAACATATGTATTCACTACTGCTCACCACAAGTGCTAGCGTGCACAAACACACACTAACAACAATAATAATAAACACAATTCTAGTAACTGAAGTATGTCAAACTCGACAGAATTGTAAATGTGATAACATCTCTGATGGGACTATTAAACCTATGTACTTTTGACTTTGACATATGACATGTTTTCTGTAAACACAATTCTGTCTGAGGCTGGCCAAAAGAGGAATTAGGGTGGATTAACAGACATTTATACAAACTAATGTATATCTCACATATGTAGTTCTTTGGGGGCCCAGATTAGAATCCCTTATGATTTGTGCCATTTCTATTAGAAATTAGCCCCAAAGTTAGCCCCAGACTTCCCTGATACGGAACTCTGATCATGTAGATAATCCTGTCTCTAATGCACTGTGCTGGAAACTTAGAATCTACAGTGAACAATAATAGCTTCTAGCTGTGGTTTAAACCATATATTATGTTGAGGTTTTCTTTGCTGGTGCTTCCATAGTAATGCAGCATTGATGAATGGCTGAGCATAAAGTAATTAAGTACCAAAAATCAACCCACTTAGAAAAAAAATAAATGCCAAAGAGTAAGTGTATTAAGAGATGCCAACCAAACTGAAACACACACACACACACACACCACACACACACCACACACACACACACACACACACACACACACACACACACAAAGATGTCTAGCCAATCCACATCAGGAGGTAAGAGTATTTAGTGGAAATATTTCTGGTTATTGTACTACAAAAAAACTCTAAGTGGAGATCATGGCTAGTTTAGAAAGCTTATCATCAAAAGGGAATATTCCCTAGAAATACAATCGACTTTGCAAGTACTCTGAACAAACGCTGTGTAGCAGGGACTCTACACTCAAGATGTCACCCTTGACTCAAAGAATTGATAAGTAGGGCAGAAAATTAGAGTTAAGAGTGATTAAAAAAATGTGTGACAATGTCAAAGAACAATTTTAATTAATAAAATAATATGCTTACAAAATGCATAAATGATTGCAAACAACTTTTAAAAAGAAAACTGAAAAACATGATTGACTATAAAGTTAAATGCCTGGCTTTAGATTCCATTGAGACATGTATATACCTGTTTACACAGGATATATGGGAGAACTAAAACCTCTTGGACCAGGGATAACTGGGAAGCATTGCTCACATAAGTGCTTTTTCCATGCTTCATCTCACTCTCTGAGAATAAGCTTGTAGACAGGAACTGAACACTCAATGGATAGGTGATAGACAGATGAATACAGAACAGGTGCCACAGGAGCTCAAAGCGATGCCATCATAAAGAAAGGCAAGCAGACTCTTCAGAGATCAGAGTTCAGTATTTCTGAGTGAGGAGAGTTCCAGAAGCATAGAAACCAAACAGGAAATGGGAAAAAAAATCTAAAGGAAATCTGACCTTGGTTAAGTACTGTGGAACCATGTCTTATAACATGGTGATTGTTGATTTATTAGAATAAAAGGAAACAAATTAAATTATGGCTCATGTTTGCAATGCTTGGGAGGCAGCCACAGGGGTGTCATGAATTCAAGGTCAGCCTCAGCTGTACTGAAGTTGAAGCCTGAGCTACAGAAGAGAGGTTGGGGTGGGGAGAAGGAGGCAGAGGAGGAGGAAGAGGAAAGAGAGGAAGGAAAGAAGGAAGGAAAGAATGGGTGGGTGGAGGAAGTCCCTGATATGGGGAAGTGGAAAGCCTCACAGCGTAGAAGGCAGAAGTCTCATGAGGAGCTTTATTTAGCTCATAGTTCCAGGTTACAATCTATGATAGAAGAGAAGTCACAGGAGCAAGAGCTGCAGGCTCCTGGTCACATGGCTGCAATCAGCAAAGAATAATGAATGCAGGTGCTCAGTGGCATCTCTCCTTTTTGTGGAGTCCAGGGCACAATCCGTGCAATGGTCTCATCTACAGTGACAATGGGTCTTCCCATATCAGCAAATATAATCAAGGTAATCTGCCCCAGGAGTGCCCTAAGGCTCATCTCCCAGGTGGTTCCAAACTCTGTCAAATTGACAAGTACCACTAACCATTCCGTAGTCCCACTGTACTTTAGATCATGTCAAAGCTAATCGTATAAATTGATAGGCTGACAGCTGTCGTGGGGGGAAGAAAGAGCCTGACTCCTGTTTATAGAGCATAGCGATTCGCGATTCACTGACTGTTAAAAGCGCTGAGTCGTTGAGGAAGGACAACTCTTGTTTGCACAGCTTGGATGGCTGGAAGGATGTTAGTCCCATTGTGATAAATCGAGAAATTGGAGCGCTCTTCCCTCTTAGGCAGAGTAACATCCAGTTAGAGAAACTTAACAGAAAGATTTCTGAGATCCTGGATGGAGCATGGCTGGATACTAAGACGTACAGTAATGGCTACTAGATTGTATCTGGAGCCAGAAGGGCGATTAGCTTCCCGAATTATTAAAGCCATCATGATGGGTGATGACAAAGTGGAACTCACCAACTTCCCACTACCTCCGTTTCCCATAGGGAACTGATAAAGTTCTCAAAGCGGGGAAAAAACCTCGTCTGGTGTCTTCGTATTTGGATGCAAACGGGGAATAGACTGTGATTTAGTAGATTTAATCAACCTGCTCTGCTAAATCAGATAATTAAACTTCCTCACCAGACTTCTATTCTCATCCACTTTGTACCTAAATTACTCAATTTGTATAGCTACATTGATTAAATATCCAATGCCTCCACTCTGTGTGGGATACAACCATTTAAGTCTTTTTTTTTTTTTTTCATTTAAGTCTTAAAGGTATTTTCCAAAGAATTCAACTTGATTTAGGATTCTAGGAGCGTGTAAAATGAACCTTCATTAGCAGGGATTTATTTTATTAAGACCATTTTTTGCACATCTTTAATTCTGTTCTGGGAATTCTCGGTCAATCTTTGAAAAGCTGAACTTAAAAAAAAATTTGAGAGTCAAAAACTACCAAGACTTGCTTTTACTTACTGATACCCAAGGGAATTTCTGTCAGATTGCAACGGAAATACTTCTTATACCAAAGGTGAATTCTTTATTGTGTGACTAAAAGCTAGGCATGATTTAAATCATAGAGTTCTAATCAATACACTATCATGCAAATTTTCAATATTTTTGAAAAGTGTGCAAATTGCATGCTAAAATACTTTTGCTCTTCTGAGATTTGTATATAGTCTATACATAATTATATGTATTTTATATAATGTGTACTTATATATATATGTATAAGTGTAATAAGCTAACATTTCCCGGTGGAAGGGGAAATATAGACAGAAAGCTGGAGTCATTCTTTGCTGGGACTAGAGAGATAACTTAGAGAGAGGTAACTCAGTGTGTAAAGCACTTGCTACACGAGCTTAAAAACCTTATTGTAGATCCCCAGAACCTCACATAAAGCTAAAGATGGCGGCACATCCCAGTGCTCCTACGCTGATATGTGCGTGTATGTGTTACACATATGTATGAATGTATATAAGTACATATATACATATACACATTTTTTAAATCCATGATTTTCCAGTGTGCTCCAAGGAATACTCTGAGGATTTTCCCTGGGGCATTCTCCAAAGTTTGGCTTCATCCCGGGGACCTCGTTGTCTTATTTTGTTTGTTTCTTGTTAGAAAGAAACCTCATTGTTTGTTTCTTTTTAGGGTCATAGTTTTTAAAGAAAGGATTCTATAATTTAGAAATTTACTTGCAAACCCTCAGACTATAGGTTCTTCACCCATTTGTCAATGTGTAGAGTCTCAGGTTTTGGGTCTGGAAACCAATGGCCGAAGAATAAGCCATCTTTAGATATTCGGTGGAGGATGAGTGGAAAAGGCGCCACACCGAGATTGATGATGTGGATTGCTGTGGTTCTAAGCAGGCAGGCCTGACTTCTTCAGATCAAGCCCGGCTTCTCAAAGCGTCTCCCCAGACCAACTTTCGTAAATTTATCGGTCCCTCTCTCCATGTGGGTATACCAGGCCTACCCTCTCTGTTTGCTTCATGTGCTTTATTTCCGTCAGTCTGCTGTATGTTTCTTTTGTTCTCATAAACCATGACACCTGAAATAAGGGAGCTGTCTCTTTTGTTCTGTTTTAGCCTACTTTCCAATCAAATTGCTGAAAGGATTAGGTTTTGCACATTTCTCAATGCTCATGGCCCTTATAAGGGGATTGCAAGTGGTAAAAACATTTTTATTTTAATTTTTTAAGATTTATTATTATTATTATTATTATTATTATTATTATTTATTATGTGTATTCATGTATACCTGGGTAGGCGCATGTGCACATAAATGCAGTTGCCTACAGAGACCAGAAGAGGGCATTAGATCCCTGGGAGTTGGAGTTAAAGTTGGGACTCTTGAAATGGGTGCTGTTGCCAAAACTCAGTTCCTCTGCCAGCATAGTTGCAGTCCTTAACCACTAGACCATCTCTCCAGTCCTGAAAAACACCTTTTTAAAATTTTTATTTTTTAATATTAATTACAGTTTATTCACTTTGTATCCCAGCTGTAGCCCCCTCCTTCATTCCCTCCAAATCCCACCCTCCCTCCCTCATCTCCTCCCATGTCCCTCTCCAAGTATTCCTCCCTTTCTGTCCGACCCTAGCCTATCAGGTCTCATCAGGACTGGCTGCATTGTCCTCCTCTTTGGCCTGATAAGGTTGCTCCTCCTCCTTAGGGGGAGTTGATCAAAGAGCCAGCCATTGAGTTTATTGTCAGAGACAGTCCCTGTTCCCCTTACTAGGGTACCCACTTAGATACAGGAGTTCTAGGTTATCTCCATGCACTGTCCTTAATTGGAGTATCAGTCTCAGAAAAGACCCCTGGGCCCACATTTTTTGGTTCTGTTGCTCTACTCTTGGAGCTCCTGTCCCCTCCAGGTCTTTCTATCTCCCCCTTCTTTCCTAAGGTTCCCTGCACTCTGCCCAAAGTTTGGTTATGAACCTCAGCATCTGCTTTGATACCCTGATGGGTAGAGTCCTTCAGAGGCCCTCTGTGGTAGACTCTTGTCCTGTTTCCTGTTTTCTCCCTCTTCTGATGTCAGTCCTGTTTGCCTTTCTGAGTGGGGATTGATCATCTTACTCGGGGTCCTACTTCTTGCTTAGCATCTTTAGGTGAACAGAATTTAGTATGTTTATCCTATATTATAAGTTGTCCTATATTATATGTCCACTTATAAGTGAGTATGTACAGTGTGACTCTTTCTGCTTCTGGGATACCTCACTCAGGATGATCTTTTCTAGATCCTACCATTTGCCTGCAAATTTTATGATTTCCTTGTTTTTAATTGCTGAGTAATGTTCCATTGTGTAAATGTACCACAATTTCTGTATCAATTCCTCAGATAAGGAATGGGTTATTTTCAGGTTCTGGCTGTTACAAATAAAGCTGCTATGAATATGGTTGAGCAAATGTCCTTGTTCTGTACTTGAGCATATTTTGGATATATGCCCAGGAGTGGTATAGCTGGATCTTGAGGAAGCACTATTCCTAATTGTCTGAGAAAGTGCCAGACTGATTTCCAAAGTTGTTGTGCAAGTTTACATTCCCACCAGAAATGGAGGAGGGGTCACCTTTCTCTGCATCCTCTTCTGCATGCATTGTCACTTGAGTTTTTTATTTTAGCCAATCTGTTGGGTGTGAGGTTTTGATTTACATTTCCCTGTTTACTAAGGACACTGAGCATTTCTTTAAGTGTTACTCTGCCATTCTACATTCCTCTACAGAGAATTCTCTGTTTAGCTCTGTAGCCCGTTTTTTAAATTGGATTACTTGGTTTGTTGCTTAAAATCCAGTATGCACTGCCTGTTTCAAGTTACCTTCAGTACACCATTCTCCATCTACTACTTTTTCCTCCAGGTGTTGTTCTCTATAAAGCCCTCTTTCTGAACTACTTTAAGATAGATCCCAAGAAGACCATAGCTTTATGTAATAAAGAGAAATCAGAAACTTCTAAGAGGGACTTCTGGAATACAAGAAAGGCATTTGCCACAAGTGAGTGAGATTAATATTTCGAGAATTAGGTTTGAATGAAAATTGTCTCTACTAAAATTTGATTCTCAATTGTGTCTTACAAGTTGTTGGTAGAAAATAGAGCCATAAAAATGTATGTCATATATACATTTTAAATTGGAAGAAAATAGTAAAATGTGCAATATTCAGAAGCAATAACTGAGCTGCTCTCAGACGGCTTCTGCTTTGGGCTCCCAGGCTACAGACAGAGGTTTGGCATGGGATTCTGTGCTACACACAAATCAGAGTCCCATTCAGGGCATTCAAGTCGATCAGAGGCAACAGTTTTCACCCTTGTTTTCTTTTTTGTATGTGTTAGTTCATTACTTCCCACAAGGATCATTACCTGGTGTAGTCTACCTTTGGGGCATTTAAAAATACTAAGTTTCTATTCCAATTTTAATTTACAATTGTTGCCAAGCGTGGTAAACCTCTCCAGGAGTTGTTGGTTGGAGGAATACAAGTGTCTTCCAAAACCGTGTATCATCGCTCCTGGATCTGGAAGGCCGAACCCTACTGCTGAAGATACTGCCTGCTTCAGACCCAGAATTGGGGGAGTCAAGCTAGAACTGACCAGGAAGCCTCCTCCCTGAAAACTTGTTCTCATTGTTTTGGGAGGTGCTTTGCAAGCTGCCAAGGGAGAAGAACAATTGGTGGTCCCAGCTAGCTGTAAAGGTTACACATCACAACAATAACTGCAACAGCGAAATAATTGGACTTAAGCCCTACTCAGCAGGAGATAAATCATGTCTGGTACTGTAAGCCAGCCAATTACGCATGGCTGGGGAATTCGCAGACCTGAGTGGATAGCCGAAAACTGCCATTTTCCTAAACCAATGCTACCTCTAATTGCATTCTAAATACTTACCTTTATACCCCACAGAGATGTAGCTCTCTCGTCCTCATCAAAAAAGCTCCTTTTTGCAACCAGTGGAGACTACTGCAGAGTTTCACTACTGGTCAAAGTGTAGAGAATAAGTATCTATATCTGAAATGGGCTACCAGGGAGGGTGACGCAGGACGGACTCAGATGGAAGACTTTAAATCCAAAGGCTGCAAAGTAGAAGTGATGGTTTTCAACTGCCATCAACTGGACTTTATTTTCTTACTTTCGGAAGGTATGGGAACTTGAGACAAATCTTTCATCATAAAAAAATAATAAAAGGAATTATTACTCTTTTTTTTTTACATTGTGGTAGTGGGTTACTGTTGCACCTTTCAGTTTCATGATCTGTGAAAATAACATGCACTCAGAAAATTTCTTTGGCTCTCAAGACTCTGAGCTAAACGAAAAGAATTTCATTAAAGCTCCGTGTACATGCTTTTATTTTTTTCAAAAAGTTCTATTAATTATTCTCATAAACTCACAATACAAAGCATTTGAATATTGTATTGATGAATGTAAATATCTCCTATTTGATTTTAACATCGTAATCAATTGATATTATATCATAATTTTGAGGCACTAGTATTTATGCTATGAGTTGTATATATGTGTGCTTTGTTGCACTTATTTTAAGGCTATTAGTATTTTGCTTATTAATTTGGAAGAAATTTTTATATGTTAAAGACATTAATTTTTCCACAATACCTGTTGTAACTACTCCTCCTAATATGCTGTTGTGGCTTCAAATTCCTTTCATGAGGTCATTTTGCATACCAAAGTCAATGCTTTGAAGATCATTGCTACTATCCATTTTGTATTTATAATAGTCTTGCCCATATTTTAATATCCTGTATTGTTTCATTTAAAAATATTTTACCAATATTTTTAATGCATTTTAAAGTACCTAGATTTATTTCAGCATGTTCTATAAGATGGATAATAAGAACCCGGTTTTTCCTTCTTTTGTTAAGTACATTTATTGACTCATCTGTTAACTTAAGAGGTTTTACAAATGTTTATTGAATGCCTACCATGCATAAAGCATTGTCATGCTAAGCTATATCTAGTTACTAAAGGCAATAGATTATCTGTTCTTATATGAGTTTACAGCCTGATCATAAAAATGAATACTAGGTAAATAATATTTGTTAGTGAATTTTAACTTGAACTGTGAAAACAAAGAAGAGGGTAGTGAATAATGGAGAAATAACTTGTATTAGGGACAAGAGCCTTCCATTTAAATTTTATCTATTTATTTATTTGTGTGTGTGTGTGTGTGTGTGTGTGTGTGTTTAAGATGGTGTGAAGAGGCCACAGAACAACTTTGAGTGGAATTAGTTCTCTCCCTCCTTTATGTAAGTTGTGGTGTTTGAACTCAGGTATCCAGGCTTATTTAGCAAGCTCTTTTACCCCTGAGCCATCTTGCTTGTCATATGCTAATTCAGGCTTGCCTTAAATTATGCTCTATTTCATTTAAACCAATAGCAGACTACTCTCTGTCAACTAAGTAAAGTTGTAATGTTTGAGCAAATTCTCCCTGACTATTCATGCACATTTAAAAGTTTGTTTTCTAGTATTTAATGATCCTTGATGCCAGGCAAGTCAAAACAGCTGAGAGATTTCATTCTCTCTTTGTTACAGGTCTATACATAAAGAGTCGATTTCCTCTCCTGCTGCTCTCCAGGCTGTTAAATAGATTTGTTAAACTTAAGTTGTTTGTAGAGACTTTTGATTTTTTTTTTCCATCTTGAACCAGTTTGTTCACACACAATGACACTTTTAAATTAGTCAGGGTTTTTTTTTTTTTTTGTGTGTGTGTGTGTGTGTGTGTGTGTGTGTGTGTGTGTCTTCTTGCATTATTACATTAGTCCAGATTTCTAACATGGTGTTAGATAGGAGTGATAAAGAGAAAGTGTCCTCATTTCTTTTAACTGCCAGGGGAATGTTTACAAAGTTAAACCCCTAACTCTCCATTTGGGTGAGTCTCTTCCTATCTCCCTACTTCCCAGTGACACGATCCTCTAGGGTTTGTGGTCTTCTTTAATTAATTTTTTATTTTTATATTAATTACAGTTTATTTACTTTGTATTCCAGCTGTAGCTCCCTCCCACATTCCTTCCCAGTCCCATCCTTTCTCCTTTCCCCTCTCTAAGTCCACTGATAGGGGAGGTCCTCATTCCCTTCCATCTGACCCTAGCTTATCAGGTATCTTCAGGATTGGCTTCATTGTCTTCCTCTGTGGCCTAGCAAGGCTGCTCCTTCCTCAGGGGGAGTGATCAAAGAGCCAGCCACTGAGTTCATGTCAGAGACAGTCCCTGTTCTCCTTGATGGGGAACCCACTTGGATACTGAGCTGCATGGGCTACATCTGTGCAGGGGCTCTAGGTTATCTGAATGGTCCTTGGTTGGAGAATCAGTCTCAGAAAAGACTCCTGTGCCCAGATATATTTGGTCCTTGTGGAGCTCCTGTCCTCTCCAGGTCTTACTATCTCCCCCTTCTTTCATATGATTCTACACTCTGCCCAAGGTTTGGTTATGAGTCTCAGCATCTGCTTTGATACACTGCTAGGTAGAGTCTTTCAGAGGCCCTCTGTAGTAGGCTTCTGTCCTATTACTTGTTTTCTCCTACTTCCAATGTCCATCCCGTTTGTCTCTCTAAGTGAGGATTGATCATCTTACCCAGGGTCCTCCTTCTTGTTCAGCTTCTTTAGGTGAACAGATTTTAGTACGCTTATCCTATCATTTAGGTCTAGTATCCTCTTATAAGTGAGTATGTACTGTGTGTGTCTTTCTGCTTCTAGGATACCTCACTCAGGATGATCTTTTCTAGATCCCACCATTTGCCTGCAAATTTCACAATTTCCTTGTTTTTAACTGCTGAGTAGTATTGCACTGTGTAAATATACCACGATTTCTGTATCCATTCCTCCATTGAGGGACATCTGGGTTGTTTCCAGGTTGTAAGGAGCCCTTTGTAACACCAGCGGTGGAGTGTTTAGCTTAGCACGTGTGAATTCACCTACACCACGTTCAGAGGTGCATAGCATCCTTCAAGGTAGAGAAGGAGCCAATGGTGTTTTCTGGATAAGACACACTTGCTCCTTCAGTGCCCCTTGGACATCTCCACTCTAGCCACACCTTTTCATCTCTGTAAATACACTGTCGGAAAAGGAACTGGCTACAGACTCAGAGTCACCAAGCTGAGAGTCAGATTGGAACAGTACTCAAAGGAGAATATGTTGTGGACTGAACATATTTTTTAGTGATGACTACAGGGAAAGGAGACAAGAGGGAGAAACCATGAAATACCTACTAAAAGTTTGGGGAAAATACTTGTTTACCCTCATTCCAGATTTTTTTTTTCTCTTTAATCACGTAAATTCTGATATTTAATCCCATGTTAGATCTTGTATAAGTTTTCCTTCACAGCCAAAGAGGCTGGCATGAGAGGCAATTCATATTCACAGTCGATGCAGATGAAAAGAATCCCCAGGGCTTCGATGCAATGCATCCTGAATTAAAGTGGGTTGGACATTCTGGGCTTGGACTCATCTGTCTCCTGGGAGGCTGTTAATGGGTTATGCATATTAGGCTATTTTCCAAATCCTGCTCCTTTGCTCTGGAAAATAAATTAAGAAATCCAGTTGAGATGCATTTGGAAGGCTTTAAGAACTGGGAAAGAGTCTCTTCTGGGTAGGATGTTGTGGGGCTGATGCTATATGAATTTGGGAGCAAGGGTTGCAGGTCTGTCCAGGCCAGCTCCAAGACTTGAATTTCATAACACTATGACTATCTAACCAACAATTCCCTAGGGCATAGATTTCAAATTGGACATTACATGGAAAAAATTCAATTAATTTTTTTGATGTGGTAGAAAAGCCCTGGGCTGGGATTTTTAAAATATGGCTTCTTGTTCCAACTCTGCACCTAATTAGATGAATGACTTAGGAAGTCATTTAACCTTTATGGGCCTCAGATTCATTATCTGTAAATGAGTGTCAGCATGATGGTGACCAATGTCCCTTTAAATTACCCACCCCACGCCTCCCCATAGTGGACTAGAGAGATGACTCAGCAGTAAAGAGCACTGGCTGCTTTTCTAGGAGACTCTGGTTCAATTCCCATACCAGCATGGCAGCTCACACACATCTGAGACTCCAGTTCCAGAGGTCTGACACCTTCTGGCCTCTGCAGGCGCTGCATGCATGTAATGTACACACAGACATGCACATATACTCTCTCTCTCTCTCTCTCTCTCTCTCTCTCTCTCTCTCTCAGTGTGTTTTTATGTATGGGTGTGTATATTGAGGTCAACTTCGGGTGCTAGACTGATCAGTGACACAGCGTTATGATATAGTCTGTCTCACAGGGTGCTGAAGATGAAATATGTGTGTATCACTTAGAGAATCAGTGGGTAAGTACTAACCAATACTCATCAATTTCTGAAGCTTTATTTATTTATTTGAGAGGACACTTGTGCTCTCTTGGTTAAGAAGGAGAGAACTGAAGGCATTGAAAGCAGCATCTATTTCTTGAAGAAGACGTAAATGTATTAGAGTATCGACTACCTTTCTCCTATCTGGCCTCACATGCTGAGTCAGGGGCTCTGTTTACTCACAAGTTTGGATCTTCCCAGAGATAATTCCTCACACCAGTGTCCTTAAGTGATAGTTCATAAAAGAATCATATAGGACTGATCTGGACTCGGTGACTGTGAATATAAAAATCAAGCTTGCACTTGTCTTAGGCTCTTCCATCTCCACTGTGCAGGTTAGAATTATCAACATGCATTATAGTTAGGAGGATAAATTTATATCCAAGAATGCAAAACACACTAGGAAATGCAATGGCAAGTAAGCAAAGTGAAGTATTTGGGATGGTATAAATACGCACAGTAAAATGTCCATTAGTAAACGCACAGTTGTCCAAGTGTTGACAACTATGTCTAGTAACGTGTTCAATATCCCAATGAAGTAATAGACCATCCACTCTAGGAAGTCCCTGTGGCCCCTCCCCAGCCAGTGGTCCTCTGTCAGTGCCAACTTGTGTTTTGGCTTCTCACTCATCGATGAGTTGTTTCTGACCTTGAACTTTACAGAAATATATTTGGTGTCTGGTTTCTTTTGCTTAGCTAATGTATTTGAGTTTAATCACTATTGTAGTAAGAGTCATCAGTTCATTTTGCTTGTTTGTTTTTTTGCAAAGAAGTTAGTATTTCATGTGGTATTTTGTTTATTTGTTAATTCCTTTTAGTGTGAATAGATGTTAGGAGTGTTTATTTTTTCCTCCAGCTATTAAAAATGAAAGTGAAATGAGCAAACAGAATGATTAGTAAAGTAAAGTAACTTTTCCTTCCTAATCTTCTGAAGTTTTCTGTTCTGTATTTATATTTTCTAAAGAAAGAAAGGTCCATGTCTGGTGTGACAGCCCACTGAAAAAGAACTTGGATTTTTCTTTTCTTTTTTTTTCCTTTATTTTTAAATTTTATTTCATTTTTTATTAGTTACATTTTATTAACTCTGTATCCCAACTGTATCCCGCTCTCTCATTCCCTCCCAAACTCTTCTTCCCTCCCTCATCTCCTCCCTGCCCCTTTCCACGTCTACTGATTGAGAAGGACCTCTTCCCCTTTCATCTGACCCTGTTTTATCAGGTATCTTCAGGACTGACTGTAACTTGAGCTCAGTTCTCAGCATACAGATTGGGAGGTTCATGACCACCTGTAACTCCAACCCCAGGAGATCCAATACCTTCTTCTGACCTATGCCAACACCCACATACACACCACACACACACACACACACACACACACACACACACACACACACAAATAAAAAATAAAAATAAAACTCTGAGACTGAAAGATCTAAAATGAATCTTTTTTATTTTCTCAAATATTACATCCCAACTTCCATTTCCCCTCTCTTTTCTTCCCAGCCCCACCCCTGCCCCACCTCCCCTCTTTCCCCTAATCCATTCTTCCTCCACTTCCCTACAAAAAGGACAGGTCTCCCAGAGATATCAACCAAACATGGATTTCAACAACAGAAACAACAGAAAGCCTACAAACTCATGGAAGCTGTTTAAGCTCTCTACTGAATGTCTACCGAGTCAAGGCAGCTGAAAGAAGAGTTCATAGCACAAGCACCTTCATAAAGAAATTAGAGCAACTTAACAGCACACCTGAATGCTCTAGAGCAAAAAGAAGCAAACACACCCAAAAAGAGTAGATGGCAAGAAACAATCAAACAGGGCTGAAATCAATAAAATAGAAGCAAAAAAGAATGTGAAGAATCAATGAAACAAAGAGCTGACTCCTTGAAAAAATCAAGAAGCTAGAAAAAGTCTTATCTAAACTATTATAACACAGAGAGAGAATATGCAAATTAACAAAATCAGAATCAAAAAGTGGGATATAAAAAAAGACAAGGAGGAAATCCTAAGAATCATTAGATCAGACTTTAAAAACCTGCACTTTACAAAATCGGAAAATCTAAAATTAGTCTTAAGGGCCAGTCAAGTCTTCCATCTTACATAAGAATTCAACTTCTTCAGACACTGTCATATTCTTCATTGAGCTTTTCTTCTTTCTTTTTTTTTTTTTTACTTTTTTATTATTTTATTAATTATACTTTATTCACTTTGTATCCCCCCATAAGCTGCTCCCTCCTACCCTCCAGGACACCGTCCCTCCCCCTTCTTCATGCATGCCCCTCCCCAAGTCCACTGATAGGGGAGGTTCTTCTCTCCTTTCTGATCTTAGTCTATCAGTTCTCATCAAAAGTGGCTGCATTGTCCTCTTCTGTGGTGTGGTAGGGCTGCTCCCCCCTCAGGGGGAGGTGATCAAAGAGCAGGCCAATCAGATTATGTCAGAGGCAGTCCCTCTTCCCATTACTATGGAACTCACTTGGACACTGAACTGCCATGGGCTACATCTGTGCAGGGGTTCTAGGTTATCTCCATACCTGGTACTTGGTTGGAGTATGAGTCTCTGGGAAGACCCCTGTGTTCACTGAGCTGTTTTTCAAATGCTCAAATGTGGACAGTGTCTCACACAGTGTCATTATAACTCTAGTTTGTGCAGCCATCTTTTAACATCCATGATTGCTACTTTGATGCTACTTCCCATATTTATTGATAAGTTCTCATGATGGGAAGGAAGCTTCTTTCTCTTGATACACACAATATGTTTGAATTTCACAAGTCATTTTACCCAGTTATTGCTATTGATGTAGAATAGTTAATTTGATAGAAACAAGAAACTAAGGCCCTGGAGACAGATGACCTATCCAAACACAAGCCTGATATAATTCTTTATGTAGGGCTTCCCGGGCTCAAATAGATAGTTGAGAAATGTGTTGATTCTGAACTTTTATTATGTATTTTTTTCCCTTGCCTGTTCAAACCAGAGATCTGCTAAAATCTGTTTCACCAAAAATATGGTTAAGTATTGCCTTTGCAAAGTTTGAGTAGACTATTTTGGGAATGGCTATAAAGTCGCCATTCAGATAATTGTTCTCAGTGGGATGTAGGTAACATCCATTGTTCAAGCACTAATGAGGGAGGGCTTCTGCACTCTAGATGCTGTCTGTGTAACATGTGTGATATGTGTTATTGTGAACTTCCTCATGTGTGTCTGTGATGTGTGAATATATGTGCTGGGCCTGTGTACGTGTGTTTCTGTGTGCTATACATTCATATGCTGTCTATTTTTGCTTGCATGAATGTGCAGTGTCTTCAAAGGATAGGTTTTGTGTATCTGTGCAGATGCATATTATGTGTGTATTTTTGGTATGTTTTTGTATGTGCCTAAGGGGTATGTGCATGTGCGTGCATGTATGTGGCATGTATATGCATATGTACATACACACATTAATTCCTAAACACACTTCTTCACCCACTATATGGTTCTAAGAGAAATAATGAAAACAAAATTGTATAATTGAAATAAGAATAAATTACCTTCTTTAATAAGATCCCACCTCTGGTTGCTGGGTGAGAAGAGGAAAGGTTATACACTCATGGAGAGCTGAGTTCTCTGATCTCATGCAAGGGTCATGTTCCCTTCCTTCCTATTTTTTGTATCATTACTCCTTCATAATTGTGCCTCAGTTGGTCTGTATCTGCATATAAACACTGTACTTTAACCACACACCCTTCATATATGTATTTTAGCATAATCAAAACAGTCAAAGTGTGTGTGATGGTGTAAATGAGAAATCTCAGCTCCTTCGAATGCTGAGTTCAGGGTGGCATGGACTACAGGACGAGTTCATGGTCACCTTGTACATTGCAGTGAGATCCTGTTCAAATTAAAAGGTAATTAAAGGGCTCGAGAAGTAATGCTGTAGAGAGCATTTGCCTAGCAGAAAGAAAGAAGACAGAGAGATGGAAAGAGAAAAAAGGAAGGGAAGGATATTAAGACTTAGTAACAATTTATCAAAGCCTAATTATTCTCAAAAAGTCTGAAATTACAGTCATAACTCTTTCCATTTTGGAAGGAATAGTTATTTTTTAAAAAGATTTTTCTTCCCAAAAATAAAAGACGCACATGAAACTGATTTCTCTTTAGACAGAATCCTAAAAATAAGGTTCCAGAATTATTATACTGTATCAGGTTACTCTCAAGTCAGCCTATGTAGCTACACATGCCATGACTCTCATTCAAATGTAGCTGCTCAGATATTTATTTTTTGTCATGGTGAGACTTCAGTCCTCCCACTGCCCTTTAGAGTGTCATTCACTTCCCTCTAGAGATGGCAGCTCTCAGAGAGATGTGTCTGCAGCAGATCAGAAACGAAGCTTAAAACTCTACTTATGTTCCAGTATTTGAAATGATGACTCAAGTGAACAGAAAAATTAAAAAGAGAGAGGGAAACTGAGCAGGGAAGACTGCTCAGTCACTAAAGTATTTGCTTTGAAAGCCTGAGAACCTTAGTTCAGATCTCTGGAACCCACCTAAAAATTCAGGTGTGGTAAGCACACTCATGCAATCCTAGCAATTGAAAGGTGGGAGGCAGAGACAGGCAGAAGTCCGGAAACCACAGACCAGCTTCCCTAGACTCTGTTGAGAAGTTCCATGTCAATGAGAGAGACCCTGCCTCAAACAAAATATGGGAGAGGCCTAAGGAACAATACTTGAGGTTGTACTATGACCTCCATATTTATATCATGAATATATGTACCCACACACAACCTACAAGAATGCACACACATGTTTGTACTTACACATAATTTTTTAAATAAAAAAGAATCAATGCCCTTAGTTTCCTTTTTAAAGTCCATATTCTTGTATGTTGGAGGCAACAGATGATATGGGTCTGTGATCTCCCTATATACTTTATTCTCTCAAAGGTTTTTTTCAAGTCTTCAAGGTCTTGATGTGCTGCACCTTGAGACGAAAGTCAACTATAGCAAGGACAACAGGTGCTTGTTTTATGGCCTGGCCTCTGGATTTGCCATGGCATGGAGACATGCCTGCTGTGGCAAGTCAAATTTTCTTGTAATTTAGATTGAGGAATCATTAATTGCTTTTTATAGTTCACTTAAAGCATAGTCCACTTATTACATGCCACAAATTATATAAGTCTAAACAAACTGATAGCCTCAACTTATGCTCCTTATTTCCTGTAAAAATATATACATTTCAACAACAGAATCACAAATTAGATGGTTCTGGGTTCCTGTAATGATCCAGAGTTTATCAAAGAGGTAGGATTGATCCCTAGGGAATTAAAGGCAAGAAAATCACTATGTATTTTTTCACTTTTTTTCTTTTAAAATGACATGTTCACATGTGTGTGCATGTACAAGTCTCTGTGTGTGTGTCTCTCTGTGTGTGCGTGCATGCACGCATGCATGTTGTGCATGTGTGGAGGTCAGAGGGCAGCCTCAGCTGTCAGTCTTTCCTTTCCACCCTGTTTGGGGCAGACTCTTTTGCTGTTGCCACCGTGTCCAGTCTTTTCTAGGGCTGCCTCCCATCTCACAGAAGGAGTGCTAAAGTTATGGACGTACACCATCACACTCAGGTTTACATGAGTTCTGAGCATCAAACGCGGGCCCTCGTGCTTGTGAACCTAAGAAGTGACTTACGCCGTTAGATCATAGTCATCTCTCTCTCCTCTCCTTCCTATTGTCTCTTGGTATATAAATGGCTGTCCAGTCTAGGGAAGTAAATTGCTGTGACTTAGTCAACCCTTCTTCCTTAGTCTTTATATTAGCAACGTGTACACTGCAGAAAAGGTGATGGCTGTCTGGGCCTATTCAGCAAAACAATGGTCCCATCTTTCCCAGAATTTTCAGAGTATCATGTGAGGACACAAACACATACCAAACTCCTTCATCAGACTTTTCTCTGTACACAGCTATTCTCTGCAATAGTGGCTTATGGTTGGTCCCAAAGTCCCAAGGCACACCTGCTGAGTGTATCTCAGAATAAATTTCAGACAACTAAGCAAAGAAAAACAAGAGCTCTAGATGCAGTCAGCATGAGGATTCCTGGTTTCACCATTGTTGTTGTAGACAGTAACTAATCAATCTAAACTTTGATTATACATTTAAGCCTGAATAATACTTCTGAGTTATAATATAGGCTAAACATTCAAAGATTAAAAAATAGACTCCTGTACCATCACAAAATTATGGTAGTTTCCCAAGAATGGTTGTGATCTGAACACTGGCAAATCTGAGGGAGGAAGGTTGAGAGATGAAAGCCACTCCTGGCTATATAGAAAGACACAATATGAAAGTACTATTTTTATGTGTATAAATGGTCTTTCTGTATTTGTGCCTTTTTCCATACAGTGACAATGGAGGCCAATAAATGGTGTTAGACCCTCAAGAACTGGAATTAAAGATGGTTGTTGGCCACCAGGAGAGTTCTAGGAACTGAAAATGGAACCTTTACAAGAGTAACAAGTGCTCTTAACTGCTCTACACCTCTCGTCAGCCACTGAGAGTTCTATCTATAGCATCTGCCATTTCTCACAAGTGAGGCTGCCAACTTAGGAATAATGATTACCAATTCAAAATGGCAGTAAGATGGTGCTTTCCCCATTCTATGCATAGACTACTGTGAACCTTGGGAGGGCATTATGGGTACTTTAAAATAAAAGAACTTTCATATTCAAGTGTAAACCAAATTTGCACTCTTGTTGACTGAGTATATACCTTTATCACCTATCAGAGAAGAGACTAAACAAATCAAGGATGGACTTAGCCCTCAACCCCAAATAAATGCAACATAGGACTCTGTATTCACCTACCACACATAATTTCCCCTCTGAGACCTCCATGGAGAACAGTGATTCATGGGGATTCAAGTACATCAGAGGATGAGCCTTACCTATGACAGTGTACATGCTGGGTTTACTCAATGCATAACTCAAATGTAACTCAATCTTGATACAGGAAGCTTCATTTGATAATGACAAATGTCTAGTTGGAGTGCTGTCTCTCCCATTATTTGGTGATTTTCTTGACATTCCATATATACATATATATATATATATATATATAATTTTTAAATAAAACTTCTATTGTATTAGGTTTACATACTACCCCTCAAATACCCTTAATTTTAGCTGTCTCTCACTGTATTTCCTCCCTCAACCCTGCCTTCTGTGACCCCTTGATCTTCCCATTCCAGTCTCCCCAAATCTATACATAACTAACTATTCCATTTCCTTTTCTAAAGAGACCTATCTGTACCCCTAGTACTTACTTTATAACTAAACTCTGTGTTTCTATGAATTATAGTCTGCTTATTAGTGACTTAACAGCTAATACATACACACACACACACACACACACACACACACACACACATGAATACATAACATATTTGTATTTTGGAGTTTAGGTTACTTCAATCAGGATAATGTTTGACTTATTCCATCCACTTACCTGTAAATTTCATGATTTTGCTTTTTTTAAAGAATTGCTGAGTAAGAGTAATATTCCATTGTGTAAATGTACTACATTTTCTTGACCCGTTTGTCTGT
Organism: Psammomys obesus; assembly: GCF_907164565.1. Taxonomy (NCBI): domain Eukaryota; kingdom Metazoa; phylum Chordata; class Mammalia; order Rodentia; family Muridae; genus Psammomys; species Psammomys obesus. The sequence continues at coordinate 16,343,733 of NW_026596149.1, forward strand.
TGAGGGACATCTTGGTTGTTTCCAATTTCTGGCTGTTATGAATAGAGCAGCAATGAAGATGGTTGAATAAGTGTCACTGTGGTAGGATAAAGTGACCTTTGGGTATATGCCCAAAAGTGTTACAACTGGAGCTTTTGAACCTATAAGTGAAGTAGGTTGATTCTCATCTTCCTGAGGAACTGCCATGCTGATTCCCAAAGAATGTCACAGTTCCTTATCCTTCCAGCCCTAGGCTCCCAGAATAATGACTCATGAAATAGATTTACAAATACTTAGGCTATATAGCTAGGCTTTTCTCTGACTAGCTCATCACTTAAAATAACCCACTTATACTAAACTAAGCTCTGCCATGTGGCTGGTTACCTCTACTCAGGTACCATACATCTATCCTCCGCCAATCTTCCCAGGAGAATCTCTTGTGTCTGGCTCTCTCCCAGAATTCTTTCTCCCTGTGGAATGTCTTACCTTCTAGTCTACCTATCCTATATGGCATAGCATTTTAATTGAGTGGCGATGCATCCATATAATGCACAAGATATTCTCTCAACGGTAGTTGCTATACAAGTTGCACTCCCATTAGTAATGTGTTCCTCTTGTTCCACATCCTTGCCAGCATGAGCTATCATTTGATTTATTGGTCTTAGCCATTCTGACTGATGTAATTTAAAATCTCAAAGTAGTTTCAATTTTCATTTCCATGATAGCTAAAGATGTTGAACATTTCTTTAAGTGTTTCTCTGCCATTTGAGGTTCCCCTTTAGAGGATTCTTTATTTAAATCTGTACATAATTTTTAATTGAGTTAATAGTTTTCTTGATATCTAGTTTTTAATATTTACATATTTTGGAGATTATTTCTTCACCAGATGTGTAGCTGGGAAAAAATCTTTTCCAATTCTGTAGCCTGCTACTTAGTCTAAATGATGGTATCCTTTGCCATAGAGAAGCTTCTCAGTTTCAGGAGGTCCCAATTATTGTTGATCTTAATGCCTCTGATTAGAGCTTTCTGTTCAGAAAGTCTTCTCCTGTGTCAGTGAGTTCAAGACTATCCCCCACTTTCTCTCCTATCAGTTTCAGCATACCTGGACTTATGTTGAAGTCTTTGATCCATTTAGACTTGAGTTGTATACAGGGTGGTAAGTATGGATCTATTTGAAGTCTTCAATATCCTGACAATAGGTCTGACCAGCACCATTTGTTGAAAATGCTGTCTTGTTTTCACGTCTTTATCAAAAATTAGTTGTCTATATGTGTGTCTGGGTCTTTGATTTGATTCTATTGATCAATGCATCTATTTTTATGTCTATACCATGGTGTTTTTATTGCTAAAGCTCTGTAGTACAACTTGAAATTTGGAATGGTAATGCAACTTGCTATTCTTTTATTATATATAACTGTTTTTTGTGATCCTGTTTTTGTTTTTGTTTGTTTGTTTCTTTGTCCATAAGAAGTTCAAAATTGTCCTTTCAAATTCTGTGAAAAACTGTGTTGGAATTTTAATGAGGATTGCTTTGGATCTTTAGATAGCTCTTGATAGGATGGTAAATTTTACTATATTAATCCTACTGATCACAAGCATGCGAGATCTTTCAAACTTTTGATATCTTCAATTTCCTTCTTCAATGTCTTAAACTTTTTATCATACAAGTCTTTCCTTTGCTTGGTTATAATTACATCAAGATATCTTATACTACCTGAGGCTTTTGTGAAATATTATTTTTAATATTATTGAAGCTGCTGTTTCCTTAATTTATTTTTCAGTCCATTTGTCATTTTTATATAACAGGGCTATTGATTTTTTTTTTGTGAATTAATTTTATATCCAGCTCTTTTGCTGAACGTATTTATTAGCTGTAAAAGTTCCCGGGTAGATTTTTTGAGATCATTATATGTACTATTGTACATATAAAGACACTTTATATGTAAATAAAGACACTTCCCTTCCTAATTGCATTCTACTGGTCTCCTGCACTTCTCTTATTGCTCTAGCTAAGACTTTAAGTATTATATTGACTAGGTATGGAGCAAGTGGACAATCTTGTCTTGTTCCTGATTTTGATAGAATTGTTTGTTTAACTTGATGCTGAATATTGGCTGGCCTTAAATTGTTATTATGTTGAGATATGCCCCTTATATTCACAATCTTTCCAGAACTTTTATCATGAAGTTTTGGATTTTATCAAAGGCCTTTTCTACATCTAATAAGATGACCATGTTATCTTTTTTTTTGTCTTTAGGTTAGTTTATATGGTGGATTTTATTATCAATTTATATATATTGAACCATTTGTGTATCACTGGGATGAAGCCTACTCAATCAGATGAATGATCTTTTGATGTGTTCTTGATATTGGTTTACAAATACTTGATTGAGAATTTTTGCATCTATGTCTATAAGAAAAATTAATAATTCTCTTCCCCAGTTGGCTCTTTATGTGATTTGGGTTTCAGGGCAACTATGACCTTATAAAATGAATTGGGCAATGTTTCTTTTGTGTATATTTTGTGGAATAATTTGGGGTGTATTGGCATTAATTCTTTGAAAATCTGGTAGAGTTCTGCAATAAAACCATCTGTCCTGGAGCTTGTTTTGGTTGGTAGATTTTAATTTCCCTAGGAAATATATGTCTGTTTAAATTGCTTATCTAATCTTTATTTAACTTTTGTAAGTGGTATAAATCAAGAAAATTGTTTACTTTCTTTCTTTTTTTTTAGATTTTCTAATTTGATGGAGTAGAGTTTTTTATTTATTTTATTGGGTTTTTTTTTTCAGTATACCTTTTTAAAGTATGTCCTTATGATTCTCAGAATTCCTTTGGTATCTGTTGTTATGTTCCGCTGTTCATTTTTAATTTTGTTAATTTGGATGTTCTCTCTGTGACTTTTAGTTAAAGATAAAGATTTGTCTATTTTATTGATTCTTTCAAAGAACAAACTTTATTTAGTTGATTCTTTGTATTTTGTTTGTTTTTTTGTTTCTATTTTATTGATTTCAGCCATGAGTTTGGTGAGTCTGATTATGTCTTGCTATTGAGTTGTTTTGGGTGTTACTTTTTCATTTATTCTAGAGTTCTCAGGTGAGCTGTTAAGTTACTAGCATGAGATAACTCCTTTTTTTTTAAATGTAGGTTCTGAGTGCTGTGAACTTGCCTCTAAGAAACACTTTCATTGTGTCCATAAGTATGCTATGTATTCATTTCATTCAAGTCTAGAATGTCTTTAATTTCTTTCCTAATTTGTATCTTGATCCATATTTTACTCAGTAGTGAGCTGTTCGGTTTCGAAAAGGTTCTAAGCTTTCTGTTGTTTCTGATGTTGCTTCATTAGCCTCCCTGATTCTCTGTCAGGCGTGGCTGGGAACTTCTTGGAGAATGGATGCTGGAGTGGGGGCTGAGAGAGCAGGACGAGTGGGGAGGAAGGTTGGAGTGGAAGATCTGTATGATCCGCTGAAGATGAGGGCAGAGAGGAGGGGGAAGCCATACCAGGTAGTCTTCTGTGAAGTGAAGGGCAAGGCTGGAGGATAGCATTTGGAGGGGAGGAAGGAGAGGTGAAACCTGCAGTTAGCCTACCTGCTTCCCTGGCCAGAGTCTGGTTGGTAATTTATGATGCTGCTGCATGATAATGATTGCAAGACAAAAGACAAGATAAATAGATATTTCTAACAGATTCTGGGAAATTATAAGCATTTTATCCACTTTAAACTTCATTGTCTAGCATGTTAATGCTAGACAATAATGATTCAAAAACTTTTCTCATAAGCAAATAACTTTGATTATATGTTTATAAAGGCAAAGAGGAATGTTTTATAATTTCTGAATAAAAAATGAACAAAAGAGACAAGCAACACACTTCAAGTGTTCTCTTGAATAGAATGATATTCTCCTCCTCAACATAATTAGATTAAAAAAAACACATAGCCATCTAATGTGTCTGAAGTGTTATTGCAATAAAAAAGAACCACTTAAATTGAAGCTCCTTAAACCTAAACTTGTTTTATTACATTTATTTATTTTTTTTAGTGTTAAAAATTATATTCATTTGATCCAAAGTCGGAATCCAAAGCTTTCCAGGAAATGCAGCACTGAGTGACTAAGCCTTCTCTACAGCCCCAAAGAGATCCCAGGAAAGCTGAAAGCCAGTGAGACTGTGTAAGTGGTTGGCAGGGGAATTAGCATATGTCACCACATCAGAGTCGGAAAATGAAATAGCATTTATTAGTGACTGAAAATAGAAATGTCCAAAGGCTGAGGCTAGAGTACAGTAGAAAGTGATATCTGTCTTCCTTAGGAAAACATAAAGGAAATTCTTCTGTTCAGCTACAAGTATTTGAAGACCTGAAATGAAAACATCACATGATTCTATTATACTGAAAACTAAAGGCACCTATTAACTTATACTTCATCAAAACCACAAAGAACATGTAACCAGTTCCTTGCATCTCAGAAGTCAAGTTTCAGAGCATATTGACATCATATTATCCAAATATTTACTCATATTTTTCTTGTCTAAAATTACATGATATAGCAGGCATCCATTGCTACATAATTAAAAAAAGATGAGGAAAACAACAACACAACAAGCTGGATGATTAAAAAAATCAATAGGATTGTACTACTGGATAAGAATTTTTTAAATGGCACAGTAAGGATGAGTTTTTAGGCTATTTTTTTTCTCAATTTGTTTATTGTAAGATAATTTACAAATATCTTGCTGTCTTTGTAATTCAGGGGATAAGGTTTCTTATGCCAAAGACAGTGACCACTTAATATCAGCTTGCTGTTTTCCTTCTTTTCCTCTTGTCTGAGGCTGCATCTTGATTTTCATTCATCCAGAGCAGCTGCCCCAGAGATGAATTCAACCATGTCCTTCATGATGACAGCCTGACACGTGCATTCAAACATCGAGGTTAATTTGTCAATCATAGCAGAAGCGTTCTTGCTGGCGTTGCCCATGGCCATCATCCTGGCACTCTGCTCACTGGTGGTGGACCCCTTCAGGGAGTAGTAGATGATGTTGGCCAGATTGTATTCCTGATAATTCTGCAGCACATCAGCATCAATATCATCAGAGTGCTCATGCTCTCTGCATTTGCTATGGCGTTGAGAGAGAAGATGGTCTTCTCTTCTGTCTTTTAGGTGATAACAGACTTCAGCTGATTAAAAATGATAGAGCCTTCATCAAACTCTTATCCAGAATTTAGCAAGTCAAGAGCAATGATTGGCAAATCCCCCAAAGTAGGGAGCTTTTATCCCACATTTGTTAACGACACCAAAAATTGGTCAAAGTAAGAAGTAAGTATGCTCCTAATTTTTTCACTAATTCCAGCTAGTATAACTTCTTTTCCAGCTGCTGTGGCGGTAGCCACCTCATCCTTCATCCATTTAGCCAGATGGATGAATGAGAAATGAATACCACCACAAAGCCTTAGATCTGAGGACACACCAATTAGAATTCTCCCTGATGTATCCTTAGATGCCAGACAAAGCCAATTCTGCAACATTTGTAGATTACAAATGCATTATTAAGGCTAGCCCTAGGGCTGAGAGTGGACAAGTGGACTCTACTTTAAGAGGAAAGAGTATCAACAGCATCAAACATGTAACTAGGTTATCTGAATGATTACTTTCTCTCTCTCACTCATGGGTAAACTTTGGCCTCAGTGGATGAAAAAGGAGAATATTAAGATGGTTTTATGTTTTTAAGATGCTGTATTCACAGCCATTCATTACTTTGAATTAATGTTCCCACAGCAACTGAATAGGGTTTTTGAAAATATGGTACCTGGGCCAGTGAGAGGTATTAGAAATAGGTAGAAGAATAGATTAATAAAATCATATTCACCTCTTTAAATAAATAAGAAAATATTTCTCAGAAATCCCTGTTCTAGTCCCAAAATACACACCAAGCAGAAAAGTTTTATCTTGTGCAAGTATGTGCTTCAACAAAATCCAAGAGGTTTCCTCTTTTAATAGAGTCTATAAGAGCCATTGAATATTCTTACACTTCCTGACATTTCCGAGTTCTTTTTCTCATAATACTATTTTCAACTCCTTTTTTCCCTAGAAAGTTGACTTTAATTTTCTCTTTTATTGTAAAATAAGTTTTCAGCTTTTTATGATGAATTTCAACCAAAACAATGAACAAACAAACATAACATTCATACCACACAACCAAACTCTGCTCCTCCCAGACTGAAAGAGAGAGAGCTAAGTAAGTTATGACCCATAAAAAAATATCCTTTGAGAGACACCCACCCACTGTGTGCTGCCGGCAGGCAGACACAAGACGCATTCTCCTGGGCAGGCAGGCACCACTATCATGAGCAAGTAAGTGGTAGAGAGATGGAGAAGAAAGAGAAGTGGAAGGATGTGTGTACCATGAAGAGATGCAGAACTGGGGACAGGAGGGCGATAAGAAATACCCTGCAATGAGTAGCCTTCACTACCACTTGAGGCCATGGTGATGTATCAGGCCGTGCTGCCACCAAGGGTCATGTCTGGGTCCAAGGCCCTGCAGCAACAGGGCATCTGTGTCCATGTCCTTGGCCCATGTTACCACCAAAGGCCATGCAGACGTCCCTGGGCCAGACTGCTACCTTGGGCCATGTTATTGTAAGAGGGGCTACCAGCTTGTGGAGCTGGTCTCATTCATTGTCTGGCCACAGGGTTATCAGCGAAGGAGAGATGCCTGCCCTCTCCCTGCCTTCCCCTTGCCACCTGAGGCAGGCAGGAGAGCTGGCCCCACCCCATGCAGGAGTGCAGTCCCACCCCTCGCCTGGGCCGCACAGTAGAGCTGGCCCATGTGGTGTGGGTGCAGGTGAGCCTCCCACAGAGTATGAGTACAGGAGAGCTGGTAGCCCTCACCATGGAATCATGAAAGAGCTGGCTCTGAGGGCCTGACAGTGAGCAACCTGGCCCTGCTCCTCACCAGTTGCTGCACTTAGAAGAGGGGTCACTGTGCCTTGCCCAGGAAGCACAGTAGAGCTGGCCCTGACAGTATGAGTGAAGGAGAAGTGACTGTGCTCTTGCTGGCTGCCACAGCAGGACAGCCCTCCCTGTCCCTTGCCTGGGCAAAGCTGGAGAGCTCAGTGGCACAGGCACAGGAGAGATAGGCTGAACAATGCAGCTACCACCCAAGCCCAGATCCAGGGCGTTGAGTTGTCCTACCCTGACATCTACCTCATCTATGAACTGCTGGAGTGCAGTGAAGGAGCAAGTCCTGCAGAAGCAAAGCTGCAGGATCTCCATGACACAGGGCAACAACAGGATTCGAGAGCAGTCTCAATGAGAATCCAGTAGAGCAGAACCCAGAGGCCTTAGACCAGACCAATGACCATTGCGATGATCATTTTTAAGTAAAGATGTGTGGGCAAAAGGGTGTGCTGCATGACATGGGTGACACAGTGCAGCTTCTATGACAAGATGTTGGTTATTGTTGTTATTTTCATTTGTTTTGTTTGTTTTCTTTTGAGGAGGTTGCGAGGGCAGAGGCCAGATAGAGAGGGATAGGGAGATGAGTGGGATTGGGGTACAGGATATGAAATTCACAAAGAATCAATAAAAAAATTTTAAAACTATCTTATAATATAGTTCTTTAAAAACTCCCTTACATGAAGAGTAATTTTCTGAATTCACTACTGGAATAAGTCTTTGACTTTATTTGAAAATATTTGAATTTGTTTTAAAATAAAGAGTACATTTTCCAAGATGATGTCATAGCTTCACGGAGAAAAACTGTATATATGTTATCTGCTCAGTTGCAATTCTCATTACTGTCAGTTAAATTAAATTAACATTTTATAAGGAAGAAAGAGCAATTTGGGGAAAATATCAAAAAAATGATGAAACTTCTCTTGACTTGTAAATTAGATCGCCTTCATTTTTAAATTATTAAAAGCTTGAAGTCTGTATTAAAGCCAACATATATGTAATTGTTTTCCATTTTTTATTTAATTTAAAAATGAGCTTTTACTGTACTTGAATGATGGAAGCAATAACTGACAGAGATGTAGAGATATGGAAATATATACATATTAGATGGAAATATATTTTCGGGAAGCAAGGAGACTTGTTATTATTCATGCGCTTTCAGTGGCTCTAAATATCTTTGTAGACTTAACTCTGAAAAGTGTTCTATGCCATGAGGAAATATCCACAGATGGTCAGACTTCCCCTGAGCAGGTACATTATGACCCCACAGGTACGTTACCATCCACAGGCCTCCTAGTAACTGTCAGACTTCCCCTGAGCAGGTCCATTACCATCCCATAGCTCCTCAGTGCCAAGCCAAGGTGGTCCGAGGAGAAAGAGAAACATGCTCCAGTATTTGCAGTACCCATTGTCACGTTCTCCATGATGGCCTCACCTTCTCCCTGCTGAAGGACACAAGCTTTCACTGTATTCAGCCCATAGCCTCCCTCTTCTCTTTTTTATATACCCACGCAAACCTGATCTCAGTAACACATTGATTAAAAATCTGAATGCATGCTCGCTTATATTTACAAAAACAATTAATTCTGGCAGTTGCCAGGTCCCCATACCAGTGCAGCCATCCACCTTGGATAGAGGTTTCTTTCTGTAGTGAGCAATGGTTAATGTAGAGACTGGCTACTGAGTACTTGTCCCTAAACAAGAACCTAAGACCCTGGGCCTTAGAGACAGACAGACAGACAGACAGAGCACGAGAGGGAGCTGAAGGAGTGGAGTCTTACAAAATACTGTGTTCCAAGTATGCATGGCCAATATAATCATGAACATAGCAGCTGTGGCTACCTGTGTACACACACACACACACACACACACACACACACACACACACGACATGAAAGGAGGAGAAGAGATACTTGGGGGAAAGAAAGAGAATCAGGAGTAGAAGAGAGATACGAGGCAACAAGGGTGAATACTTTCACAATACGGCATACACACATGAAATTGTTCAAATTAACTTAAAAAGCAATGGTCCCAAAATGAATTAAATCATTCACGAGCACTGTGCACAACGGATTGTTACCATGGTCACAGCAACAGTTAAGTCTTTGCATTGACTGCTGCAAGCAGAAGCAGCAGCATGCTCGGATTTGCACCGTTTCTTTGGTAGAAAAGTTAAACTGCACATACACATGTTCTCATAACATGCGTGCATGTGAGGACAAAAAGACGATCGTTAGAGTTGTTTGCAGATCCGTCATCCAGTCAGGTGACTCCAGTCTGCCTGTCGGCATGTGTGCCGCTTGGTTTGTCTGGGCAATGGTAGTTGGAATAATAACATAATATTCTATTTGATGTGAATTGCCTTTGAACATTGTATTTTCTTCACATATGTTACATATTATATATATAATTTCTTTTTCTGTTTTTTGCCGCACATGTTCATGGATGCCCGGCCCGTGAGGGCTCCGGATCCGGCTGTGAGATGAGCTTGGGGACATGACAGTTGAAATGGTGAGGAGCCACCCATGCTGCAGAGCTATTTAAGGAGCAGAGGAGATGAGAAATCGGGTTTCCTGCCTCTCCGAACTGTTAAAAAGGAGTGTGCAGAAACAAATCCCTAGTGATTTCTTGAAGCAGATCACTGGGCTACCAGTTGTGGTGAAATCAAATTCTGGCGTGGATTATGGAGGGGTCCTGGCCTGCCTGGATGGCTACATGAATATAGCACTGGAACAGACGGAAGAGCATACAAATGGACAGTTGAAGAACAAATATGGCAATGTGCTCATCTGAGGAAACAATGCGTTGTATCAGTACACAGAAGAGAAGGATGTGAAGACAGTGGAGTTGGATGTATTTTATTAAGAAGAGCTTTTGGGTTCTCTTGTGAACCTAGTTGACCTGTTTTCATAGCAGTTGGTGGGTTTTTTTTTTTTAATTGACATTGGAATAAGATACAGGTTTTACTGATTTAAAAAATCCTATTTTTCCCCTGGATGTTTATCATGTCCTTGTATTGAAGTAGCCTGATTTATTTAACCAATACCCCCTTTTCAAACATTCAGTCTTATTCATCTTTGTTGTTGCTTCCTGTGACCCATAAGTCTGTAATAAACATTCCCAAAGCCATAACCTTTCATACAATAATGATTTGATCACTGAGATTGCTCTGTTATTCTAGTTTAGAAAAAAAAAATCAGAGGAGACCTTAAAGAAGCACAGTTTGAGGGATGTTTCTATATAACTAGAACCAAAGACCTTATGAAAGGAAGGGAGGATATCAATACCAGCCTTTGAGTAAGGAGCATTTGTTTATTTTGCTGGCACTAAGACTACCCCAGCATCTCTGAAAAACATGTTGAGTGCTGAAACCAATCCCTTCCAACAACTCATACGGCCAGGCTTGGCAGGAAGAATACATCTTTGGAAGGAGCTACAACTGGGGAATACAGTGATCTCGGGAGGCTGTGCAGAAGCTGAGTTCCCGTCTGCCTTCTTTGGCAATAAAATCCAATTCTAGCTGCTGCCATTATTAACTCACACCTGACATGTCTTCTATGTCCACTCCTCTGTGAACATCTGTCAGATTGTTCCTCCTTACGCACTTGAGGATGTTATGTCATCTGTGAGTGTATACCCATATGTTTCATATTTAAAATGTAAATTTTATAATTGGGTCAGAAATTCTTCAATGTTTCTGAACCAAACAAAACACATTTATCTGATTAACATAATCACAAAATTATGTTCCATTTGCAGAAACATTCACGGATACAGTCAAATGAGTTTTGTTTCTTTTTTTTTTTTTCTGTTGATGGTATCTTTCTAATGAAAAATGCTCAAGGAAGCAAAAAGCAGATTTGGCAACATACACTAATTATTACTCAGCAACTATATTCTAGAGATGCTCTGAGGTCCTTGGGCTTCAGACACCAGCACCTGCAGTCTATCATTCTCTGGACCATGTCTACCTCCTGTTTCTGTTGACACAATAGTGATTTCATCTTGTGACTGGCTGTATTTCACAGTTGGCAAAACCCTGTAACATATAAGAGTCTTTTAGCTGTCATTAACTTGAAAATGTGCAAACTTGAACGTTACCCACTCTATGAGTGCCCACACATGGGTGTGATTGTCAGTAAAACTGAGAATACTTGGGACAACAGGACAATGTTGACGTCACACTTTTAAAAGTAGAACATGTTTCGTTGGTTCCATCTTTTCTTTTTCTTTTTAAATTCGGGGTGGGGGGAGAACCCACTAAAGGCAAGGATGATGGTATTCATTATAGTCAAAATACATGTATGTGTGTATCTCTGCCAATATCAAAACCAAGGTTTAATTGTAGAATAATTTTGATTTCGGCCTGTGACTGGCTGGAGAGAGAAACTCAGTGAAGTACTTGCCCTGAGGATCTGGATTTGATCCCCAGGGCCCACATTAAAAAGCTAGGCAGTCCTGGTGACACCAGCATGTAATGCCAGATCTGAGAAGCCATTCAGGCCGGCCCTGGGTTTCACTGGCCAGCCGGCTCAGCTGGCGAGTTCCTAGGCAGTGCGAGATCTTGTCTCAACAAAACAATATGGACAGCATCTTGACGAATGACGCATGAGACCAATCTCCAGCTCCCACATACGCTCACACATGCACACACATTCACACTCATGCACACACATAGGCACATGCATACATGTGTGTGAACACACATACACACACAAAACAGTTTCTCAACCTGTGGATTCCTGCTCTTCTTCCAACCCATTTACTGCTAGTTTCTCTAATCTTCCTAATGGGAATAACAGAGCACTCTCAGGCAACAGCCAGGAGAACAACCAAGTTAAGAACAACTGGATTGGCATCTTTAAGAAGCAGAAAGGTGGATCTGGGAAGATGGTTCAGAGGTTAAGGGCTCTGGCTCCTTTTCCAGAAGTCCTGGGTTCAGTCCCTACCATCCAGCTCATAACAGGATGCAACTATAGTCCCACAGGATCTGATGACTTCTTCTGGTGTGCAGGCATACATGCAGGCAAAGCACCCATATACATAAAATACATAAACAAACAGATCTTAAGAAAGAGAGAGGGAAAGGTAGGTAGAAAGAGCAAAGCAGCTAAGAAAGAACGTCTAAAACAGCTTGAGTTCATACATGTCTTAGAAGACTAGACTTGAAGATGTTTCTAACCCTAACCTGAATGAGATGAGGCAGAAACAAGGCAAAGATGGAGTGTGGAGAGCAACTATAGAATGCAGTGGATGCAGAGAACTGTAGAACTTGGGATCTATGTGAACATTTCCATTTCCAGGTACCTGTCTTTGGAGGTAATTACCATTGATTTTATAACTTGATGTGATTTTGAATCACCACAGAGATAAGCCTATGAACATGTCTGTGAAAGATTTTCTAGACCGCATCAATTGAGGCGGGAAGGCTCATCTAAATGTATCACTCTTCCACAGGTTGGCGTCCTAGGCTAATGTAGTCTGAGCCCGATAATCCTTTCCTTTGCTTCCCAGCTGTCTCCTGTCCGAGTGACTGTGCCTTCCAGGACCAAGATGAACTGTACATTCAAACGGCACCAAAGTAACCCTGACCTTAGTTAAGTTGCTTTTGTTGGATATTTTGTCATAGCAAAGAGAAAAATAACTAATAAAGGGATAATGAGGCTCTTTTCCAGTAGGAGTTGTTTGTTTCATAGATTAACTCATTAATCTTTGAGACTAAAACTAAACTCATTTAACTGCAAAACTGTCCTCATTTTCTGCTTGATTTCCATTTTTAAAGAACAGTTGGATTTATTCTGTTTATAGTCTCTCTCTCTCTCTCTCTCTGCGTGTGTGTGTGTGTGTGTGTGTGTGTGTGTGTGTGTGGTTTATGAGCACGTATGTAGATGAGCACACATGCTTGTGTGTCTACACGTTCGGAGGCCAGTGGAAGATGTCAAGTCTCCTGTTCAATTGTTCTGCCTTTTGTATAATTCTTTGATAATTTTACACAATGTGCATTGATCATACTTATACATCCCAAATCCTCCCACTCTCTGCCTTATCCCTTTGAGAAAGAGCTTCTCACCGAGTCTGGAGCTGTTCTCCGGCACCTAGAGAGCTAAGTGATCTCCCTGTCTCCATCTACTGGGGTTACAGGTAGTTTGGTTATTTGGCCATACTCGTTTTTTGTTTTTTTTTCCAAGCGGACACTGAGTTCCAAACTCGCATCCTCACGCCTATGCAGCAAGTGTTCCTACCCACTGAGCCAACGCTCAAGCTTCTGGATACGTATTTTCAACTCAACAATCTGAAAAATGGATCCAAGTGCTAAAACGGCTCCAGGTTTAGAAATTTCATGGTTAATCCAGGCACTGACCAGACCTCGCCATCGGCCCCCTGTAAACGGCTTCACAATAGGACTGTTTTTCTCTATAGTCCGACCTTAACAGCTGGGTCATCAATGGCAGTGCAGACTCTAGATTAAAAGAACAGGTTTTAGACAAAAAAAAAAACACGCCCTGCTTAGTCTTTTTAACATGCAGCCAGCAGCCAGCGGCCAGCAGCATGGAAAGAGCTTGCCTAGGGTGCTGGCTCCACCCCGGCTCCACACCCGTTCTTTTCCTTTTTTAACACGAAGAAGGAAGTCTAATCATCTTTTACCAAATGTTTTCCATAGCCGGAGGATTCATTGATGGGAAATGATAAATCCCTAGCAACGTAGACTTCTAACAGATGGCAGTAAACGGGTTTGAAAATATTTCAGAACCTGTCTAATTTCCATTCCCCAAATGTTCTCCCGCTCAGGCCCCACCCCCACCCTCTTTATAACCGCTTCTTTCATTGTTTCCGATAGTCCCATTTAGCTATAATTTATACTTCCTTCTGTTCCAAGACCAGATCCAAATTAGCCATGGAACAGGAGCAACTCCAGAAAGGAAACTTGCATTTCAAAATGTGTCCCTTTATCCTATTGGATGAATATTCCACTAAAGACAAAGAGAAGTGACAGGTTTTCTCTGTGCTCAGTTTTCCATGAAGAGAGAGCGGCATGCTTGCTGTGGGGAGACTGCTTTCGCTGTAAGGGAACAAGCTCACCTCACAGAGAGAAAAGGGGATTTTGTTTTTCTCTGGAATGTAAAACACCCCCCCCCACACACACACACACCTCCACAAGAGTCGTCACTGGATAACGCATGGCCAGCAGGATATTTTTGGTTTAATTAACTCTAATTCTATCACTGTGCTATTTGTGACCTTCAATCTCATAATAGAAGTATAACTTAAAATATATATAATATATAATGTTGGGTTTTTTTTTATTTTTTATAAAACTTATGTGTTTTTTACCTCTATTTTGTCCTTAAAGCCTAACGATGACCTTACACTGGGAGACCCATTTCTTGTCCCTGTTTTATAGGTGTGGCAACTGGGAGAGGAGAGAGCCATCCGACTGTCTCATTTACTATCGCAGAGCCTTTGCATCTAACAAACATTCTTTTTTGTAACATCTGTTTTGCTGTGGGTTAAAAAATAAGTGCCCATTTGTAGTGTAAAATATTTAAGAAAAACAAAATAATGCAGAGAAAAAAATGAGTCATCTTAGTCCCTCCATTCAGAGACAAACATTCGCATTTTGCTTTAAGCAGTGTCTATTATTTCTTCTGCAATCCTGGTACCACACCATTATAGGATCCATTTTTTTTTCTCTTCGTGTTTACATAACAATCTACCCCAAACAGTTCAACCATATAGCACATTGCTTCCTGTTCTCTCCTGTCACGAGCGTGACTGTCATAAGTTAGAGCGAGGACGCTGAGGAAATAAGAGCTCTGATTCCTTCCATGTAACTTGTTCCTAAAAGTGAATTTTCTAGGTTGAAAGGCACCAACCATTCTGGCACTTTATTGGCAAATTCGCCTCCTCACAAAGGTTGTCCCTACAGCTGCTGCGGTGGTAGGCATTCCCTGAAACAAGGACAGGTCCAAACACTCCTTCTTCTGGACTTGGCACTCTTTATGAAACATGTTTTACCTTGAAGTAGAAGACATAATGAGAAGATAAATGTGGGTTCTGTCTGAGAATACTGCTTTGTAATCCGGAAGAATGACAAGCATCCATCTTTTTATATGCAGGAAGCAGAGAGGGAACAGGAAGTGAGGCCATGCTACAATCCCTCAGAGTTGCCCCCAATGACATACTACCTACATGTGAAAAAGGTCCCATGACCTCCCTAAACAGTGACACCAGCAGAGGACCAAGCATTCAAATATGTAAGCTTGTGAGGGACATCTTTCATTCAAACCATGATGTGTGTGTAAAATTCTGAAAGAATCAATAAGTATAAATAAACAAAAAACTAGAGGTGTTACAAGCAAGTCCTTAGGGAAAACAGAAAAAAAAGAAAGGTCACATGTCAGACAGTCCTTTCCTTCTCTTTCCTCCCCTCCCCTCCCCTCTTCTTCCTTTCCTTCCCCTCTTTTCCTTCCTCTTCTTTATCCTCTTTTCTTTTATCTTTTTATTATGGTAAAACACACATTGACATGATTTTAACCATTTTGAAAACCTGCATTTCAGTGCCTTTGAGAACATCCTTATTAGCTGGGGGGGGTTCAGGAGGGCGAAGTGGTGCCTTTAATCCCAGCACTCAAGGAGGCAGAGGCATCCGGGTCTCTGTGAGTTCTCGGCTAGCCTGATCTACAAAAAGTGAGTCCAGGGCAGCCAAGACTACAATCCACCATTCACTTCCATCACTCTTGCATCTTCTCTTGCAGAAATTCTGGATATGCCATATAGAAATTTCCGAATATACCAAACAGTAATTCCTTATTCCTCTTTCCCCAGCTGTCGACCGCCACCATTTTATTTAGGATCTCTATGAATTTGATTATTCTACCTATTTCATATAGTAGAAATCATGTGGTGTCTGCTCTTTGACATTTAAGTTATTTCATATAGCCTAATGTCGTAAAGCTGCATGACTGTTGCAGGTGTGCTGGGATTTCCTTCTTCCTAAGCTTTAAAGATTCCGTTGGCTCCTACATCTTCCTCTTGGAGCTCCTCACCCCAGTTCTGGACTCATACCCACAAGAGCCTATGCATGTCCTCTTGTCCACTGCGATAGAGCTTCATCACCTCAATGACGTGGAGAGAACTTGCTTTCCTTCTCACCTGGCATCTGGCCCACATTTTTTCCATCAGTGTCCTACCATCCTTCCACCCGCTCATCTGTGAACACTACCCTGCTAGGCCCAGTGTTAGGCCATAAGGTAATAATAGACACACTCATTGCTTAAAGTCACAGTCCAGAGCCAGAGACAAAAACCAACTACAGACTTAAGGAAAAGCAGTGTAGAGTTGGGTGAGTTCTTTCTGATTTCAAAAACAAGTACAATTTAAAGACAGAAAAAGAGAGGAAACCAGAACAGATTGCCTGGCTCATCAGCAAGAACACATCTTGCTGGACCAGAAATGGCACAAAACCAGAGTGAGCAAGGCTGAAGGTCCTGGCTGGGCTCTGGGCAGGAAGCAGGCAATTGAGGAGTCGTCTGCTTCTGTGAGTTAATGGGAATAAAATGAGCTCTGGATCAGAGCTAAGCTCCTTTTTGCAGTAAGTGTGCCCTCACTGAACCCTTAACACCTGCTTAGTGAATCAGTGCATTAGTGATGCTGCTGATGCATACAGCAGTCACAGCAGCAGAAGGCACAAGCGTTCCCTTGCCCCCAGCTGCTTGTTTGGGGGATGACAGGATGGATGTAAGAATAAGAGGCATCTCTCTCAGCTCTCTGGGAACCTAGGCAGGAGCCCCAGTGAGATTTCCTCTTCTTCTATTGGAGAAGTGTAGGATGAGGGCTGCATGGAGGTACCACCAAGCATCCAAACCCAAAGATGTCTAGGTCGTGGCATATCTGGGGCACTGCTGACTCTTCACTCACACTAAAACCCTCCTCGCGGTGTGACTTTACCCCACACCCTGACAATCACTTTATACTTTGTCTGGCTTAAAGAAAAAGCCAATCAATGCCCAACAAAAGAACACAGAAGGAAAAGTTCCAATGAAGGCTTACTCTACAAAAGGAAACCCTGATGAAAGATGGATGTCCATAAGTAAGTATGGAGATGCCAGAGCAAAGCAGCTTAAGTAGACATGTCCCTGGCTATCAGTGGGAGAACCTCCTGTGTCCAACTGCTCACCATCCACAGGGAAGCCATTTTCATGTCCCACCTTCACCGCCTTAAACACTGTGCACGTATGTGGGGGTGGGGGGCGGGTGTAGAGGTTGGTAGTAGGTTGAATGTGTACTGTGTACTGTGTCTGGTTAGTGGAATCGTCTCTGCCAATTTAAGGAAGTGTTCGCTGAGAACCAATCACCAAGGCTCAAGGAAGCAAGACGAGTAGGTTAATACCAATATCTACATTCAAGACCATTTCTCCAATTAGCACCCTTACCTCAACTCCATTTGTTCTCCTCCTGGCCCCCCTCTCAGTAGGAAGACACAATACTATCTGCCCCTCACCAGCACAAATCTTCATGAAAGTCCAATAAAAGAGCAGTAGAAAGGAAAGGCTTCTTATTAAATTTTTGCAACAGTCACAAACTCACTTCTTGTAAGCTGGTTTTATATATTGGAAACCTTGCTGTGAGCTAAATGCAGGAGTTCAAGGGTCATTGGGCCTGGTGCCTCACCTGGCTGTCTCAAATCTCTTTGCAAAGAGGAATGCTTGAGTCCTTTTAATCCTCCATTTCCAGAACTACACTTTCATCCTGAAAACTAAATCATCTCTCTACCAAGTTTTAACCCCACTCCCACCACCGGCAACCAACCCCCCCCAACCTCCCCATCCCCAGCGCCTCAGTAGGAATCTCCTATGCATTTGACCCCTAGCCACAGCCTACTTCCTTGGGAGAATCCTGCCCTGCCCCCTGCCCATCCCCCACTCTCCGTACAGTAGAGAAAGCAGAGTAGCAAGCCAAAACACTCCTGTCTAGTCTTAACCTTGCCACTTGTCAGCCAGAAATTTTGGAGAAATGTCCCCCAGGCTTTCTGCTTTGAGTTGCTTTAGCTATAAAACAGAGGGTTTATGCAGAATGTCCAAAGACATCATGCCATGCTATGCTCTGCCCGGCAGCAATCATTAGGGAGCTCAACCAGGTATTCAAGTCATTATGGGAACTATGAATGGCTTAAGAATGCTGGAGACAGTAGGCTTTTTCCTCTCACCTGCAATCTCGGGATGGTGGCCACTGAGTACCCCATTCATAAGTCAGCACAAGACTTAGGAAAGGTGACTTTATGCCCTCAAGGTCGGGATGTCTCTCTTCGGGCTAATGGCATAGAGAGGGGACACGGCAGAGGTGGTGCAGCAGGGGGATGGAATGTTTTGATGCGCACCTCCACATAGTGCAGGCTGGCCTCAGCCTCGTCGTGTAGCTGAGGACAGCCATGAATTCTGATCCCTGTGCTGTCATGTCCTGAGAGCCATCCTGACAGACTTGAATCACCATGCCTGTTTTATGGGGTGGTGGGAATGGAACCAAAGCTTCAGGTCAGCCAAGCTCTCTGCTAACTGACCTATACCCTCAGAGAAAAATGCAGGCTCTTAATTTTACTCAGAAGCACAAGTTTGCCAGCCAGAGAAGGAGAGTTAAAGACACCACAACCCTGCTTCCTACCACATGGCCTGCTCCCTTTTGCTCCCAATGTGATGTTGCCATGTTTTCTTTTTTCTCTTTACTTTCATATTGTACAGTGGGTAATTAATAAATTAATAATCACTTCCTGTTAACTTCTATCCCGTGCTGTTCCAAATAAATGTGTGACATATTCAGCTAAGGACTACAAACCACTTTCTATTTAGCCAATCTTTGAGAAACACATTTTAAGTGTATGGGATGGACTGGTAAGTGTTCGTGCATTTGTTTATGTATTGGCACTGAAGAATTTGATCCTAGAATCTGGAACATGCTGGGCAAATGCTCTACCACTGAGCAATCTTTTTCATTTTTTTTAAAGGTGGATTCTTATTAAGTTGCCCAGGCTAGATTCAAACTCACTCTGTAATCTAGGCTGACCTTCAATTTAGGATCCTCCTGTCTGCACTTCTGTGGTAGCTGGAATTGCAAGCCGGTGCCACCAGGCTAGGTTATGGTGCCTTTGTATTTCGAAAGAAAATTGTGTTCCCTCCCCTTCTCTTTTCCTCTTTCTTGTCTTTTCTTTCCCCTTCCTTCCTTTTCTCCCTTCCTCCCTCTTTCCCGACCCCATCAGTCCATTGTTCCCTTTATTTCATCTTTTTCTTCCTTTGTTTACTCTTTTAAGAAAATCATGTCAGTCCCCGATCACTTCCTGATGCTTTTGTCACAGTTATTTTGTCACTTGTCTGAACAGATTTTTTCTAGGAAAAAAAGATAGAAGGGCATGCCCATTCCCTTCACTACCCCAATCCCCTCCACACACACTCACACACACACACACCAGCCTGTCCCAAGCTGAAACCAGGGCCATCCAAAGGAAGGGCTTTTAGGAGAGCCAAGGTTGTCCCCAGTAAACTGGCTGCCTATTTCATTCCCATTATCACACTTGCTCAGGGGACATTAAAGTGACACCGTGTGAAAGGCTGAGATGAAGAGATTTCTCAGTGGAGGATCTCCCAAGAGGAAAATGTGGCATTATCCTCCAAACCCTTTCCCAGTGTGTCAGGTTTCTGCAGATCTGGTTCTGCTTTTCCATGTTGGATCTAACTGTCTAATCAATCAGGCTGGAGAAGAATTCATTTTCTCTAAGACACATATCCACACATATCCAATCACACAGTCTCTTGATTGATTCCGTTTTTCTGGAGAACTCTGCTAATGTAGGGATCTGAAAGACAATAAAGCACACACGTGGCATGTAGCATTCAAATCTGGGAGCCCGTGTTTGTGTGTGTGTTTAAAGAAAATGAGTAATAGCTTCTGGGAGGGAAGGGGGATTCACTCTGCTCAGCAGTATAGATGCTGGTAAGTCACTCATGCTTCAGGAGATAAGCTCCCAGCCATGCTCGCTCATGCAGCCCTGAAAAAAACCTATGAGGTCACACACACACACACACACACACACACACACACACACACACACACACGAATGAAGTCAGGACAGCAATCATTTAAGAAGAAGAAGAAGGGGTAAGAAGTGAGGGTAGTGGAAGTGAGTGTGATTAAAATATATTACGTACATATATAAAGTCACCAAAGAATAAATAAAAACATAAAAAAGAAAGTGAAAGTGACCTGTATACAAATAAATATTTTTTCTCATATATGGGATTTTTTTTTAATGACACAAAGAGGGACAGTTTGAGGGTAGAGGAGGAACAGTGGAAGGAGACAAGGACAAGAGAAGGCAATGATGGGGTGGATATGAAAAAGGAACATTGTATACGTCTGTAAAAACATCATAGTGGTCACTATTGTTCTGCATAGGTAATTCATATAATGAAAGAATGTGAAAGAATAATCCAGAAAGGCTCACATGATCATGGCGATCAATGACTTCCAAGATCTGCAGTGGACAATCTGGAGACGCAGTGTCACTGGTGGCCTGTGTTCCCATCTGCAAATAAAGACAGGAGAAGAGCTAAGAAAAGCTACTGTCCCAGATCAAAGTTAGATAGGCAGGGAGGGGAGACCCTTCCTTAGTTTTTTAGGTCTATTCGGATCTTCAGTGGATTGGATGAGGCTCACCTACACTAGGGAGGGAATTCGTTTTACTCAGTCTACTAATGTTAACCTTAATCTCACTCTAAATACTGTCACAGACAAATGCTCCTGGGTCAAATATATGCTCCAAATTGGCACACCAATATGGATAGAGCATCATATCTGGCCGAGTACACACAATCCTGTGTGTAAACGACAAACCGGAGGCCCAGGAAAGCAGTCTCTTTTTTCATCTGTTCCCAGGCGTCACTGCAGCATGTTTTGGTGTAAGGGCTAAAGGGATGATGCCAGAGTGTTATAAGTCAGAACCTTCACCAGAAGCAAACAAGCAAACAACAGCAATAACAACAAAGAAGATGACTTGGGATTACCTAATAGGGGAAGCAGCCTATGCACTTTAGGGATATTATTGAAAAAGGATGTTGCTACTATGTTTACATCTAATAGCCTGAATGGACCCCTGCCCTTAGTGGGGAACAAAATCTCCTCCAGGTCTCCATAGCAACTCACACACTTATTGGCTGTTAAGTATGCTTTAAAAAATCTCCCCCACTCCTGGGAGTTTTACAAGAGAGAGGATAACTTTCTCCCTTCCTTCCTTCCTTCCTTCCTTCCTTCCTTCCTTCCTTCCTTCCT
>NW_026596149.1:16364985-16374088 GCF_907164565.1 Psammomys obesus
CCTTCCTTCCTTCCTTCCTTCCTTCCTTCCTTCCTTCCTTCCTTCCTTCCTTCCTCCCTTCCTTCCTTCCTTCCTGTTTGTGTTCTGTATAGTGTACATGAGTTATATTTAAGAGCATGAAGGCACAATTCCAGATAAGGTGTCACTTTCAAATGCTTCCCACAGTCTTTGAGCCAGGGTTTCTCACTGAACCTGGGACTCACCAATTTGGTTAGACTGGCTTGCCAATGAGCTCCAGGAATCCTCCTTTCTCTGCCTGTCCATCATTGAGGCTATAGATCTGCTGGGGATCTGAACTTGTGTCCCCAAGCTTGCAACACAAACTTTTTACCCACTGAGGTGTCTCCCAGACCTTGTGCATGTTTCAGAAGAATTAACACATATGATTTAAAACACACTTTCTAAATTGAGATGTTGAGGGGAATAGGCAAGATTTTGATTGTAAATTCCACTTCAAATAAGACCTGTACACACCAGAATCTTTGACCATGGCCAGTTCAAATAGGTGCCTGAGAGAGAGAGAGAGAGAGAGAGAGAGAGAGAGAGAATGCACTGGTTTCAGTTCAAGTTTTCATTGGTTTGTATGGCTTCTTAAGTTATTTATCTTTATATTTACATACATATTACATATTGTGTCTAATTTCTTTTCATTCAAACAAAATTACCTGTCACATCACATCATGGAGAGCCTATAAAAATACGGCTCATGATGAAAAATTCTTCCTCTTGCTGAATTCATTCTGAACTTCTATAGTGTACCAACACAGAGCATCTCCTGCAGACAGGAAGCCATGTTAATTGCTGCTATGTCCTCCTTACCTAATTGATACTAAAAACAAACATGGCTTTAAAAACCATATTCCTTTCTTTTTATTTTTATGACTATTAATTTTAAAACCATGCCTGCAGAATATGAGAGCTCAGAAGTGGACAAATATAATAGAATTTGCTTTCTGAAGAGGCACCTGGGGCTTCATGTCATCAAACTATACTACTGAGAAGAAAGCAGAAAGATGTCACATCCTTCCAGGCACAGGGCTGACAGGAAACTTAGCTGATGCCTACCCCTCCTAGAGATAAAGGCTGAGCAAGTTTTTTTTGGTTTTGTTCTTTTTGTATTATTAGGGACAATTACAGAATCCATAAAAAGAAGAAGAAGAGGGAGAAAACTGCTTCTGTGCTCACATGGAAATGACTGCCTCATTAGTCATAAAAGCTCCAGGTTATGTTACTGCGTAACCTTTCGCTCAAACACAATTCTGAAATTTGCATCAGTAGTCAGCTGCACACATCTCAGGGCTATTGAGCTGCTATGACTCACCAATCTACGCAGTTTCATAAACAGTGTTTTCTCCCTTTCTGGTGCTCTTGTTTTCACAGAAACACAGCTGTACGGCACCGACCGAAAAGTTGGAGGGAGAAACAGCAGACAATAAATGCATTCGCTTCCTCCCCAGAGCCTGTGGATTAATGGCACCCTTCCTGGGGCTGCTGGGAAGAAACAGATGCAAGAGCTGCCTTACACCAACTCTCTCGTTTCTCAGACAGGAAGCAAAATTCACACAGGCTGGAAATAGTGCATTTGGACTGCAGGGCCACGGGGAAACCGTAGGCCTGTTCCGTTAATATAGTCTTGGCAAATCAGTGAATTTCCTCTCTTAAATGTCCAGGAGGGTATGTGAGGAGGGGAGGTCCAGAAGACTGCTTGAGCTTCAGTGGGACTTAACAGCAGTTTCGAAGAGTTAAGTATAAATTCATGAGAAACACATGTAGAATTAGAGATTCAGTGGGAAAGAGCATTTCTGGAGGGGTAGGGGTATGGTGGGACAGGAGAAGAGCATGATTTATAGAAGCAATAAAGCCAAAGGGTTCCAGAAGGAATTTTGTTTGGTTTTGCCACTGGCTCACAAATGCTCTGGGATTTCCATCTCCTCAGAAGCCCAAACTAAACATTTTACCTGTGAGTACTGTGGGTGATGGCCGTGTATGCACATATTCCAAAGGGCTCAGAGCTTCTGCGAGGTTCCTGGAAGCTACACTAGCAGGCTGTATCATCTCTTCAGGAAGATGGACCCACAGGTGTGCATCATGGAAGTGTCAGAGACACATTTTTCCATGTGAATCCTGGACATTTTTCAAGGGAGGTAGCACTAGATATAAGTGAAGCCAGCAGATGATTTGAGAGACCAGAGGCAAGGGGCAAAGGTTGATTTGGGCTCATGGTTTTAGACTGTGCTCCTTTGGCTACACTGATTTGAGCTTCTCACCACACCCAGAGATAGAAGTGCGTGGTAGATGGCTGCTCACCTGAAGTGTCTGGGGGAGGAGGCGTACACACAAACCCCTGTATTCCCAACATTTCTTTCAAGGATACCCTCAATAACCTAACCACCTTCCACTGAGCCCAGCCTCCTGAAGGTCTCGCCTGTTCTAAAGCACCACAGGGAAGCAAACAAATCATTAATACGTGGGCCTCTGGCAGACACGTACAGTCCAACAGCTATCAGTTTTGCCAGGTCCCATACAAGTCTTTTAATGTGTCCCTTGGAGGGACACTCTTTTCTGCATACACTTTTAAAAACAAGAAAATATTCTCCCAATGAAGGTACTACTGAGTTGAGCTTTCATACCTATTTGGATACACGGAAAACTTGAAATTATTAACTGAGGAAACATCAGAACTTTCAATTTGCACTATGTTGAGGCTGAGTCCAGGAGAATACAAGGAGGAGGTAGGTTATAAGAGTGTGGACAGTTTTTTTAATTAAATTAATACTTATTAATAAAATAAAATAATTTAATTTATTAAAATAAATTAAATCATTGGCATTAGAGCCTGCTTCTTCTGGATTCCAGTGTCTACAGAAAACCAGCTAAGACATGAACTGAGTAACTTCTGGATTTTTTTTAAAGATTTTATTTATTTATTTTATGCATATTGGAAGAGCAGACAGTGCTCTTAACCACTGAGCCATCTCTCCAGCCCCAACTTCTGGATTCTTGATCCTTTCAGTCATAGCCAGCCATTGTTGAAGTAGCTGAATCACAACCTGTAAGTCATTCTAATACATTTTGAATTTTAAAAAGCAGCCTCCTGGTTGTTAAAGAGGCAGTAGTCACTGAGGCACCATGGTGGCAAGGGTAAGATAGATGAGCAATGTTCTGTTCTGCCTAATTCACAGCAGCTTAGAAGCAGGAAAGAAAAGCAGTATACTTCGGAGGTATGGAAATGAAGGCTTCAGAGGCCAGAAACAGGCTCCTTCCTTACAATAAAGCATCTTGGTCCCTTTTCACTTGATCAATATACACCATCTGTAGGTATAGGCTTGCTAAATGTGATGGCTATTTTTGGTTTCCAACCTGACTATATATGGAATAAACTACAATCCAAAAATGGGGTACACACTTATAATTTTTTTTTGGCTTGGTTTGAAGTGGGTGAATCTACTTCTAGTCCAGACCTTTGAAGTAGGAAGATACACCTTTAATCTGGGTCATGCCTTCTGTTGGAAGCCTATATAAAGACATAGAAGAAGAAAAAAGTGTTTGCTTTTTTGCTTGCTTGCTCTTGCTTTGGTAGCAATTCCATTCCTTCACTGGCATTAGAGCCTACTTCTGCTGATGCTAGAGTCTACAAAAGACCAGCTAAGACATCCAGCCTTATTGACTGAGAAACTTCTGGATTCTTGAACCTTTCATTCATAGCCAGCCATTATGAGATTGGCTGTATTACAACCTGTGATACTAATAAATCACTAATAAAGTGATTCTGATAGATCTCCTTTATACCTACCTACCATCTATCTATCTCTATCTATATACAATATATATGGTATATTTATATAGTGAGAGAGATGAGAGAGATTTATTCTATAGATTCTGTTTCTCTGTATATCCCTGACTAATAAATAATAATAATAATAATACAGGTTTATGTAGAGAAACTGGATGCCTGGGCCTGCTTTCTGGTAGGATATATGATTTAGGGAAACTCCCCAAGCCATTCCACCAAAAATAAAAATGGACAGTGAGTATAGTACCAAGAGCAGAGCAACTGGATTCTGAAGAGTGACTTGGTTTGGGTCCAGAAGAATGTTCCAGTTTGCATTAGGAAGAAAATCATATTTGATAAGGACATCTGAATTTGGCTAGGGTTGTACTGGAAAAGAATTCACATCCTCCACAATGTAGGCATTGTTCCAGGATTAAAGGAGCTATATTTAAGTCTAATTTTTGCCATTGTCTAACTATCTGACCTTGAATATGTCACAGAAACACTGTCTGCCATGAATTAAATTATAATTTAATTAATAGTAATATAATTGTCGTTAGATTGTAATAAAAGATCACATTTATTGAGTACTTTGCATTACTTTACATTTGCTTTACATTCATTGAATCCTCATAAAAATCTCAAAGTGGCTGTGGTGCCACTTTGGATGCTTGGAGAATTTAGGAAGCTGCCCAAAGTCAAACAGGTGGAAAGTGGCAGGGATCTGGAATGCACATCTCTGTCTTTTACACATGTAAGCATATGCTCTCTACCATCGCAGGGTGTTACACTTCCTTCCGCCTCAAATGACTTATAAAGTGAACACAGTGCTCTCTGAGGAGCCTACATCCCGTGTGATAATAAGTCCTGTCAACTTGGCACAACTTAAAATCACAGAGAAGGGAATGTCAGTGACGGGTGGGTCCTCCAGAGAGTGAGAGAGCCTGTCCCAAAAGCAGAAAGTGAACACTTGAGGAGGACACCTGAGGAGTTGTCCTAAGGTTGTCTTCTGGTCTCTACATTTACATACAGTGTACCCATGCTTGAGCACACACACACACACACACACACACAATTTAAACAAAAACAAGCTAGAGTCTGCGTATAAGAGAGAAGACCCAGCTAGAATCCACATACCTGAAACAATATTCTTCTGCTGTGAAGAGATACCATGATGACCAAGGTCATGAGTACATGGCCCACATTGACACACTTTCTCTAACAAGGACATATCTACTCCAACAAAACCACAACCTCCTAATCCTTCCCAAATGCCTAGTCACCAGGAAGTGATAAATACATTAGCCTATGGGGACCATTCTTATTCAAACCACCACACTCCTGGCTCCCAGAGGCTTGTGGTCATATCATAAGGCAAAATGAAATTATTAGTCAAAATTCAAAATTCCCCATAGTCTTTCATGGTCTCAACACTGGCTAGATAGACACTCATTGTTCAAAGTCTTTTCTGAGTCTCAAGACAAGGCCCTGTAAAGTTAAAATCAAAGAAGCAGATCACATACTTCCAACACACAATGGCACAGAATATACAGTACCATTCCAAAAGTGAGGAAAGGGAGCAGCACAAGGAAACACTGGACCAAAGCAAGCCTGAGACACAGCAGGGCAAATTTCCAAAATCTGTATCTCTGTTTCTGATGTCAAAGTGTCCTTCAGATCTCTAGCCCCTTCAGCTTTGCTGACTACAGCACACTTTTCTCTCTTAAACTGTTTTTTACCCAGTTAGCAGGTCCTCCATGACTCTGGAATCTCCGACATACTGGACTCTCCTATACAATCCAAGCTTCAACTTCACAGCTTCATGCAATGGAGTCTCTGAACCTCCATGTAAGGATTGCCCTGCCAAATTCTTGATTTCAGCAGCTTTCCTTAACCGTGGAGAAAGATTCCATAACCCCTTTCCTGTATCCTTCTTGACACTAAAGCCAGAACCATTTGACTGAAATACCAAATTCTGCTGCTTCTTTGGGCTGAAACCTGGGCCCCTCTTTGAATTACCTTTGCATATGCTTTTAGTCATCCATGGCTTCCTTTGCTACTTAAACTTTCCTTTAAGTCCTCTTCACAGGTTGGAAGCTTAACTAGGTGGGATCTTGCCCTGAGGGGATCCTCATTTATTCTGTTTTGAATCAGTTCACTCATTAATTAATTAATTAATTAATTAATTAATTAATTGTCATAGTTTATTACTGTGAAGAGACACTATTATCAAGGCAACTCTTACAAAAGAAAGCATTTAATTAGAGGCTTGCTTACAGTTTCAGAGGGTTAGTCCATTATCATCACGGCGGGGCCACAGCAGGAACATGGAGGTACTTTGGGTACTAGAACAGTAGCTACAACCTGATCCCTAGGCAGAGAGAGAGACAGACAGACAGACAGAGAACAGAGACAGACAGGCAGGCAGAGACAGACAGACAGAGACTGACATAGAGGGAGGTGGAGACAGAGACAGACAGACACAGAGAGAAAGAGAGATACAGAGAGACAGGGAAAGACAGACACTGGGCCTGGCCTGGGCCTTTGAAACTTCAAAGCCCATTCTCAATGACATACTTCCTACAAGGCAAGACCTACTCCAACAAGGCCAACGTTCCTAATCCTTCTAATTCTTTTCAAACAGTTTCACTACCTGGTGGCTAAGCACTCAAACATGTGAGCCTATGGAGGACCATTTCCATTCAAACCAATATACTCCCCCCCCCTTTGTGTTTTTGTTTTTGTTTTGTTGTTTGTTTGTTTTTGAGACAGGGTTTCTCTGTGTAGCCTTGGCTGTTTTAGACTGGCTTTGTAGACCAGGCTGGCCTTGAACTCACAGATCCACCTGCCTCTGCCACCTTGAGTGCTAGGATTACAGTTGTAACATACTCTTTATATTACAAGATTAAAGGTTTCATCAAAGAATTATTTTGAGACATTACCTTGTCAAATTACCTTCAGGAGTATCATCCTTTATTCGGGAGTGCTTACTCTTCTAGATGTCCTGAAGCCTATAAGGGTCTGCAGTGATCTCCATGGCAGGGATAACCATTATGTGCCAGCTGCCTTCATGGTTGGCAGGAAAGAATGTCACAGTGTCCAGGTCGGGTGATGAGGAATAGCATTTACATTCCCATCCACCTGACAGATTCCACTGGAGTCAGCGCCTCTTTTTGCCATAAAAATCATCAAAGTAACATCTTTACCTGTGGGGTGTGTGTGTGTGTGTGTGTGTGTGTGTGTACATGTATAGGTATATGCATGAAGATGAAAGAAAAATTTGGATTATTGCTTCTTAGGTGCTGCTAACCTTGTTTTTGGAGACGGGGCCTCTCACTGGACAAAAGGCTTGCCCCAGAGATTGTCCTGTCTGTTCCTCCCCATCTCTGGAATTTTAAATGTGAACCACCATGTCTGCACGTCTACATGGGTATTGAGATTTGAACTCAGACTCTTGTTTTTGTGTGGTAAGCACTTTTCCAACTGAACTATCTCCCAGATCTCTGCACCTGTTTTCTAAGCCAAAAGCTACAGCAGAAATCTTGGAACCCAATCTTTAAGGACTCGAGTGCTCACAGTGCCTACCCTGTCCTGTAAGCTCCTTGGCCTCCTTGGTGCATGGCAAATAGTGGGCTCTGTGGATTTGCCTAGAGACACTTGGGGATCCTCTCCAGCCTCAGCCATTCCAGTGGCCCTACTCCAGCTGCCTGCTGCCATACCTTCACCACCACTATGGACTCTCCCTTTGTGACTGTAAGCCAAAATAAACTTTCTTCTATAAATTGCTTTGGGCACAGTATCTTTGTCACTGCAATAAAAAAAAAAAGTTGCCAATGCAATGTGTCTATGTATTTCATATGTTAAAGGTATTTTGATCACAGTTACATCCCATTATCCTCTCTTGCTTATCCTGTCTCCCTCACACCAACCCTTTCTTCTTTCCAACAGGTCCCCTTCCTACTTTCATGTTGTATGTATGTGTCAGTTTATGTGTGTGTGTGTGTCCATTGGGTTTAATTAGACTGCCTGCATGAGCAAAGGTAGTGGGTTCTTTACTTCTTTACTTTACTTGATGACAGTTTAGCATTGGCTATACACCTGAAGGATTTGCCTCCCCCCCTCGGCCACCAACAACTGCCTGCACCTTCTTAGAGAGGGGCAAGGTCTCATTAGCCCCGCCCCTTCTTCTAGTCTCTCTTAAAGAGGGGGGCAGTAGAGAACACAGAATTAGCAAGTGCGTACTGACACAGATTTGATCTCAAAGAATACTGAAGTATTCCTCCTTTCCAACCTCTAGTGTCTACACTCCCTTCAAAACAGCTTCCAGAAACTGGGAGTCTACAGCGTCTTATTCTAAGATAAGTTCCACTACAGGACAAAGTAGCACAAGCCTAGAAGTAAATATGCTGCCATCTGAAAATTGTTCTTTATTGATTGGCACTCCCTAAGTTTTATCCAGGGAGAAGCTTAATCAGCCTAGCTGCCTCCCTCTTGGGCATTGGTGATAGATTACACTGGACAAAAGGCAAATGACTAAAAGCGAGAGGCAGAGAAGCAAATGCTTATTGATCAAGGCATTAAAACTCGCAGATGAGTCCTTGCTAACAGGAGTGAACACTCCTTATGGTTGAGAGTGTGACCCCTGCTGTTCTCTGGCGAGCTTCACATTTAATAAGCAGGACAGCTCCACCTAGAGGAACCATTTTTGTGCCCTTCGCACAAACAGGGAAAGACTGGGAGAAAAGAAATTTGCCCAAGTCAGCAGCTAACACACGAGGGTGTGGCTAGACTGCAGATCTTGGGACCTGCAGAGGATACTGGCTACTTCTGAGGAGTTCCGTTTGTGCTTTGAACCATGTCCTGCATGTAGGTGCTATTAAAATGTATTCGGTGGTAATGCATAGCTTAGTAGATTTTCAAAAGTGTCTGTGATCTGGAGCATCCATCCACATTTGGTTTGGGTTTCAGACTGGGGTGTGCATAGGTATGTAAAGAATTGAGCTTCGTGATGCAACCTGGACCAGGGATCTTTAGCCCTTGGAGACATCTCTAACTAATAGTGCCACAAAGCTTAACCAACATCTCTAACTCATGACAATTTCCATCTGTCTCTCTCTCAGTACTTTCAAGGGAAGTCCTAGGCTTTAGAAACTGTTAAGCTACATTTGAAGGATGGCAGCTACCCTTTGGCTTGTGGCTAAGGACTTTTCCTGCCAGCATCATGCCCAACCCTTGGAATTGTGTAAGATCTCTTCCTTGTCTTTCTTTCTTTCTTTTTCTTTCTTTCTTTCTTTCTTTCTTTCTTTCTTTCTTTCTTTCTTTCTTTCTTTC
>NW_026596149.1:16374098-16409131 GCF_907164565.1 Psammomys obesus
TTCTTTCTTTCTTTCTTTCTTTCTTTCTTTCTTTCTTTCTTTCTTTCCACATACATGCTGAGTTAAAACACAAAAGGTGTGGGCTGAAGAGACAACTCAGCAGTTAAGAACCCTGGTTGCTCTTCAAGAGGTTCAATTTCCAGCACCTACATGATGGCTTACAACCATCTGTAATTCAAATCTTAAGGCATCCAATGGCCCTTTTTGGCCTCGGAGAGCACCAGGCACACGCATGGTGCACAGACCTATATACAGGTAAAATACCCACATGCACAAAAATTTAAGGGGAAGGCAGTAAGAACTGTACATTCTGTATATCAAGAATTCTGGGGCTGGAGAAATGACTCAGCAATTAAGGGCATTGGCTGCTAAACCAGAGGACCTGGGTTCAATTCCCAGCACCCACATGGCAGCTCACGTCTGTCTAACTATAGTCCCAGGGGACCTGGTGCCTTCTTTTGGCTTCTATGGTATCATGTACACATGTCATACCCAGACATGCAGGCAAAAATACCTATATACATTAAAAAAATTTAAAAAGAATCTGTTTTATCTGCCAGTACCTGTGCTTTCTACAAACCCAGAGGAGATGCTTATCACATCAGTATCTCATTTTCCACTTTGAAAACTAGAATTTTAGCATAAACTGCTATTAGTCCATCATCTAGCCAAGTAGAAAATTCATTAATGAAAAAGAATGTGGGATAGGATGAAGAAACTAAACACATGAGAGTAAATAATAATAATGTGAGTATTGGATAAGCAAATGCTGGCTTGATGATATATTATGACATAAACACTACAAACCATAAGCAATGGAAAGTAAAGACAGACAGCTTGAAGGAGAGGCAGTGACTCTAAACGAGTGCAAATATCAGCGGACATTCACTAAGGTAGAGCTAGGAGAGCTTTGATGAAAGGCATATTGATATTTCACCTCTGGTCCCGAGCGTCAAGATCTACACCAGAAGGTTCCTTGGTGGGCTGTCATTTCAGTGTGGTCACTGGCGATAAAATGGGTTTGGTATTGCAGACCAGGACCAGAGCCCAACTCCATCTCTTCTTAGCTGTGGGATGTTAGATTAGCTACTTAGCTTCAGGTCAGTGACTTTGCTTTTAAAGTAAACATAACAATACCTACTTTGTTGAGGTTGAGAACACCAAATTAAACAAAATATATGAGAAAATATTACACCAAGGGCACTCAGAGAATGTCAGCTCCATCAGGCTAATGACTTCCATGTGCCTGAATTAGGTGTTGCCCAGCAGTGTATAATACACGTGGCTTTCAGTTAGCAATCAGAACGCCTCTGGTCTTTGACACAGCAAAAAGATTTACGCTAGAGAGGACACTGCCTGCCTTTCCATGTGTGCTCTATGAAGCACCATATTTTAAAACTGGAACAAGTGTATTGCACGAAAGATCCAACCTGTGACGAAAATATTTAGACTAGAAACTGCAGAGAAAGCCTGTGAAGTTTTTAGCAATGTAATCGGAAAACATGGCCCAATTCCAAAGCAATTTGAAATGCAGATTAAAAGCAGTCTGTTTTGACGATACTGAAACCCAGTCAAAGAGTTCCACAGGAATGTGATGCCTTCTCCCTGTGCTGTAGACATCATAAAATAAAACTGTCAAGGTGCGAAAGGGGAAGAGGCCTGGAACTCTGTTGTAACCATGAGCTTGTTGCTTGCAGAAGTCAAGTGAACTGTAAATTGTGCTGGAATGAGCAGGATCAAATGCTTTCTCTGCTTCCCTACTTGGTACCCACTTTATCACTGAGTCAGTCTCTGTACTAGATGTTACTACCATGATGAGATTTAGTGATTTTAGAAACTATAAGAGAGGAAAGTTGTTTGCCAAAAAGAGGTTTATTTTTGGCTTAACCCAAAACAGGTGATTTTAAATATTTTTTAAATCTGGAAAGGAAAACAGAAATAACTTGATTTTATTTTATTCAAAATGTGTCCCGTTAAAAAATCTGAATACTTCTGCCTTAAAAAAAATATAAAAGATTTATTTCTATTTTTTATTTGTGTGTGTGCACATGCAAGCACGCACTTGCTTAAGAGCGATCACTAGAATTGCAAGCACTAGCCACTGCACTAGATGTTTTTCCCTCAGTGCTAGAAATTTAACTCGGCCCCTTACGCACGTATCACACCCACCCATCTCTCCAGTCCCAAGGGATAGCACTTTTAATTGAACAAATTCCATGGGAATTTGTTTTTCTTTTCCCAAGCAATCAGCATAATTACAAAGTAGTTTCCTGTGGTAACATGCTATTTTGAAAGCACATTGTACGTATACTGCATTAAGCAAAGCTAAGGTAGGTAGAGCTGTGCATTTTATCCAAGTCGTGTTCCTTTAGGAAACTATCTTGCTAGATGAAACTGGCTCCCAAAGCCTTCACCAGAATTCTGATGCCTAATTCACACATAAAAATCTCCCACATGGAAAATATATTGCTTAAAAAAAAATACAGTAAGGCATGGACTTCACTAAATGGTGCCTTGTGAACCTCAGAGTAGATTAAGAAATAAATTTTTTCTAATTGAACTTTATGACTCAGAGATCTGCTTATCCTCCTGACCTGAAATACATTCTCATTAGACATGGGAATTTATAATGAAAACATTAAGAAGGAAATTCCTTTGATCATCTATCACTTACTTTTATTAAGCAATGGGGAAATAGACATTGAACTTAAAACCTTTGGGATAATTGTATTTTCAAATTATGAGAGCTTTGAGTTTTGAACCTATGACATTAGAATGTTTAAGAACTATTCCTGCTTAAAGCCAGGAATATTGCACTGGTTTTTTTTTTTTTTTTTTTTTTTTTCCTTTTCACACTGAATTGATTGTTTTCTTTTGGATTGAGTTAGTTATTTTGTTTTGTTTTGTTTTTTTGTTTGTTTGTTTTGGTTTTGTTTTGAGACAGGGTTCTATGTAATCCAAGATGGCCTCAAACTCACTAGGCCATCCAGACAGGCCTCCTAAGTGTGAGGATGAACCATCACACCTGGCTTTGTATTTCTCTATAGGTTGCATTAAAGGATTCCTAGAAAGTTTTTACATGAGTATTTTTTCCTTGTTAGTCTCCCACAGTGTCTTGTTTTACCCCTAGTCCTATTTATTCTCTCCTTGTCTGGATTACTCGTTCTAAAGGACACGGGTGTTCTCTTTATATCTAGATTATCTGAACAGAGAGGAAAACACTTGCGATCACATCTTGTGCACTCATGATTAACTTAAGACAGAAAAGCCAATGGGGGCCGGGGGGGGGGGGGGATGGCTAAACCAAGCCGGACCAAGTAAGTTACAGAAGCTTAGTGTGAATTAATTCTAGGGACAAAATGTCAATATTCCTACAGAAACTTGGTACGCATTCGGTGTTGCATTCCTCAGCCTGAGCACTGCCTTTTTAAGGAGCCAGCTTAGTGTGCAGCTGGTTCTTCTGGAACCTCCGTGCAGCCAGATTAATTTGTTCCACCAGCAATGGGGAGATAGACTGAGCCTTTGACACTGAGCTAGCCTTGTACGCAGTAGTGTATATAGTTTCCTTTATGTGGGCTTTAGACTGCCAATCTTAGTTCTGGAGGCTGACTAGAGGACAGCATATCAGGGTAGAGCCCAAACAGGATCTGATATGTATGTCTCTCACACTGCTCACTCTCCAAGCTCTATCTTCTTCAACGGAGAGGGCCTTAGTGTCCCTTGGTCTTGCCTAGATCTCACCATCCCAATATGAAGGAGAACTTTCTCTTACTGAGTCCAGCCTGGGTCTGGAGTGGAGCACAATAAAAGGCAGATGGACAGAGGAACTGATGGACCCTGCTGTTTGGCTTTACTTCAGCAAATTCTTCCTCAAGCCACTTAGGTTAAAAAAAAAAAAAAAAAAAAAAAAGAAGTGGGAAGTGGGAACATTTTAAGACTTCATTAAAAAATATGAAAGGATTATTCAACTTGAAAGCCAGATGTCTGATTTGTTGAGAGGAATTGGAAAAATATATATATAATTAAAAACAGTGTTGTTGGAGTTGAAAATGAGAGGAGGAAAGTCGATCAGATTTCAAAATACTTCCATCTTTGGGCTAAAAATCACCAAGGCTCAATTACATGCCTGGCATGGGCAGCAGGATTTAGGAATTATTTAGGAAAATTAACATTAACCCGATCCTTGCTGAGGTAGTTTGGGAATCCTGGCTGCTGAGTCTCTCTTTGGGATTCTGGGTAATCAGAGCCCTTGGAGTACTTTGGTCCCCGCCCCCTCCCACCTGGGGCTCCCAGGAGCACAGGAGGTTATTTATGCAGGCTGAATGAAGGTGCTGACTTCAGCACTGTGGAGCACAGCCAGGGTTAGGGGCTGCGCTGCTGACAGCTTTATGAGGCCCAGTAAATGCCAGGGGTCCCCATCTCCTTTCTTTGTGCTGTTTGTATGTTGGGGTCTTGCAATATGGGAAGCAGCTGCTCTGTGGCCAGCTAGATGCCGGTCACCAAAGGAGCTGCCCAAATGAGTTAAAATGGCTTGGAAAGCAATTGCTACCAGGTATTTGATAGCATCGAGGTCACTTTCACACCAGCGTAGAAGGGACCATGTTCAATTAGAGGCTGGAAAAGAGAGGAGGGTTTCTGGTGCTGTTTTCTTCCGTTCAAATTTTGTCGACGCCACAAAACTGCAGTGATCCAATTGTAGAGTAGTGGGAGCGTGGATGAGGGCGCTGCTCTGAAGAATCTTGGAGAAGGAAAAATTAATCCTTGCTTTTTGCTCACATTCTGGCTAAAATACATACAAGCTTAAGTGTATACATACATACATACATATATATATATATATATATATATATATATATATATATATACTTGTACAGATACATCCACAGCCTGAATCATTCTATCTTATGAAAAATACTGAACATGTGGAAATCCTTTCTGCTACTTGGGCACACGAAGGTCACTTGTACCATATTTGACTTGTAAAACTTGAAGCCCCAGAATCCATTAGTGTGTACCTGTGTGTCTTGAAGCAGTCAGGACTTTAGATATAGAGGCCTGCAGGGCCCTCTGCTAGGCATGGGTTTGCCAGCACAAGAGCAAAGAGAATGTGATCCGTGCCAGGTGCAGCATTAAGCACCATGTCAGCATTATCCCCCTGCATCAGCACGGGGAAGCCCATATGCCTCTGTGCGTAGGCATTTTTTTTTTCCTATCTCTTGCAATGAAGAACGCAGAGACAGTTTTCCTCGTGGCCAAATGCTAATAAGCCACAGACGTCAACTTGACCTCATACTGGGCCTCTCAGACATTATGGGGATCCATTAGCTGCTGCCGCAAAGACACCACACGGAGAAGTGCCCCAACACACTGGTTTGAATCAAACATGATTTACTATCACATATATGTGAGTTGGCTGGGCTCAGATGGTCACAGCTGAGCACAGTGGGAGGCGGCTCTGCTCCATGTCCTGCTCTGTGACATCCATCTTTTTTCTAGGGCCATCTTTTTTCTAGCAAACTGGCAGAGGGAGGTCTGCTGATTATGATGGCAGATGTGCAAATCTGTGTGGGGAAACACTTATGCCCTTCCTCTTCCAGTCTCAGAACAGGCACAACATGGCTACCTCCTTGTCAAAAAAACAAAACAAAAAAAAAACTACCTCCTAAGTCAAAAAAACTATCACATGACCAAACTAATCTGCAAGAAATGGGGAAGCACCCATTTATCCTTTTGCTAGGGAGAGTTACAAAGTCACTAGGAGCATGGTGGGGTTAGAAGGGTGAAGAATTGAGGTATATACACAATGAATCCCCTTGTGCTCAGCCCTAGCACCATCAGCTAGAATTAATTATTCCTGGAAGACAGCCCTTCTGAGAGCACTAGAATTCATTTGAGTGTGTGTAAGCCAATTTGAGGAGACAAGAAAAGTTCATGGCTTAGAAGCATCAGTGCTGGCTTTAATATCAGGCAACCACATTCACAAATTTCACCTGCCATCCACCTAATAATGGGATCTTGGTCAATTCACGTAATTCTTGAAACCTCGTGTTCTA
Source organism: Psammomys obesus (assembly GCF_907164565.1). Taxonomy (NCBI): domain Eukaryota; kingdom Metazoa; phylum Chordata; class Mammalia; order Rodentia; family Muridae; genus Psammomys; species Psammomys obesus. Next base: position 16,380,152 of record NW_026596149.1, read on the forward strand.
TATGACGAATGCTATGTGTTTAACATCTCAGAGTCTAGTGGGGTTTGTTTGTTTGTTCCATCATAGGCCTTCCAACTTCAGGAGGCCATTCTATAAGGTCCTTAACAGATCCCTAGGCTATGCCATGGGTGCTTACTGTCTGAAAGGCTAAGTTAAGCATGAGCCACCTTTTTGGCAGAATGCCTACCCTTATTCCCACTGCTGTGCAGAGGGAAGAACCACATGGTGTTGCACCCTCTCCTGATTCCAAAGCTGCACAGTGAGGTGGGCTTCCATCCTTTGTGATGTCACCTGGTTCTGCATGTCAGTGTGCTAATTGAGTATCCAAGACACAGTGTCCATTGTGAACACCTGAGCTGGATATGGGCTCTTTGGACCTTCAGAAGTACAGTTGTAAGCCCATTTCTGGCTAGGACAGCAAAAGAAGAAGGAAAAAGAAGAGGAGGAAGAGGAGGAGAAAAGTATGGTTGAGCTGCTCAATTCCCAATTAGTCTTTTGTTGTTATTCTTGTTGTTACATTTATTTCCTTTTTATTTATTGTATGTGTATGCGCACATGCACACCCATCTGTCTGCACACTTTTGTCACAGCATGTATGAATATTAAAGGACAACTCTCGGGAATCAGTTCAATTCTTTCCAGCATATGAGTTCCAAGGATTAAACTCAGGTCATCCAGAGTTGTAGTAAACAGCTTTATCCATTGGGACATGTCATCAACCTATTAGCTATTAGTGTTGTTTCAATAAAGCTCTGATCTAGAACCTAGATCTGGTGATAAAACAGTTTTACAGGTAGGTGCCCAAACCCTGTGCCCTGGTCTCCACCCAAGCTCAACTGTGAATAGATGAAAAAAAAAAAAAAAAAAGAAAGAAAGAAAGCCTCAATTTGCTCATCAGTGAAATGCAGAAACTCTTGGGTAAGTCATTCTCTCCCTGGTCCTAGAATCCCTTTTGAGGAAGTATCAATGATAAGGCATAACAAGTGTCTAGGGAACCCTGGATGCTGGCTTCCCTCTCCCACGCTGGAATGTGTACTAGCTATTGTTCAGCATTTCTTCTGGGTTCTCGTATGACAGTATAAGTTATTTGTGCATAATTAGACTGACGCCTACGGGAGGGACACACTCTATACACTTCTGATTTATCCATATTTGGGAGGTATAGAACAATTATTAATGCTTCAAGTAAATGGAAAAACAGGCCAATCAGCTAATCGCAAATGACTGCAATTTGAAAAGCTTGTTTGTATGACTGAACAGTGAGCCTTGTGCATGTTAGGCTCTACCACTGAGCTGTCACCCATGGTCCATAAGTGCATTTTGAACAAGAAAGGATGTGATGCTTAATATTCATGGTCAACCTGTTGGGCTTAGAATTACCTAAGAGACACCTCCAGGAAAAAACTGTGAGAGCATTTCCAAAGAGGCTTAAGTGAGAATAGAAGGCCTACCCTGGATGTGGGCATCACCAGTCCAGGGAATGGTGGCTTGCATAGAATAAAAGAGAAGAAAGAAAGTGATCTGAGCACCATCATCCATCTCTCTCTGCTTTCAAATTGTGAACAGAAGGAGCCCAGGGCCTCATACTCCCTCAGCATTCCTTCCCTGACATGATAGATTGTCTCCATTCAGACTGTAAGCCAAAAGAAACACTCCCTGATTTTAATTGCTTCTTGTCAGCTATCTGGCCACAACAAACAAAGTAGCTAGCACAGATAGTAAGTAAGGATAGCATTTTTTCAGTTCTGGGGACTAAAACACAGTGGTAACCTAGACGAGCTGGTAGGGTGGGATACACTTTTGTTTGGAGATCTTTAAACTACTCAAAAGACTCCAGTGCCCCCCAAATTCAGACCTTCATAAATAATTCAGAATATATTTCTCAAGTGAGTCCACTGATAATTTTGACTTTTAATAAAGGGCAGAATCCTGCGTTCTGTCATTTGTAACAGCACAAGTGAACCTAAAGAACATTATGCTTACCCAGGCACAGAAGGACAAACATTGTCCAGACTTACCTGCATATATGTTCTAAAAGGATGAAAACTCACAGACATATACCACACAACGGTAAGTACCAAAGACTGGGGAAGAGCTACTGATATCTCTTCATCAAGAGATGTCAGGGGGTAAGAAATTCAACTTGAGAAGGGTAATTTCTTGAGGCCTGTGGCACAACTTGGTGATCATGGTTAATAAAAAAATCCATCATTTAACATTGCTAAGAGAGTGAATTTTAAATGATAGTACTCAGAAACCCTTTGGGATAAGTTAAATCCTGTGGTGGATACATTGTTATAATTGCCTTGACTTAACCATAAGGTCTATGTATATCAAAGTATCATATCCTATCCCACAAATACATAAAACTGTTTACCAATAGAAAAAGAAATGACAACTTAGGAAGTATAAAATGCTGGGTAGGTCACTGTTTAAGTATATAGAAGGGATGTCCTGTCAGTGTCCTGCCTCTAAGGCTGGGGTCAGTTACAGAATCAGTGAGTGTCAGCAGTCCTCATGAAAGCCCTTTCTCAAACAGATATCCAGGCACTCAGGAGCAAGATGCTGCTGTTCACTATGGTCTAGGAAAGCAACCTCTATCAACATCTGGGAGTGAGTGATTCTAGGCGCAACAGCTCAGATTTTGTCATGAGTAGCCCTGTGTGTCCATCTGAAAACAAGTAATCTTCTAAAACCGCCCCCTCTGGCTGGGTCTCATAGTACCATGTTTCCCCTTCTTATGCTTATTGCTTTCAAAATCTCAACTTTGCCTTTGTCCTGCCTAGCCTGACATAAGACTTATGGAGATACTCACTTTAGAATTGGCCCCAAATCGTCAACCTACAACAGAAATCTGATTCCTTAGCCCCTCCTCAAATCAAACATTCAAAACTACATCCCACACAAGCTTCTTTGTAGCATCTTCTTATCCTAAAATTCCTCACAGTCCCCATGATCGTATGTACTGTCATTGCATTAGCAATAAAGTCAACATGTCCTACTCCAGAGGTGTCATGGCAGCCTTCGGATACAGGGCGAGTACTCACTGAGAGCAACGCACATTCTGGAAGTTAGTTCATTTTCTCTTCGGCTGACTGCCTACTACCAGCTGCCATCTTTGCCAGAAAACCTGGCATGTCTCTATCCATATTTACAGGGCATGGCACTGAGACGACCATATTCTTTACACATCTAAGTGATGCTATGCCCTGTCATTCACCCGCAGTAAAGAGTCTTGTATAACACTGGTTAGAAATCCCCAATCTCAAATTTACTGAGCATCTGCAGGGAGTGCACTGGGCTCAAGATAATAAGGAAACATTCTTCTCTATGTGTGTATGGATCAACTTGCACATGTTTTATGTGGTGAGGAGATAGATTGCTCTTCATGTTACCCCTGAAAGCTCCATCTGCAAAAGAACAGGAAAAAAGTACCTTCTAATACACCTGCCCTACCATTTTTCAACTCATTCTCATCTAGACATCGGCAAGGGGCATTAACAAAATGGTAATCATTATTTATTAATGGTCACTCAAAACCTGTAGCTTCTCTGCCTGATTTTAAAGTACACAGGACCATTTATTTCAAATTGTTTCTAGGCTTTGATAGATTGAATATTCTTTCACGCCAGCAAAGGCGTAAGTGCACGGATGCTAACTGAAATTACTATAGACACTTTTAAATCCTACTGCCTCACCCTAGTCCAGCCTTCAAACATCTCAGAATAATCAGCCACCAAGGGAAGCATCAAGGGGATAGAAAACCATCTGGTCTCCATGGCTGGAACACTTAAACAGCTTGTAAGGGGGAAAAGTGAAACCTCTCAGCAAAAACCTGGCAGGTGAGAAATGCAAGACTTATAAGTTGTATCAAACAATTGCTGTAGACCAACAAGATCAAGATCAAGTCACAAAAAGACACTCTTGGAACCCAGGACCCTAGGTTGGAGCAAAAAAAGACAAGCAGAAAAAAAAAATAACCCTGCAAAGTAATAAGACTAATTACAGCTATACTACCATAAATGCTACTCACAAGAAAGCTATTTATTCTCTTTGCAAAGAAAGGGAAATCCAAATAGAATAAAATTACACAGAACGGTGTCAATGTGAAGCATTTGTTAGATATGAGATCTCATCTGTGAGCAGATTGTAAGGCGATCCCCATGAGAAAGGTCTGTTCTGTAATTTTCTAAGCCAGTCATTTCTGCAGATTGGAAGGTGCCATCCAACCCAATGATGACTTCAGTCTAAGCCCTATGGGGAAGTAGGAAGTTTCCAAACAACCCCAGCTCTTCTAGCATGATAAGTTTCTCTGAAATATTTCTGCTTGCTCTGCCTCTTTCTCTCCTCTTTGGTAGCCTCAGGCAACTCTTAGCTCACAAATCATTCAACAACAACTTTGTGAGCCAAACAAGGCTCAAGTCTCGTTTATGTGTGAGTCCCTCCAAGCTTGGCCACTCAAGTCACTGGAAACCTCTGACAACTGAGCTCAAGCCTTCAGTAAGGACTTGCCCACCATGATACCAAAGCCTTGCTCTGTGTCATTTCCATCTGTCTCTCTAAAGCCACCACCAGGAGAGCAGGGGACATCAAACTAAGAGAATACTATTGCATGAGGGCAGTTTCCATTGCTCAAACCTTCTAATGTCCCATTACTTATATATAGGTTGAGAATTGGTTTCCTCTCCAAAATGTCATTGTTCTATAACTATGTAAAATCAAAATCAGAGAGGCTCCCTCCACTTACTTTTGCCTTCTAAACCGAGCACTCAACAGTGACTATTGCTGTCATTTTGTGTGCACCTTCTTCTATTCATCACACACAAGAGAATAATTTTTTAAAACAAAATTTTATATTATCCTACATCATTTTTTTTCAAACTTCGAATTTTACTTCGTGTTATTATTAACATCTTTGTAGCTAAGTTTTGAAGATATACTTTCTTCTTACTGCAGGTCTCCTATAATTCTACTGCAGGAAGGTGTTCTTCCCATGATTGTCACAGTGTCTTTAAATGTCAGAAAACAAAATACAGCATCCTAGGAAGCTTGTAACTTGCTCAAGACACTAAGAAAGACATGAACCGCTTCCTGTACCTACGCCTTCTGGCTTCTTCCAAATATGACCTCATGAGCACCCTTCAGATAACAGATGGATCTTATCTTTTGAGAGATGCCACCATGATCCTCAAGTTGCAATGAAAAACTGAAGGACATCTAAACATCTCTTACTAAACTTACCTTCCACCATCAGTTAAGTACCAACTCCTATCATTCCTTGCTCAGCTAGCTACCATTCTTGCTGCCATGACCCAACACCTGATGAGGAACAGCTGAAGGAATGAAGGTTTTGCTTTAGCTTACAGTTCAGAGGAACTTGTTGAACCAGGAAGCTGTGTGATGGGAGCTATGTTATTCCAGCACACCAGCCTGGGAGCAGAGAACGGTGAATGCCAGTGATCAGCTGTCTTTCTCCTTTTCTCTTTTTATTTTCTTTGGGAGCCTGGCCTATGAAGTACCACCACTGACTTTCAAGGCAGGTCTTCTCTTCAAATTAATCCTCTCCGGAAAAGTTTTCACACACCTACCCAAAGGTATGCCTCATTAATGCACTAAATGATTCTTAATCTAATCATGTTGACAATATTAATCTGCCATTATTCTTGTTTGCATGTGTGTGTGTGTGTGTGTGTGTGTGTACACATGTGTTAATTGTGTGTGCAAGTGCACTTGCTTGAGTACGCATATGTAGAGCCAAAGTTCAGCCCTGGGTGTATTAATTGCTTCTCCATTTTACCCTTTGAGATGGGGTCTCTCACTGGGCTTGCCATTTCAATGTGACTTGCTGGCCAGCAAAATCCTGGCATCCACTTTACTCCCAGAGCTCCTATTATAGATACGTGTCCCCATACATGACTTCTATATGGATGTTGGGGATCCAAACTCAAGGTTTCACGCGTACTCAACAAATGCTTTAGCCAATCCTTTACTGAGAAATCTCTCCAGGCTGATATATATTTCTCAATACCCTCTCGTCCCAAACCAAGACACTGCCATTTCCCATTTGAATTATTGTAACATGCCACAGATTGACCTCTCTGCACCTCTTATCTTCCTTTAAACCAGTAACATGGTAATTTTCATAATGCTCAATCAACAGACTATTGTTTCTCTACTAATCCCCTGCCCTAAGGTCCCATGGGTCTCAGGATAAAATAAACATTTCTCAACATTGAAGCTCCTTGCTTTCCTTTCTAGCTTCCTAATCTTCCTTTTCCCATATTATGGTCTGGGCAAGCATGGAAACAATATTCAGCATTACTTTCCTTCTTGTCTTTAGTTCTCTACACCTGCCATGCCCTGAACATGGGTGAAGTTTTGATGTCTTCATACTCTCCACAAAATCCCCTGAGACACCAACTTTATATTGAATTCTAATGTCCTTTTCTAATATTCTGTTCTAATATTCTTTTCTCTAGACGTCTCTCCTTGACTTCCCTTTTCTTTGCAGTCACAGCTAGACTCCTCCCCTCACTCTCCTATCACTTGATAAGCCCCTTATCATTTATCACTTCTCTTTAAAATTGCCTGTTGTGCCTCATGCACTCACCCTGACACAGCCCATTCTTGGAAAACACTTTCCACATGACATTCAGGTCCCAAAGAGACACATTTGTACATGTTTCTCCTTCTGGAAGGAATAGCAGACTGTATTAATCTTTAGGTCATAACATATGTGCACCTCCTCACAGAAATAAACCAACACCTCTCATGACAGCACATAACAAGCCTGTCTCCTAGGAGATGCCTCTCGTTACTTGAATAGCATGTTTATTTCTTCTTGGTGTTTTTGTTTTGTTTTGTTCTGTTTTGTTGTAATGCTGCTATTCAAGGAATGTAAAGAAGTCAGAACTGTGTAAGGTCAAAGAGTTGTTTTTGAGTACCACAGTTTCTTCTATAAATAGTAACAATGTGGACAGGGAGTCATCCAAGTGGTCCTATTGGAACAACACCACCATCAAGAAATCCAGATCAGTTCTGGAGTCCAGGACTTGTTGAACCCAAAAGAACTAAGTACAATACATGAAGGTACAAGACTGTATATGGATTAGTTAAGCTGGTCAGCAGGACACTAGGACAAGATTCATAGGTTAATGAGTGTATTCAGTCTGGACTCTGCACCTCAATGACCTGAGCTGAGAATCATAGGGATGTGATGGCTTCAGTACAAACAAAAATCTACAATTCAAGGATCTATCTGCCTTAAGTCTTCGCCGTCTTGCATCACGTACCTAAAGTGCTTGAAAATTTGTGATGGGATGGAGAGAAAATTGAGTGAGAATGAGGGACCATGAAAATTGTCCAGAGAAGAGTTATCCCCTAAACTTTTCTCATAAACAACAGATTAGCTGTTCGTGATTGTGAAGTTCTTGGAATCCTGTCTAAGGTGCCAGGAAGCAGGAAAAATAAGAACAGACCGGAAGGGAAAGTAACAGAGAAATGAGTGAAGGCAGTGACAATGAGGGTCTCCCCAAGGCTCTGAGGTTGATTCACCCCACATCAACGAAAAGGTGGTGGGAAAGGATGTCTCTAAGCTGCGTGGTGAGGAAAACAAATGAGGAAAATCACTAGCATGCTGGGTGTCATCCAAACTCAAAGACATTGCGGATGACTAGTTAAGACGGAAGGACTACGCTGTTAGCTAGATGCTCTCGTATTTGGTTCAGATCTATATTTCCACTTACACCCGAAGGCCATAATGCAGCACACTATAGGAGACACAGCCATGACCATGTGCTGAGCCTCCAGATTTGGGAGACCTCCAGACCCAAGTTGCTGTCAAGTGTCCTTTCTCACACTTTCTGGGGAAGCTAGAGGAGCCAACTAAATAAAGAGTTGGATCAGTGTTTCCTGTATTATGTTTCACAGAGCATCAGTGCCCTGGGGTTCTCCAGGAAAATAACGGTCCCCTGGTCAGATGACTAAGGAAATGCTTAGCATCCTGCTTCTTTCTTTGGAAAGAAATCGTGTGAATTAAAAACTCATTAACCCCTTTACGCCCAGCACCAATGAATGAACTTGGAGAATAGCATGCTAACTCAACTGAGCCAAAGAAAGACAAATAAGGTATGATCTCACTTGCATAAGGTCCCTACAATAGCCAAATTCACAGAGTTGGAAAGTGGAACAGTGGTTGTCAGGGTTGGGGTGACAGGGAGGTGTTGAGAGTTACTCTTTAACGGGAACCAAGTGTCAGTTTGGAATGATGTCAAAGCCTGCAGATGGGTGGTAGTGGTGGTTGCACATCCATGTAACTGTTCTTCATACTACTGAGCTACACCATTGAAAAAGGGGTTAGCATAGTAGAAATCCTATGCTATGCTTTTCTACCACAAGTGAAAAGAATTTTAACTCCCTATTAAGAGCCATTCTAATAGGAATGGCTATTAAATACGTTTGTTGTGTAGCCGATAGCTCAGAAATGGAATCTGAGTTTACGGTCCGAGAACCGGAAGAATGAACATAATTAGAGACCAATGACTACAGTCAGCCACCTTCAGGTTCTGTGGAACTGAGGCAAGCCTCAGCATATGTTCTGTATCGCCTGTCTACACCCCACACGCTATGGCTTCAACGGTCTCTCTAAAGCTCACATTGGAATTGAACTAAAACTGTGAGGTATGAGAGATGGGAGCTTGAAGAAGCGATTAGGTCAGAGAGATCCACAGGTGATTGCTTTCTCTTAAGAACCACGGTTCTTTCTCTTGCACACATCCCTCTCACTATGCAGTACCCTGCTCCTCCTCGGGACTTGTTTTAGTTATTTTTCTTTTTGTTTTGACAAAAGCAACTCGAAAAGGGAAGGACTTATTTTGGCTCACAGTTTAAAAGTACAGTCCCGCATGGCAGGAATAGAATGGTGCCATGAACACGAGGCAGCTTCTTGCGGTTGGTCTGGTGTCAGGAGGCAGAAGGTGATGAATATTGGTACTCAGCTCAGTTTCTTGATTTTAGTCAGCCTTGGAACCCTAGACCATGAAATGTGTTGTCACCCACACTGGAGCAAGTCTCCTCAGTTCCATTAAAGCTACATAGAAAAATCCCTCGCAGACAGGCCAAGAATGTTTGTGTCCTAGGTGGTTCTAGATACTAATCAATTGTCAGCCAATTTTGCCAGTCATAGGGCTCTTGAAAGCATATCTTCACCAGGAAGAGGTCCTGTAACTAACTGATGGAACTTTTTGCCCCTGAGCCTCCCAGCCTCCAGAAATCTAAAAGGAATAAACCTTTATTTTTCATAAATGGTTCAATGTAGCAACAGCTAATGGAATAAGACACCAGATTTGTCCTGGTTTGGGAAGGCTACAGGGAAGCAGCTGCCTGATCATGAGGAAAGGGGTCTATGGCTGTGCCGACAGCTCCAGAGGCCCGATACCAGGCAGCTCTTGGGTGCTGACTTCAGGTTTGTTCACTTACTTGATTCCTACATCAGAGAGGAAATGGTTGTTCTGTTTGTTCTTTATTACTGTCTCATTTTCCAAGGTGTCTGGTTTAAAGGGGTCATAAAGAACAAACCAAGTCATCGCTACCATAAAGACAACTTTTACCAATTGCTTTGAACCCCATTAATTTGTTAAGTTTGACCACTGAAAAATCATTTTAAATAGTATCACTTGAAGCACTTTTGTTTTTTCAATTCAAATATCCTCTGTATCTCTAGCCAGAACCTTGGTTAACTCCAACAGCCCTTCCATATTCCCATACCATCCCTGCTCTCCCCATCCCATCTACCTCCAGAGATCACGCAGAATTTAAATGAGATTCAGACAGCCAAACACCAGCTCCCTAAGCCTTTCATGATGTTTCAGGCCCAATATATCCCATATACTTTCTCGTGGGAATGGAGTCTACAGTGATAACCAGTCTCAGGTCTCAAAGGATTTTTTTCTTTACTTTTTGTCTTATTTTTCTCTTCCTTTAATACACATATTATTAAATGCACACACACACACTCATCCTCATCCTAAACTCTTAACGCACCTGTAAATATTGTCCCTTGCCTTTGCTCTCATGTTCTGCTCTATCCTCATTGTTTACCTAATTCTACTCGAGAATTACTCAACCTGGACATGTCTGAACAAAAGCTTCCCTGTTACATCAAGAACACAATCCATAAGCTCTTTTTATTTGAAACCTCTCCCTCTAATCTGAATCTCTCTTGGAAGGCTATATTCCAAACCACCCTCACTTGAGTAGCTTTCCAGAACACACGACTGTTGCTTCCCGCATTAGAAGCATCTCATTTGTACACATGAATGCAAGCTTGCAAAGCATCATATGCTAAGCATGGGTTTTTGTTCTTAGGAAAATTCTTTAGATGTGTTTATTTCATGTATTTACCCACCCGTTTGATTTTCCTACTGCACTCTAAAAGGCTTTAAAGTGACAAATGCAAATACATCTACAAACACATACATAAACCAAATATTAAAATACCTCAGCAACACAACATGAATCAATAAGGTGGCCGAGCAAGAAATGGCCTGGAAGTTGATAGACTAGAATTCCATTTTTCTCCTTAGATAGATGATGAAATATCAATTGAGGTAGATTGAATGATGTAGAACCAATGCGATGCACTCAATTTCTAGTCACGAGAGTGAGCATAATAATTTCAAACCAGCAGAGGACAATTCAGCGAAAATTTTACTTATTTTTTGTGTCGCTGTACATGGGCAAAGGTAGCTTTTCAGGCTGGGTCCCCTCCAAGCAGTGATTCCTGCCACCTTCAATTCATGATCTCCATGGGGACCCCCAGTGTGCACCACTTCTGTCCCTGGCCAGAAATGAAGCCCAATTTAACCGCTGGGAAGCTTAGCATTTTGGTTTTCTGGTGACCTGGGAGAAGCAGTGGGCATTCAGTCCTACTCCAACTTAACCCAGAACCATGGAAGTCTGCTGTGGCCTCAGCGTGGTGGAGGTTCCTTCCCAAAGAACTTGTCGTGTAAAATATGACCCAGGACTTACAACAGAGCTGGACAATTGTTAAACCCAGAGGACGTGTATGTCCATTTATGGTCTGCACAAGGTCAGCAATTACGCCTTCAACTAAGTAGACCTTCCCAAGCCTTTGTTACCCAGTCTCTTAGTCCTTTAGAGATACAATAAAAAATATCCCAAACTGGATAGTATCAGAAACTCATTTTTAATATATTTTTGTGTTCTTGAAGAATCCATATATGTATGCAATGTGTTTTTATTATATCTACCTCTTGATCTCCATTTCAACTCCTCCCACTTCCCCCTACCATGACCTTCTAATTTCATGTCTTAAAAAAATACCTTGAGTCTAATTAGTAGTGTCTATATGGTTGTGAGGGTAGAGCCCTCCCTTTGGAGGACGGACAAAACCATTCCTTACTATTATAGAAGCTGGAAAGTCCAAAGTTCAAGTTATCATAGACTTAGTGTCTGCAAAGTTTTGCTTCTTTCATAGACATGTCTTCTTACCTTAGCTGCACAGGCATAAGGGTAAACAAGCTCCCTTGGTCTCTTAGAAGGACACCAAATGTCGTTCAAGAGTGCTTTACTCTTATGATCCAGTCGCCTTCCGAGGGCTGCTGCCACTTAACACCATTAGCTCATGTGCTATATTTCAGCCTAGGGATTTATGGGGCTGTAGGGAAAATTCAGAACCTCAAATTCTACTAGCACCCAGCACCCTAATCTTTCCTCCTCTCATCCTAACCAAGAAGAAAAAAGTCTTCTAACATATTTGATTACCTTTGACGGATCCTCCTTGATATTACAAAATCTGAAGCACTAAGCCTTCCTTGGCATCTTGCTTGCACCAGCTACTTTAAAAAGTTTGAACCAAATTTGAAATTTCTAACATGTATGTGAGTATCTGTATGCATGTGTGTGTGTGTGTGTGTGTGTGTGTGTGTGTGTGTGTGTGTGTGTTCCTGTGAAAACCAGAGAAGACAATCTCAGGTATCATCCTCAGATGTCATCTACCTTGTGTTTTGGGACAGGGTCTCTCTCTGGCAATTCACCAAATACTGGCTCTCCAGGAAACTCCAGAGCCATCACCTCTGCCTACCCAGTGCTGGGATTACCAGCATATATAATCACATGTGTTTTTTTAAGTGTGGATTCTGGGGAACTAACTCAAATCTTTGTGATCACAAGGCAAGCACTTTTCCAACTGGGCTATCTTTCCAGCAATTTTCTTAAGGAGAAGCCCCACAGATTCTGAAACTCTGGGCCTCACTATTTAGATTCTTTTTGCTGGTCACTGAACAGTGTCTCTAAATTGTGCCTACTCTGCTTCTCTCTCCCGTGGATGACTGTGTCCCCCACATACTTGTCTGTCTCCTTTGACGATTCCATAACCAACTCTGCCGACCAGCATATTGCTAGCTCCCCCGAGGTAGGTCCCATTCTGTTCCTTCCTTCCTTCCTCTTCTTTTCCCACACTCCTAATCTTCCTCGGTTCATCTCCTGGAGGCCTTGATCCTCTTTCCTTTCTCTAACACTGGCCAACTTAGTATTCCTGGCAGAATTCAGGTGCATCCTGCATACGAGCAATTCCAGCTCCTTGATAAAGATTTTTAATAAACTCAGTCCCCATGGTCACTCCTGGGATGCTCTGCTAAACACCTCCCGCAGCTAGAACTGTGGCCAGTTAGTCATTGGTTCCATTACCTTCGGTTTATGGGTTTGGAGCCAGTTCTCAGTCTGCATCAGGGTTTTCCTATTCCAGCCAATTTGAATGAGTTTTGCAAGTAAAATTTCATGGACATTTTTTTTATCAAGTGCATCTTTAAAAGCCCAAATAGATAACATCTGCTGTATTCTTCTTATCCATTCATGCAGTGGATTGTATATGTGTGTATGTGTGTGTGTGTGTGTGTGTGTGTGTGTGTGTACGTAAGACTGTGTGTATAAATGAGGGCATGAAAGTGGGTGTTTATGAGAGTATGAGTGTGAGAGTGTGTGTGTGTGTGTGTGTGTGTGTTCACAGTTCTTTTCAAGTAGCAAGCTGTTAACATTTCCCTGGTACAGTTGGATCCTAACGAACCTATGCTGGTTTGGTCCTGGATTGCTTTACCCTCTGGTTTGGTTCTCATTAATTTTCATGGGTGAGCATTCTTCTTCTCTCCTAATATTTGTCTTTACTATAAACAACTATGTTAGCAAACAGTGAACTGCAGCTTACAGCCCTGTATTTCACAGACTTGCCTTATTCCCCATCCTAGGGCCACAGGGGTCTGTGCTCCTCTCCCAGCTGCTTCTAATCAACGCTAATTCCTTCTCACAGCAGCTCCCCTCCTTCCCATTCCGAGGGTGGACACCGATCTTCTCATTAAACAGGATGACTCAGGGTGCTTGGGAAGCAGAATCTCATTTCCTCTCCTTTCCCACGGCTAGCTGCCGGCCTCCCTACAGTCCCTACCTGCTTTACATGCACCTCAGACTCTCCCCTGCCCTCCTCCCCTCAAGTGTGAGTATTTTGCAGAGGAGCACTGCTTCCCTGCCTGCTCCCTAGCCTTTGGAAGAAGCGTGAGAGATGAAGTAAACCCAGGCTGTGGCTCCTATGCTGGGCTAGGTGTAGGTGAGCTGCTGTAGGTGAAGCTCCTGCTGGTAGGGCCAAGGAAACAGAGACAGCCTAGGAAGCTGAAGTGGACTCTCCAAGAAAACCTGTGCTAATAATTTGTGAATGGCTGGGAAGGGAGATATGGGGGGAGGCTGGAGAGATAGGGGCCGCATAAAAGTGAACACAGAACAGTTGATGCATCAGAGAAATGAAGATTTTGGCTAAGAATCATCAGTCTTGATGGGAAATTACTTCTCTGCAGTGTGAACACAGACCTTAAAGGATTGGAGATCATGTGAATGGAGAAAGCGTGAAAGCTTTCTCTCGCTTTGTCCTAAGCTCTTGAGTTCTGCCTACTGAGAGAAGCTCAGCATCTAAGAGCTCAAAGCAAAGACTCCCAGATCCTGCTTTGCCTTCCTGAAAGGACTGAGGAAGAGAAGGGGCTGCAGAAGCTTTGCCTCACACATTCTTACACATTTTTTCAACTTAGAAACCTTTTTCCATATTCCATATTCTGATCACACTTTTCTCCATCCCCAGTTCCTCCAGGATCCTCCCCACCTCTACGCCCACCCAACTCCGTGGCCTTCTTCTCTCCTTCTTAGGAGAAAATAAAAGCAATCAAGCAAAAACAAGGAACACACACACAGAGATAGAGAGAGAGGAAGAGAAAGAGAGAGAGCAATCACAAAATAAAACACAAAATATACAAGCAAAAAAAAAAACATGCAATAAAATAATGCAAAATGAGAAAAAAAGTCTACAAAGATTCCATTGAGGTGTTTTATTTTATTTGTGTGTGTGTGTGTGTGTGTGTGTGTGTGTGTGTATGTGTTTGTGTTTGTGTTTTGGCCAACTAAGTACTCCTGGGCATGGGGGCTGCCCTGAATTGTGCTTAATATACCCAGTGAGACTCCACTGGAGAAAACCAATTTTTCCTTTGCTATCAGGTATCAATTGCAAATAGATTCTTGGTTATAGGTGGGGGAGCTCACATCTACTTCCCCTCCACCAATGAGACCCCACCTGGCATGAGCCTGTGCAGGCCCTCTTGGTTCTGCTACATGTTTGATTCCTGGAGCCACGAGGTGAAGCCATATCCAAGGCAAACGGTAGGGCCTTCTTTTTTTTCCAAAAACAAGTCAAGTCCTGAGGAGGTATAGGCACCTAAGGTTTGCAAGGAGGGGCTGCTTATGGTTTGTAACCCTCTTTGTGTGTCTGTATACAGTTAGTGGTTACTGGGGAAAGGTGGACATTTTCTTCAATGGTGTAACCATTGCTAAGGTGTTCATCCTCCTGTAATAACCTCTTACTGTAATACTCCTGTAATAACTCCCGAAAGCCGCCCTAATGAAACTCACAGTGTCAGCAAACCAACAGAAAGTGCATGAAAGTAGAAAGAGCACTACCTGAAAAAAAAAGGGGGTCAATGAGAGTAGCCCCCAGACGGGAGTGTGTAAGAGAAAGCAATGGGGGTTTAGGATCAAAACACATTATATACAGGTATGAAAATGTCATCATGAGACTCACTGTAATGGATTAATTAATATATGTTAATAAAAATTTTAAAGTCGAGTCTAGAAATAAACATCATGATTTTCCAAGAACCAGGCCATTCCTGGGTTCTAATATGTTACCTACAGCCTCTGGGGTGACTGTCTTTGCTCAGAGCTCACACTTGACACCTGCACTGTGCTTGGCACTTTACTTAAAATCGATCCTCACGGTCTATCAGACGGAGTACCTGCTTTCTGAGTGATTGGGGTGCCTATAAAAACAAGGCTAAGAGTATTCCGTGAATCATGGAATGAAAAAATTCACAACCCTTTTTGATGGTTTGTCATTAGAATTTCATTGCACTTTCCTAGTTAAATGTTAAAGTGAGCATCATGAATTTCTATGTGAGAATCCAATAATCCCAGAGACATTACAATCACCCTGAGAGACTTTACCAGGAGCAGTCTGCTGTGGTGGTAAATTTCTTCCCCTGCCAAGTGAACGGAAAGGCATTAAAGGATCTGAAGTGAGAGGCGGAAGTTCTCTGAAGGTGGAAAAGGCAAAGCTTCTTTCTTTCAATTAGTCCTAAACTCTTGAGGACCAAGGGAAGCCCATGAGCACTCAGAGACAAAAGGCAGTTCAAAAGCTCACAGCAGACACTTCCTTATTCACTTCCTGCATTTTCCTCCAGGTCAGATACATAGACTTACTAGAATGAAGGGCTCCAGAGAATTTTATATTTTACATCACCGTAGAATACAGTCTACACCTTTGCCTAAAAGACCTGACCACTTCTTGACACAAATAGGCCTCAATGTGTAGCTCAGATGCAGTTTGAGGTAATAGCATCTCACACCTATATTGCCTGTTCCTTTGCGAACAAGACCCTGAGCCCATATTTATTGCAGACTGGATATTGAGCCTTTATAATATTCTACTTGCTGTGAACGGTTTAAGGCACTGCCTTATCTAACTCTCACGCTCCGATACCCTCCTCCACAGTGCTTGAACACCGCTGAGTTTTCCTTGCTTTTTGAGACGGCTCTTAGGATGCCACTTCTCTCACTGCGTTGGATCCACAAACTAAAATGCATCGGGATATCGATGTTTCCCTGGTGATGTTAGAACACTGGGTGCTGAAGAATGGATTTCCCAAGACTGACAGGAGAGCAGTGAGAGTCTTTACCTGTACTGAATTAGACATGGTTCTGTGCTTATTTTCTTCAAAGCGTTTAGAAGCTGAAGCATTCACTTCTGTTAGGAATGCTCAAGCATGAACAAGAACAGTTTATGCCTATTCACTTTGTATTCAAGAAACCAAGATCAGTCAAAACTTTAATGCCAACTTGGGAATTGGCTCTCCTAGATCAAGAACCATAAGAACACCTATTTAAATGGGGACAGATCATAGATATTAGACACTTGGTCACAAGATACACCTGCTGTTGTAGCACACAGTAGCCATAAATAATGTGGAAATGGTTGAACACAGCTGTGTTTCAACAAAGCTTGTTCTTACCAAAGCAAGCGCATGGTTGAATTGGACAAAAGGACTGTAACCTAGATCATTGAAATAAAACAGAATAAGTGTTCATGCGATGGCGAATTGTCTTCTCAATATGGGTATGTACTTAATACTATTTGAGTGCTAGAGACACATCATGGTTAATCTTGACTTTCAACTTGAGTAATATCTCAGTGGTTAGTAAAGCATACTTCTGGGCATTTTCAAAGTGGATCAGATTATGAAAACTCTGACATAATGTTTTAAATTCATTTTTTTATTTAAATTTTGAATAGAATATTAGGAGCTGGTAAAACTGTGGAATGTAGAGCCTCGTTAGAAGAAAATGGCCTGCTGGGTCAGGCCTTTAAGACATGTATAAAGGGCCTGTTTCTTTCTTTCATGTTGTTTCTCTTTTCTTTCTGGCTGTATGGGCTCAGCAACTTTCTTCTACCATGCCCATTCTCCATGGTCTAAAATCAGTGGGGACAGTTTTCCGTGGACTTAACCTTCAGAAACTGTGAATTGAAATGTCTTTTTTTATGTTTCTTTCTAGTATTTGTCAGTGGAAACCTAATTCAAGAGGAAAGGAAGAAACTGAAGAATTTGAAGAGTTCCCTAAACAAGACAAACCATTCATGGTGATATAATACAATGAAAGTTAACCACAGTAGTACAGTATATACTTGCCTTGTTTTAGTGACAAATGATGATGGGCCTTTCTTTGTACACTACATAGACACTATCCACTTTAGAAAATGTTTAAAATCAAGGTTTTTTTTTTTCAAAGCATAAACTGGTCATAATTGCCACATTATCATGGTATATCATTTTTCTTTCCAGACAGGGTTTCCCTGTGTGAGTCTTTCCTGGACTCACTTTGTAGACCGAACAGACCTTGAACTCACAGAGATCTACCTGCCTCTGCCTCTCAAGTTCTGGGATCAAAGGTGTGTGGCACCATGACCAGCTTATCATAGTATATCTTAATGCCGTTATGGTAGCATATCTTTTCGTTGGAGGTATGAGAGAAAATACGAACAACTAACTCACTACAAAGGTCATTGAGTTTCAGTTTACCGTGCATGGAACAGAAAAGTAAGCCTCACCGTGCAATTAAAATAGTAAGTAGCTGAGATAGGGTAGCCAGTGTTTGGAGGTAGATTGTCCATGGTCTTATTACTCTAAGAGCATTTCATGAGAGCTGACACTTGTTTTGTTCGGGCCAAGCCCACGGGCCATTTATTAATATTTGTATATCATTATGCATTAGCATTCAGGACTGACAAGAGAGCAATGCTGTCTCATAGAGGCTGAGCAAAAAGAAGTTGGCATAAACTTCCCAGAAGTTGATCAGAATTAAAGCTCTAGTATCTTAATAACAGATATGTCTTGGTTCCCAGATATGTCTAAACTTCCTGGCAAAGTTCTGACAGGAGAATATCTTGGCAAGTAGCCACTTTCTTCAAAACTATAATAGAACTTATTTTTCTCCTCTAACATGCTAAAAATAAGTGAGCAGACAGAACTATTTCATCCTTGTTGAACACCAGCGAACACATCAGAGAGAAGACTGGGGGATTCAGATATCCACATTTCAGAGTAGAATAACACCAGAAGAATACATTACCTCAAAGGCTAATTCTTTGAGTGTGAGATAACCGCATGAGTTTTCACACCAGTAAATGACTATTATATCCTAACACCTATCAGTTAGGCCATCATAAGAACAAATGCGGTTTATAGATAGACTATGTCACTATATTCACAACTAACACTATATTCACAACTGACTCTTTCTGCTCAAACTGGTGCTACCCAAGTCCAAGGAACGAGGCTAAAGGCACTTGTCATCAGAACATCTCATTGGCAAGCCTTTTCCGAGGCTATTCCAGAACTTTCTCCTTAGAGGTCTTAAAACCTTCCTGGGATACTAAGTTAATAATTAACAATGTGTTGGCAAGCACACAGAGCCAAATTCTACAAAGAACTTTTTTGCAGACTAGTAATGTCTCTTCCCCCTTTCTATCTGATGACTAAGATATGGCTGATAACATTTGCCTTGAAGTGTTAAGCAAAGGATGAATGAAAGGGTTTGGTGCACAGAGAACATTTATTAAACAATTTTTCATTTGTATAAGAGAGATGAGGAATGGGGACAATTCTGTCGTTGCTTTTACTATGAAACAAAGGCCATTCTACCTCTGAGTGTGTTTGTGCATGTGTGTTTGTTTGTGTTTATGGATATCAAGACCAGGGGGCCTTCTTCAGATCCAGTGGGTCAACACTTCCAATACAGGGGATCAAAGCTTCTGTTTGCATTTGCTTTTCTTCTGTCATTATCAAACCTATCTGATCTCAGGTGACAATTCTAAACCCTTGCTTTGCAGTGAGTCTAAGCTCTAGGGTAGAGACAGCACTAACTTCTCTTCCCCTGGAATTGCACCAGACTAGTTCCTCAAAAATGTGTGGTCCTGTTCACTCATTGTGGAAGCCTTCCTGGAGACTGTCTGGAGCAAAAAGTAGGAGTCTCTACAAATTAAAAAAATAACAATATATATGGGTCAATTAAGAGAGGACTGGCTCTAGAGATGCTTAAAATTTACTTACACAAACACCTTGAGATGGGAGAGTACCTTCATGGAACTCTAAATTAAAAAGACAGCCTTCAGGGAAAACACACACACACACATACACACACACGCACACACTCATGCATGTACGCAACACAGTACAAAGAAGTTAGCAGGAGTAAAATGTGTAGGGAGAAAACAATATATTTCTGTTGTCCAGCTCTGGATTTTGTATGGCCATTTGGGGAGAGAGGGATTTGCCTCCAACAAGAAATTTTTAAAAATAATCAGATTCCTGTGGGGCTCCTTAAGGTGTAAAATGCGATTCAGAAGAGTCGCCGTACTTAACCTTACTCCTTATCTATCCCAGGGGATTAAAATGAAGTAAATGAACAACAATGCAGTGCTGGGCTCTGATGATAGCTGCACCTTCCTGTAAGTACAGCAGCTAGAGTATTCAAGAGCCCAGTGAGCCCTGTGGAGCCCTGCAGAAGACAAAACCCCAGCCTCCTGTCCTCATCCAGTAATTAATCTCTGCTTTCCACAGGAGCCATCTTCTGTGGGGCTCAGCATTTGCCAGGGACTATCTGACTTTTTTTTTCTTTTGCCATTGCTACCGTCTTTGTTTGGGGGAAGGAAGAGAAGCTACGTCCACGGCATATGAACCTTGCTTGGGAAAGCACCTAAGCTTTGAATAAGCAACGATGCATGCAAAATGCATGTGGCCTCCATCAATCCAATCATCCTTTCCTTCCCCACATAACTCAGAAAAGCAATGCCAGACTGTGTTTCTTTATGAAGATAATCCCAATATTTTTTACCCATTAATAATGAGATAACTCTTTAATTAGTGCAATACTATTCTTTAAGCTATCATAAATAACATGTGAATGTAATCTATTCATGCACAGGAGAAAAAAAAGGAACAGAGCAATATTTTTAACTCTTTTACTCTTCACTGGTGTAGTTTCCATGGAAACCATAACATTAAGCCAGCAGTTACTCCGACATTACATAATACTGTCTAATGGTTAGTTACTCCTGAATAAGCGTGTTTATTCAGTAGCTTTTCGTCCATGTAATCAACCATATCTACCGTGATTAGATTAAATAGGGACCAGAGTCATGAAATCATTTATTGCAATGTGATTTGTGCCTGTTACTCATCTGGAAAATGACAGGCTGTGTTTGCCAAAGAAGAGATGCTTGTGGAATGCGCCTGTGAGCTGAGTCTAGTGCTGCAGAGACACACTGGGTTGGAGACATGGTGCATTTAGGTAAAGGGAACAGGGCACTGAAGACCAGAGCAGACGTATTTGGATACAACTGCAAGCATTTTAGTCCTCTGCTTATCTTTAGCAAGAATGGGACAGGATTGCCCGATCCTCAGAGGGCCTATGCACACGAATAGAGCCGTCTGGACAAAAGATGGAAATTCTTGTTCCATTTAGGAATGAAATGAGAGAGTTTTCCCCCACATGAGCCTCGGGTTTGTTGCAGGATTACTGTTGATTGAAAAAATTGTTTGGAGAACATACCAGGCCACGAATTCCCCACAACTCTGTCTTTTGTTTGTCTGCTTGTTGGTTTGTTTTCAATTGATTCATGAGTGTGTCTTTTGAGTCTACCTTTGACTCACTTCTCATACACAGCTTTCAAAAAACAATTTTGCAGAGGTAGGACAATTAAAAATTGTATATGTGAAGGTGAATGACAAATAGATGATTTGGTGTATTTTATATTGTGGAGTGGCTTGTTTAACTGACCTTGTTGGCATATTCATCCCAAAGCTGAAATGATTATCTTTATTCCTTAGGACACCTGGTTGTTTCATTCATTGTTTTCACTTATTGAGAAACACACAAATTTTAGCTAGTTTTTTCAATGAATTAAAATAATATTCAGCATAACTAATTCTTGAAGACAATATTCTTTATAGCACATCAATGCTTGACTTACTCATGGATGACAGGCATGATCTAGAGGAAGCTCATTTTCCCTCTTCTCCCCTCTTTCCTCTACCTTTCAACCATAATTAGTGATTTAACTAGATGTTGAAAAGGTCTGTTGGGAAATGAATGGAATCCAAAGACTGGCTTTTTAAAGTCATTTTAAATACTTCTATAGCTATATAATTCAGTGAAGTCTTGCTTTCTCTTCTTTATATTCTTCCTGAAAATACAGTGGTAAAGCATGCAGTTAATTTACAAAGGAGGTAGATAAACTAAAATTCCATTAAGATCTCTCAAACTCCCCCTGCTTCAAATAAATTTCACCCTTTTTTGGAGGGGTAGGGTACAAAAATTTAGGATATGCTGCTAGTTACTAAAAGGAGCCCATGGCTCCTTTCTTGTAGCTGTTGATTCTCTCTCCCCATAAGCACAGCAGTTTCTTATGTCAGCATCCCACATTTTTAATGTAGTCTTTGCATAAAGGAAAGCAGGAATTTAACTTTCCCTAGGTTTCTAGAGGCTCCGTTTTCTCTATCATCTTTTCTTTATTGCTGGTGTAGGTTAGTTTAGCATGCTTCCCCGTTTCTGTCATATTCTTCTCCTTTCTTCCTTGCCTTCCGGGCTTTGTGCATTGCAACCTTGTTCATCCCTTAGAAGAGCCAAATCTGCTGAGATAGCAAATCCTAAAGTAGGTCCCACTGCACATACCCTCCTCACCTCCGTCCAGCCTGATGGAATTCCCCCCTCTCTCTTCCATAAGGAAATCTAGTCTGTATAATTCAGTCACGCCACTCATAAAAGACCACATGCTTAACTGTTGACAAATCTCCCTTCATTTATTGAACAAATATTTATAGGCCTCCTATCCTGTCAGTCTAGGACAAGTCCACAGAGGTGAACAAAACCAATAAGATCCAGTCCCTAAAATTTCCCTTCCTCTGCCTTGAACATCTTCACATCCTCAGAACATAGCAAAATCTCTGATTCATAGTTCACATTTACTTTCTCAATTTGTTTCTTCATACTTTCAGTTTTGTTACATGGAATTGCTTACATTTTTTAAAAAAATAAAAATATATAAATCAGCAGAAAGATAATACAAAACAATTCATGCATACTGGTACTAATCAGAAATTAATACTGTCATATTTTAGGTATGTATAGATGAGACAGTAATATGAATTATCTTTTAAAAATAGGATCCTGGGCTGATAAGATATCTCAGACAGTAAAGTAATTGCTACATAAGCCTGAGGGCTTGAGTTCTGATCTCCAGCACCCATGAAAATGTTAGATTTAACACATGCGCTGGAAAGACAAAGATATGGGTTTTTGCTTGAACCTTCTGGCCAGCCAACCTAACCAAATAAATGAATTCTAGGCTCAGTGAGAGACCCTGCCTCAAAATATAAAGTGAAGAGTATCTAAAGAAAAAAAATCCAGTGCTGACCTCTGACTTTCAATATGGACACATACACATGCACACACACACACACACACACACACACACACACACACACACTAAAAGGATCACAGAAAATAGCTGCTACAGGCAGCAGGGGTTCTTGGGTTGGGTGTGGGGAGTTTGCACTTCTGAGAATGAAAACTAGTTCCAACTTTTGAGTATGTGTCATAGCCAATAACCTCCTTCTATGGTGCTGAGAAATTATTGTCACCACTACTTCTGCTGTCTATCCTGGGCATGATTAATTGACTTCTCATTTGTTCATAAAAGATCCTGCACAACCTATCATCTGATTACATCCACTGGTATGCTAAAAGAATATCATCCTAGGAAGGCAAACATTGAACAACATTGCTTTGAATTAAAAGAAAAGTTTGTTGGGATCCTCTCTTTTGATACTGGAAAAGCATTTGATAAAATTCAGACCTACTCATGATAAAAATGTCCAGTGTTCTAGTAACTGCCCTCACTGGCGAGACCAATCCTGACAAAACAAAGTTATGGAAGAACGGGTTTATTTCGGCTCAAACTCAGTTTGAGCGCACAGTACACAATGGTGGGGAAGACATGGCTGTGAGGGATGAGGCAACGCAGCCGGTCAATGTCATATGCAGTCAGGACAGACAGAGGCAAGGGCTGGGGCTCAGCGCCCTTTCTGCTTTCTTCAGTCCGGGGCCCCAACCTACAGAGATAGTGCCGTCCACATTGATGGCGCGCCTTCTCTCCTCGGGTGAACCTCTCTGAAACATGCTCACAGTTACGCTTCCGTGGTGATTCTAAGACCCACTGAGCTGACAATCGTGGCCAGAATAAAAGGAGACTTTCCCATGATACTTAGAAGTGAAATTCTGGAGAGGTGGAGTCACAGTTGAAAGCCCTGGCTTCTCTTCCAGAGAACCCAGCTTTAATTCCCAGCACCCACCTGGAGCCTCACGACAACCCGTAACTCTTGCCCCAGGGGAATCCAGTGCCCTGGCCTGGCCTTCGTGAGCATCAGATACCCCTCATTGTGCACAGACATGTACGCAAGTAAAAACACCCAAACGCATAAAATCAAAGTGAAAAGATTCTGTGAACCATTAGAAATACATATTGCCATCATAATTTATTTTATTTTTGCAGCAGCGGGGACTAAAGGATCTTAGGCATGCTTGGCCAACACCCTACCCCTGAGCAGTAACCTCTTTACCTTTTGTGATACAGATTCTGCTGTATCACAAAAATTTCCCAGGGTAGGACTTGAACTAGCAAACCTATCACCTAAGACTCCCCATAAGTAGCCAGAATTCAACACCCAGGCTACTACTCTAATATTAAAAGGCCAGGTGTCAGCTTATCATAACACAGTATTTGCCATTGCTTCAGCAGTCTGGCTCAACCAACTGGATAAGAAGAAACAGGGAGCCTAAAAATTACAGAGGAACAGACCAAACAGATTTTTATTCTTCTCTAGTTAACTACCTAATGAATGTGTCAAACTTGCTATTCTTAGAACAATATTGTGGAATGAGTGTTAATATTATTCTTACTTATGCAAGATTTCAGAGCTGGGAGAATTTATAGCCAAGATCTGACCTCAGGCAATCTGATGTCAGGTCCCTGTATTTTATTACTGTGTTAGTTACCTTTCTATAGCTGTAATGAAGCACCGTGACCAAAAGCAACTTCAGGAAGAACTGGATTATTTTCGTTTATGGTTCCAGAGGAATAAAATCAGTAATAGCAGGAGAGGCGTGGCAACAGGAAACAGACAGATCACATTTTCATCACACTAAGGGCGGGAGGGATGGGCAGGCAGCGGCCTGAGGTTTAAAACGTTAGACCCAGTAACGGTGACACACTTCCTTCACCTTCAGTGAAGTGCCACCTCCTAAAGTTCTCATAAGAGCCCAAACAGCACCACCAACTGGAGATCAGGTGTTCAAATGCATGAGCTCATGGGCGACATCTCTCACTTAAACCCCCACAGTCCCCACCTGATAACTTCTGAATACAGGTCCAAAATTAAAAATAAAGATGACTGATAATTATCATAACTCTGAAAAGTAGGCTGCCAAGCTTCCTAGCCATTCATCTTTAAATGTTTAAAAACAGTCTGAGAAGCTTGCTTAAATATCACAGCTTTTCCCTTGATTTAACAAAAACAAAAACATCCTTCATTAAAATAAGAAAAATTTCAAGAGCCGCAGAGGAATGTGAGCCGTCAGTCTCCAATGGCTCCTAATTATGAAATTCAGACAAAGGATGTTTTTGTTTTCTTATTGCCTGAGACCTTATAGGTCAGCTAAAGCCTTGCTTTTCCTATGAAAACTGCAGTTCATTTGTATGCCTTGGGAGCTTGAAAAGTGTACCTAAAGTGTCCTGAGCTTTTTCTTCAGCCTCACAAAGTTTAAACTAGTCAGCAGGAATGTGAATACAAGAGAAAGGGAACACTTCCAACAAGAAGACAAAATCACCAGAACGTTCTTAAATCACAAAGGGATTCAGACCAGTAAGTAGAACAAATATGGGAATCTTGCAACATGCTAGCACTCATTGACATAGTAGTGAAGAAAAATTTGTATCAAAGCTCTAAAGTCACTAAATATTAAAGAGTCATAGCAGCTTTATTCAAATGTGAGACAACCCCCAGTAGCAAATTGGATCTTACAGTGCATCAGAGGATGATTGCAGGGCACAAACCTCGTGCATGTATGCAGAGAGACACCCTTATGCTCTAAGGCAGAATTGCTGCTCACCAGAGAAATGACTCTTGCTAAAAACTCTGTGAATGGAATAGTGGTGAAGATTCCTTTTTCTGGAAGACATACCTCATCAGCCACCAAGCTACTCACATGGGTGACAAACTGTATGAATTTAAAGTGTATGGGAAAAGTTTCTGCCTTAAATCACCCTTTACTATACACGAGAAAACTCTCTGGAAAAAAAAAAAAACCTTGTGAAAATATTGCATGTGGAAAACTCTTTGCAAGAAGTCCCAGTTCAAAAGATATCAGACAAATCTTACAGGAAAGACATTCCATGAATGTAATGAGTATGGAAAATCCTTTCCCAATATTACACTCCCGATAATTTGTAAAATAAAAAGAACTGAGAAGCTGGGGAGATGGCTCAATGGGTAAATTGTTTGTCACACAAGTTGAGAACATGAGTTCATTTGGCTAGAAGTCATATAAAACCAGGCATGTACTAGCACACACACATACAAACACATGTACACGCACATACAGACACACAATGAATGGAAGTTTGTTGAACTGAGACAACAGCTTAGTAAGTCAGAGTATTTGCTCTGGAATTGTGAGGCCCTGGGTTTGAATCTCCATCACCCATGCATGTAAAAAGTTAAGCATGCCTCTGCTTGTGTGTTTGCAAGTCTAGCATCAGCAAGCAGAGATGGGCAAATGGAGAGAATTCACTGGCTTGCTAGTCAACTTCACCTAAACAGGGAGCTTTCAGTTCCGTGCAGAGCACATCACAGAATAATAAGGAAGACAGCAATTGAGGAAAACACCTGACATCCTGTTTTGGCCCCTGGATGTGCGTGCATATTTACCACATATCCACATGCATGCACAATAGCACACACACAGGCACATGCACATGCAAAAACATACAAACACTCCCTCACAAAGAACAGGAGTTTGCATGGAAATAAAATCAGGGTAGAAAAGCAAGGCATAGCCAGGTAGACATGGAGTCTCACACAGTAGACTCAAATCAACCCCACCCATGTTTCTGTTTTCTTTTCTCTTTTCCTTTATTGTAAATAGATTTTTCTCACACAAAACATCCTGATTTTGGTTTCTGTTTGTCCTACCCTTCCCAATATCTCCCCACCTCTCCTCCCACCCATAGCCACACCCTTTGTATTTCTCCTTAAAAAACAAACAGGCATCTCAGGAATAATAATAAAATAAAATAAGATAAAACATAAATACAAATCAGGCAAAACAAATGAACAAACAAACAGAAGGAAAAAGACAAAGAAAGAGCACAAGAAATACATAGATGCAGAGACACATGTTTTCACACACAGGACTCATAAAAATACAAAACCAGAAGTCATGATATATATACAAAGGACCTACAAGGTTTTTAAAAAATGACTACGCAAGACACTTATCTAACAGTATAGCAGGATATCATTAGGAGTCATTTTATTGCTACATTTCTTCAGCAAAACAGTAAGTAGTATTTGGTTTATCCCTAGCTCAATGGCCTGTGTTGTCTCAGGTTCTTAGATACCCAAGTAGCATGGGGTATGGGTTTCATCTCATGGAACGGGCCTTAAATGAAACAGATACTGGTTCGTTACTCCCACAAATTTAGTGCAGAGCATATCTTGTAGACAGGTCATCGTTGTAGATTGAAGAGCTTGTAGCTGAGTTGGTGTTCACCTTTCCCCTTAGGTAGTGTGCAGGGTACCTTCTCGTACTATGAACAGTGGTCAGTGGAACTAAAGGCTCTAGGTAGGCACAAGCTCAAATTCTCCATGTTCAATGAGTTTTGTAGGTGGTGTTGTCAGCAACAGAGCTGACTATCAGTTTGTGGAGAACAACCAATAGCCTAGGCAGTAGCCTGGGTAGTTTGGGGGTTTCCATTGGAGCCCTTTGGCCAAGAACTCCATTATCTATAACCCATTCCTGGTACTGGAAGCTTCATTTGATGGTGAGAGATGTCCAGCTGGGGCTGTGTCTCCCCTGTTACTTGGTGATTTTATTAAACTTGCAGTCATAGGTATATGTATTTTATGAAATTTCTGCTGTATTAAGCTTTCCTCAAACTGCTCTTCCTTTTAGCTATCCCTCCCTATATTTTCTCCCTCATCCCCCTGTCGCCTCCCCCGCCCCTGTTTCATCCTTTCTTTCCAGTTCCATCCCCTCACCCTTTTATAACTACTTATTTGATTTATCCTTGCTAGGGATCTCTGAAGCTCTCCATTAGTCCCTTACTCTATACTTATCTTCTGTGACCATATGGAATGTGGCTTTCTTACTAATGACTTAACAGCTAACATTCACATATAAGTGAATACACACCATATTTGTCTTTCTGGGTCAGAGTTACCTTACTCAGGATGATATTTTTTCCAGTTCCATCCATTTGCCTGTGAATTGTTTTAGAATTTATCTTAGTGCCTGTGCTAATGGTATTTTGTTCAACAGAAACGTTTCCTTCTTTCTCTCTTTTCTTCCTTAATCTTTCTTTCTTTTTCTTTCTTTCTTCCTTTCATATGCAAATGACTTCAGGACTATTTCCCACTTTCTCTTCTGTCAGGTTCAGTATATCTGGTTTTATATAGAGGTCTTTGGTTCATATGGATCTATTTGCATTCTTCTACATATGTAGCCATTCAGTTTGACTAGGACCATTTATTGAAGATGATGCCTTTTTTTTCCAGTGTTTTTGGTTTTTTTATTTAAAAATAAAAAAACAAAAACAATAAACAAGCAAAAAAAAACTGGCATCCATATATGTGTAGATTTATGTCTAGGTCTTCAATTTCATTTCATTGATCGACTTTATGGTTATGCCAACACTGTTTTTATTACGATAGCCCAGTAGTACAATTTCAGTGCAGGGGCAGTAGTATAGTATCTTCAGCAGTTCTTTTATTATTCATAGTTGTTTTAGGTAACCTGGGTCTTTTCGTGTTCCCATATGAAGTTAAAAATTGTCCTTTCAAGATTTGTGAAGAATTGTGTTGGAGTTTTGATGGAGATTGCACTAAATCTGTAGATTGCTTTTGGTAGGCTTGCCATTTTTAATATATTAATCTTACTGGTTCATAAGCCTGGAAGATCTTTCCATCTTCTGATATCTTCTTCAGTTTTTTTTCCTTTAATGTCATATAAATCTTTCACTTGGCTGGTTAGCTTTTCCAAGATATTTTGTGTGATTTGAGGCTATTGTGAAAGGTATTCTTTCCTTGATTTCTTTCACAGTCCACTTCTCATTTGTATATAAAAGGACTACTGATATTTTTTTGTGAGTTAATTTTTTTTATTTTTCTACTTTGATGAAAGTTTCCTGGTGGAATTTTTAGGGTCACTTGTGTATATCATCATATCACCTGCAAATAAAGATGCTTTGACCTCTTCCCTTCCTATTTGTATCGGTTGGCTTTTTGCTCTAGCTAAAATGTCAAGTACAACATTGAGTAAGTACGAATAAAGTAGATAACCTTGTCCTAGATTTTAGTGGAAATGGTTGAGGTTTCTGTCCATGTGAGTTGATTGTTGATCTTAGTGATTGACTGTGTAAGGGTGTTTTGTTCAACAGAAAGTTGTGTTTTTCTTTCTTTCTCTTCCTTCCTTCCTTCCTTCCTTCCTTTCTTTCTTTCTTTCTTTCTTTCTTTCTTTCTTTCTTTCTTTCTTTCTTTCTTT
>NW_026596149.1:16409141-16450660 GCF_907164565.1 Psammomys obesus
TTTCTTTCTTTCTTTCTTTCTTTCTTTCTTTCTTTCTTTCTTTCTTTTTTCTGTGCCAATGAGTCATGGCTTGCTATGGGCTCCAGGTAAATTGCCTTTATTATGTTGATATATGTCCCTTCTATCACTAATCTCTCCAGGACTTTTACCATAAAGGAGTGTTGAACTTTGTCAAAGGCCTTTTCTTCATCTTATGAAATGATTATGTGATTTTCATTTTTCAGTCTGTTTATATGGTTTGTTACATTTGTCAGTTTACTTATGTATGTTGAACCATATCTGCATGTCTGGGATAAAGCCTACTTGATCATGATGGATGATTTTTTAATGTGTTTTTGGATTTGGTTTGCAAGTTTTTATTGAAAATTTTTGCATTTATGTTCACAAGAAAAATTGGTCTGTAGTTCTTTTTCTTTGTTGGGTCTTTATATGGTCTAGGTATCAGAGTAACTGTGGCCTCATAAAATGAATTGGGCCATATTCCTTCTGTTTCTATTTTGTGGAAGATTTTGAGGAGAATTGGGGTTCTTTGAAATTTTGGTAGAGTTCTGTGCTGGTACTCTCTCGGCCTAGGATGTTTTGGTTGATAAACAACTTTTAATAGTTGTTTCAGTTTCACTAGGGATTATAGGTATGTTTAAATTGCTTACCTGGTCTTGATTTAACATTAATAAGTGGTATTATTGAAAAAAATATCCATTTCTTTCATATTTTCTAGTTTGGTGGAGTACAGTGTTTTAAAGTATGTCCTTATGATTCTCTGGTTTTCCTTTGTGTCTTTTGTTCCATCCTCCCCTTTCATCTTGAGTTTTGTTAATTTTGATCGTCTCTCTCTGACTTTTAATTAGGACAAGAGTTTGTCAATTCTTATTAATTATCTCAAAAATTAACTCTTTGTTTCATTGATTTCTTTTTGTATTGTTTTGGTTGTTGTTTCTATTTTATTGATTTCAACCCTGAGTTTCACTATTTCTTGCCATCTATTCCTTTTGTATGTTATTTCTTCTTTTTTGTCCAGAGTTTTCAGGTGTGCTGCTAAATTACTAATTTGAGATATCTCCAAATTTTTAATGTAGGCAATTGTTGCCATGAACTTGCCTCTTAAAGCAGACATTATTGCTGCATGGGGTGGCACACACCTTTAGTCCTAGCACTCAAGAGCAGAGGCAGGTGGATTTCTTTGACTTTGAGGCCAGTCTGGTCTACAAAGTGAGTTCAGGACACCCAGGGCTTGTTGCACAGAGAAACCCTGTCTTGAAAGAAGGAAAGAAAACAAACAAACAAACAAAAAACATCCTTTATTATTTTCTATCAGTTAAGGTATGCTGTATTTTCATTTTCATTCAATTCTAGAAAGATTTTTAATTTCTTTCTTAATTTCTCATTTGACCCCTTTTTATTCAGTAGAGAGATGCTCAGTTTCCACCAGTTTGTAAACTTTCTTCTATTTCTCTTATTGTTGATATTCAACATTAATATGTGGTGCTCAGAGAGGATATAGGGAGTTGTATCGGTTTTTTTTCTTTTTTTTAAATCTGGACAAAAAGACTTGCTTTGTGTCCAAGTCTAGGGTCAGTTTGGGCGAAAGTTCCATGAGATGCTGAGATGAAGGCAGATTCTTTTGTGCTTGGGTAAAATGTTCTGTAAATATCAGTTAGGTCCATTTGTTTTATGATGCCAGTTAGTTCCAGCATTTCTCTGTTTGGTGTTTGCCGGAATGACCTGTCTGTTGGGAGGAGTGAGATATTGAAGTCACCCACCATCACTGTGTGAGGGTCATCGTGTGAGTTAAGTTCTAGTAGTCTTTCTTTTAAATACTTGGGAATCCTTGTGTCTGGTGCACAGATATTAAGAATCGCAGTATCCTCTTGGCGGATTTGTGCTTTAATGAATGTGTAGTATCCTTCCCTATTTCTTCTGATTAATTTTTGTTTGAAGTCAATTTTGTCAGATATTAAAATGGCAACAGCTGCTTGTGTCTTAAGTCCATTTGCTTGGAATATCCATTTCTATTCTTTTCCTATGGGATGATATCTACTCTTAATGTTAAGGTGTGTTTTTTGTGTGTGTGCACCAGTAGGATAGGTCCTGTTTTCACAACCATTCTATGAGTCTGTGTCTTTTCATTGGTGAATTGAGACCAATAATGTTGAAATTTATCAATGATCAATTTTTGTTGATTCTACACCAAGGCTGCTAAAATATTTATCTAGGAGCAAAGAGAAATAATTATGTCTTTTTGGAGCAGTCATCAAGCCTGATCATGACTGAGAGTTGGCAGTTGAGGAAAAGACCTCAGAGTACCTGAGCTCTATTTCAGTCTTGACCATTGTTTTGTCTTCTCCTGGCAAGATTCAGCCAATCCAAGACATAATTTTCCAGAAACTCTGGTCCCAAAACTTTTCCTCATGGAGCTCATTAAAGCTGTTAAATAGAGTTTTTTCATCCAAGCAAGTCTTAGGAATGTTGACCTCTGTGGGTTTCTCATTGTACATAGGACTCCATCAAATACTATAATACTTGTGCAACAAAGAATTTAAATCTTTTTATCTTTCCCATCTTGTAAGACTTTTATGCAAATGTTTTAATCTTCTTACTTGACAAAATCTTTGTTTACACAAAGGCCCTCTTGCTACATTCCAGGGCTTTGATGGCTTGGAGGAGTGATCCCTTTCCCTTTCCTCCTTCATTTCCTGTGTGCCAATTCTTTTAAGACTAAACCAATCAAATAAGACTGTGAGGTCAGACCCCAGCCAATGGGGAAAAGATACAGCTGGAGTCTACTAGAGTTAAATAAAATCCAAAGCCTTTGTGTTTGTTCTGCTTATCACAACCTCTTGATCAAGAATGAGGTTTGCCTTGTTCAGAGTCTTAATTGGAGTGGAAGTCTCTTTCTTTGCCACCCCAAACTTATTTCTAACATTCATACTTGAACCAAAGTTTCTTTTGTAATTTTCCCTTCCAGAAGAGCTCTCTACAGTATGCCTAAATCCTATTTTGTGAATCTAACAGTCAATCATTGCCAGATGCTGTACTTAGTGTAGCTTCTGTTATGAGTCTTTTCAAGAAAAAAGCAAAAATTTAAAAGGTCCTTGGGTAATGCATGAATATAGACCCTGGTTTCCACATAGTTGTTTAAATGCCTTTATTTCCACTGACTTAACTGGGCTGTAGAAAGGCTGGGTTCAGCAGGAAGAGAAATTTTTGGATTGAAATGAAATAAAAACAAACAAACAAAAACGCATGTAACTTGTCAACAAAGGATGAAAAAATCATGTGCTGAGAAAATTCAGTTCTCACAATATAGGTATATAAAGAAAAAGAGTCTGCATAAGGTATTTAAGCGTCAAACTAAGGACATGGGGAGAGGAGATAGCTCAGTAGATAAATGCTTTTCATACAAGCATCTGAACCTGGGTTTAGAGCTCCATTATCCACATAAAAAGTCTGGAATGCTGGTACATGCCTGTAATCCTAACCACAGGGAGACAGAGGCAGGAGAACCCATGGGTCTTGCTGGCCAGCCAGTCTACATTATTGGGTAAGCTCCAGGTTCAGCAAGACTGATTTTAAAAACAGAAACACACAATAAATAAACAAACAAACAAATAAATAAATAAATAAATAAATAAATAAATAAAGTAGGGCTAATGAGAAAGACACCCAATGTCAACCTCTGGCTTAAACACACACACACACACACACACACACACACACACGCATGCGTGCACATACTCACACAGAAACACACCATATATATATGCATGTACACATGTATATAGACATGAGCACACACATATAATTTGTTAATTTCCCAAATTATGAAGGAAAGTATATGACTTACATCTTTAGCTCATGGAAAAGCTGTCAACTGATCTTTGTTTTTCTATTTCAAACTTTTATTCTAGGTCTGGTCCTGAAATTCAAGAAATACCTCGTCATCCAAGGTGTGGTAGCACTCTTTTATAATCCCAGAACTAGGGAGACTAACACAAGAGGTTCATAAATCACCCTGGACTACATAGCAAGACCATGTCTCAAAACAGAGCCAAGCATGGTTAAAATGGTTTTGTTTTTGTTTTTAATTTCCTCAGATGAGGAAATGAGATGAGAGCCATACCCAAGATGTACGAATACATGGCTTGGACTGAGCCCACAGTATTTCTTTCTCTGTTCTAACTATCCCTAAGCCTATGCCTGGAAGCTTCTAGTCTCTGTACAATCTAAGCTTCTGCAAACTCAAACCTTGAAGGTGTCAGCTTCAAGCCTCCATCTGCCAACCTAGGCCTAGAATGCTTCAGCCACCAAGACTTACTGCTGAGTAAGCTCATGCTTTCTAGCTCTTTCTGAACTCTCTATGGCTGGTTCAACTCAGCTGTACTGGTCCAAACTCCTCTCCTAGCTGGTTGGCTCAGAACAGCTTCTCTTGGCTTCTGACTGAATTGCTCTGCATGGCCTCATACTGACTTTAGCAATATATTCTAAATTTTTTGGCTTCTTCTCATTCTCTGGCACATTCTTCAACTATGTCTAGCTTGTTCTCTCTGCCACCTGCTTCTAAAACTATTCCAGTAAAACTGCCACACACACACACACACACACACACACACACACACACACCACTATCACCATCTTTTTGCCCTGTGCTTATATAGCCTCTCTTTTCTGTGCTCTTCTCATGAAAGATGGGAGTATCCTATCTCTGACTCACTCTGCCAAATCTTTCTCTGATTTCTCACTTTGTCTGCCTCTCAATTAGACTTCACTTTCAAACATGGCTGCTTCCTTCTACAAACTAACCTTACCTTCACTGTTAGGGATTAAAGGTGTGTACTAAGGGCATGTCCCTTTCAAGCCAAATGATACTGTGATCCAGGGTATGGCTACAATTTGGCTGGATTATATAAACCTAGAAGGTCTTTGGACATGATCCCTTGCCAAATCAGCTATGTTGCTGAATTAAAATTTCTTTACAAGTGGAGATTCATGCAAGTAATCCTAGCATTTGGGAGATTAATGCTGGAAGATTGCCATGAGTTTGAGGAGAGCCTTAGCTACATAGTAAATTCAGGACCAGTTTGGATGATAGAATGAGACACTATTTCAAAAAAACAGAAAAGGATACAGTAACCAAGCATCCACTTGGGAGAGATCTAGAGTCTCACCTCATTAAATAGGATTTCACTAATTTGAAGTCAGTGACAGCTAAGATCTGAGTTACTATGGTTTTTCTGAGTGCCACTCAAGGACCAAATGGCTTACCAGTTAACAGTGGCAATGAGATTGCAAGGAACCAGCTGTTGAAATGTGCATTAGAACCTCCAGCCATCAATTAGGTGCATGTTAGGTTCTGTTTAAAAGGCTCCTATGACAGTCTTGGGCAGATGTAGGGATGAACAATTGCAGCAGCTCTGCTTGGTAGCCAAGCAACCTCGGGCAGCGTACATCACTTTGCCAAGCTCTAGTTTTCTCAAAAACGAAAACAAAAATGTGTGAAAAGAGCTACTATAGCAAAGCTAGATGGATCTTGAGTCTCCATGAGAGCTCTCTGGTTTTCCTCTTTCTCAAACTCCTCCACCCAGCAGAGAGGTATTCGCTTAGTTCAAAAGTGGTACCTCTGCCTGAAAATAATTAAAACCTTTGCTCCTTTCCAAATTTCCTATTTCACAGAGTGGCTGTAAAGCTCAATTGGTGAGGCATGGTTGTATTTTCAAAATAAAATGATAATAACTAAAAATATAGCATTATATTTGGGTTAAGAGATGGATCAATGAGTAATGCATTGATGTATAAGGCTGAGGACCTGAGGTCTGATATGCAGCACCCAATAGTAGCCAGGCACATGACAGCCACATCTCAGGGTCTTCCTGGCTAGACAGTCTAGCCAAATAGTAAGCTCCAGGTTCAGTGAGAATCCCTTTATCAAAAATAAAATAATAGTATTATTAATAAAATAATGCCATTGAGGAGCAAATGAAGAAGATAGCCAACATCAATCTCTAGATTTTATACACACATACATGTTATATTTTATCCTTTGAATGTGTTTTCCATAAGCATTTTAAAATTGGCCCTAAACAGCTTTTAAAAAGAAAACAACAGTATCTGATTTTTATTATAGATACATTTCAGAATATACAACCTTAGGAAATATATATCAATGTTGTTTTCATCCACAGAAAAAGATGGTCTCTGCATAAAGCTAGCCCAAAACCAAGTGCATAAACCATAAGAGATGTATGCTGAGCTCTGGATACTAACTAGTGAGCTGCGAAGAACAGAGCCAACTGTGCCCTGGAGGCCTGCCTCAGACACCACATTAAGGATTCCTGCATACACAAATTCATTACTTGTTTAATTAAGTTAAATCAAGAATTGAATTTGTTTAATCATTAATTAAGAAACAAGTAGAGCTGTGCTAAAATTTAGCACCTCAAGAAAAAAAAACAAGAAAAATAATTATAACATTTTTGTGCTCAATTAACTATTCAGTAGTTTCTGATTCTGCTTTCAATGGACTCTACACAGACACACAGACACACACATAGTTGGGGGAAAGACAGATGATAGATAGATAGATAGACAGACAGATGATACTAACGTACATACAAGCATACGTACATACATACATATATACATACATACATATTCACACTTATGGCTAGTTTCCAAATAGTGAAATTCATTTACTTATACATCAGAGATTTGCGTTTTGTAGTTTTTTTCTTTGTAAAAATGACTTTTTTTTTTTTTTTTTTTTTTTTTACTTAAGAAAAAAAAAAAAAACCTAGGACCAGGAAGGTGGTTCATCAGTACAGTTCCTCAGTTAATAAGGAGGACCTATATTTGGATCCCCAAGCATAAAAAGCCAGGGAAAGAGATATTATAGGTAACCCAGGGGTGTGGAGGCCGGAGAATTCCAAGAGTTTGCTGGACATCCTAGCTGAATCTATGAGCGATAGGTTCAGTAAGAGATCCTGTCTCAAAATATAAAGGTGAAGAGGAACGGAAGAAAGACACTCACAGTTGACCCTGGGTTTCCTCATGCTTTCCAACAGGAACATAAGCATACACCCACACAAACAAGTACACACACTACACACAAACACAATATCACATACACAGAGAGAGAGAGAGAGTCAGAGACAGAGACAAACAGAGACAGAGATACAAAGAAACAGAGTCAGAGAGAGAAGAATGCTGACTTTCTTTTATTCCCCAGAGATGCTATTGAGTGGAGAGTTTGCATTTCAATCCTGAGTAAGTTCTCAAGAAAACTACCAGTCACATCAGATCTTTCAGTAGTCCAGCCTTGCCTTTTATCCTATTATTTGGAATAAAACAGGAGCTGCATTTACTCAACATCGGTTGAATTTTCTCTCACCAGCTACTATCAAATGCAGACCAACACTTCAAGCTCTAGGGATCACCAGGAGGTAAGAATATGGCCATTTCTCTGCAAATATAAGCAGTTCCCCAAATGTAATATTGCACACGGCTTGTGAGCCCTGCAATGGGATCATGATTTGACATGCATTACTAGCATACAGGCAGTTTATTCTGGTTGGTAGCATTCATTGACTATATCTTTCATGGTATATTTTACAGGTATTTCTCTCAAATTGGATGGGAATCCTGACCTTCTTCATTTGTAATTCTGGGTTAGAGGGGGGATGGGGTAGGTTTCATTTGATAACACGATTCAAGAATGTACAGCTGAGAATCCCTGCTTCGGCATTATTGTCCACGTCCTGTATTGGTTGTCATAGCAACAAGCATCCAAATTATTGACCCCATTTTTCCCTTCCAGCTCTTCAGGGTACAGAACTGTGAAGTGAGGGAAATCCTCCCTCTAAGTTGCTCCAGCCAACATGGGTGAGTTTTCTGAAAGTTGATTTTCAAAAATCCTGTGTTCCAAGTTGCAGCCTGGTGGGCTAGTCAGAACACATATATGATCAAACCACATCTAACCACACAAAGCAGAATATGTCATGCTGGATCATACATGGAGTTTCCTGTATTTGTCATGGGAAGATGAAATCTTTGTGGACTGAAGTCAATGTGAGAGGAAGTTGCAGATAGAAAAAGGACAGAATTTACTGAATGGGATGAGAGTTCAGGTAGAGTACATTTCTTTGAAAAATCCAGAAAAAGATGAACACTTTAGTGCCATATATAAAACATATGTCATTATTTGCACAGTTAAATATATAAATCTCTAAACCAATAGCTAATTTTAATAAATATGATTTTGGTTTATATTAATTCTTCCTGTTCAGTAGAATCTACATATCTGTGAACATTCACACATTTGCTATAGTTATGAAAGAAACAATCAACAGACAGCTTACGATACAGAGTCAAAGGATGCTAGAGCTCAAAGGTGACTAAAACTAAAGCCCAATACCACATGCTTCAAAGAGAAGCATGAAATGAAGGAAAAGAAGGGAGTGATGGCTCACACCTAAAATCTCAAAAATCCAGAGGATGAGGCAGTGTGGACTATACAGTGAATTCCAGGCTAGCCTGGACTATAGAGTGAAAACTGCATTACCACCACTACCCCTCCCCCAAGAAAGCCACAAAATGCAGCAAAATGTCACAGAAGAGCTCAGCCTTATAATTAGGGAACTGGAGAAGCTGAGTTAGGATGATGAACTGCATGGGATAAAGTACCAGCAGAGATGGAAGAAAGTGAAATTGAGGCTATTGACGCAGGGAGGATAGAGCAGCAGAGCTCAGGAGTGTACCTCGGTGGTCCTTCACGTTGGGCTGGGGGCCTAGAAATAAAGAGAGAAGGTACATGCTCTAATGTCGGGGGAGAGTTTATTTAAGTCCTATTTCTTGAACAGGTAATGATATGACTGTAAATTCACAAAAACTAACGGGACACTTACTAATATATAAAGTGAATTAAAGTAGAAGGGATAGATGGCAAAAGATAGTGAGAGTGGTACCTGAGTGTGCCCATGATTCAATGATAATATATCTGAAGAAAAAAAAAAAGCTGTGTAGGCTTTGAATTTTAAAAACCTACTTTATTTGGGGTTCCTAAATGTCTATACCTCCCTTCAAATCCCTGACTCTAGGTAGGAGAAAAAGAAGGTTAGTAGGGACAAGGTATGTAGATCTCTTTAAACTTAGTTCCTTGGGGCGATTCCACTCTTAGTGGTGGTCAGATTCCAGCAATCCAGCCCAACAGCAATCAGCAGCAACAGAATGAATCAGCAGCTTCTTTGTCTTCCTCTGTGGACTGGTAAGGCTGCTCCCCCCTCAGGTGGAGGGAATCAAGGAGCCAGCCCATGAGTTCATGCCAGTTCCTTCCTGTTCATTGTTCCTATTACTGGGGAACCCTCTTGGACACTGAGCTGCCATGGTCTACTGTCCAGGGGTTCTAAGTTATCTCCATGTATGGTCCTTGGTTGGAGTATCAGTCTCAGAAAAGACCCCTGGGCCCATATTTTTTGTTCTGTTGCTCTCCTTGTGGAGCTCCTGTTCCCTCCAGGTCTTTCTATCTTCCCTTCTGTCATAAGAGTCCCTGCACTCTGCCCAAAGTTTGGCTATGATTCTCAGCATATGTTTTGATACCCTGCTGGGTAGAATCTTTCAGAGGCCCTCTGTGGTAGGCTCCTGTCCTGTTCTGTTTTCTTGATGAGACCTGATAGACTAGGGTCAGATGGAAGGGGAGGAGGACCTCCCCTATCATTGGACTGGGGGAGGGACATAGGAGAAGAGGGAGTGAGGGTGGAATTGGAAGGGGATGGGAAGGGAACTACAAAGTAATTAAACTGTAATTAATAAAAATAAAATAAAATAATTTAAAAAAGAGTTAATCAGCAGCAACTTCTTTGAAGCATTCTCTAGGAGCATCGTGAAGCATTCTCTCTCTCTCTGCTCTTATTTATACCATCTCAAAGCCCACACATGGATATTTTCCAGCTGGCAAAATCTCTCTCCCCCCTCCCCTGCATGAGGCAGTTTCCAGCTGACAAAAATCACTTGTCCTCTCAAGAGGCTGTTATCAGCTGTGGATAAACTGAAAGCATTCCTATATCCAACACCTGGGATTACAAGCATATTTGCGTAACACAGGGCAAGTGGACTCAGCAGGATCTGGAGTTCAGGGATATCCCTATTTACATAGTGAGTTTGAGGCCAGCCTGGATTACATAAAACCCTGTGCATGGATTAATATATATATAAAGTTTGACAACAAAGAAGGTAAAGGTGTTGATGGAAATATCATAGGAAGATATCAACCAATCACTGCAAATGCTGGTCTACAGGATGGGATACATTTTTTTTAAGTAACCTGATACTAGAGAAACTCCAGTTTAGATTACATATATTGCAGATGTCAACAGATTACATTAAAAAAAAAGTAACAAGGAATTAAACGTAACATTAAGTACCACAGTACTCTATTTTCTGAGATCCTCTAGGAAGAATGTAGAGATGCAGATTTGGTTTTATCAATGCCACATGTCATGCCAAATAATCCTTGTCCATGGCCCCACTTAGAGCTAGTTGTCAATTTGATACATCCTAGAGTTATCTGAGAAGGAAGTCTCTCAACTGAATGGTTGCCCAGGCCATACTGGCCTGTGGGCATGTCTATGGGAGATGTTCTTTCTTGGTTATTGACGACAGAGAACCAACCCACTGTGGGCAGCACCATCTATAGGCAGATATTTCTGGGCTGGCTGAGCCTGAGTCTGTGGGTGAGGCAGCAAGCAGTATTCTTACATGGTTTCTGCTTTGAACTCCTGCTTGAGTTCCTGCCCTGACTTCTTTCAAAGATGGGCTGTAAGCTGCAAGCTAAACTAAACGCTTTTCTCCCGTAAGCTGCCCGTAGTGACGTAGTGATGGTATTTGTAACAACAACTGAATGACACTAGAACATTCCATCGCATGAGGCAGGTTAGCCTTGATGCAAGCTACGCCCAGCGCGGCACACCGCACGCACCCTTCTGCTGCCTGTGGATCCAGATGTACAACTCTCAGCTCCTTCTCCAGCACCATGTCTGCCTGGATGCTACCATGCTTCCCGCTATGATGATAATGGACTGAACCCCTGGAAGTGTAAGCCCGCCCCAATTAAATGTTTTCCTCTGTAAGAGTTGCCTGGTCATGGTGGAATCTGTGTCCTACATTTGAAAGCTCCTTTCCTGATGTTACATGTCACTTCATTTAATTGGACAAAGTAAATCTCGGAGCCTCATCCGAGCTCAAAGGAATCAGTCATGAGGAACCTGATACAAAGGAAATGTTTGTAAACAGCGCTTTATGCCTTTACATGCTGAATTATGTCCTTCCCGAGTCATCTATGAGTCCCTGGAACATAATGTTACTGTAC
This sequence comes from Psammomys obesus, assembly GCF_907164565.1. NCBI lineage: Eukaryota > Metazoa > Chordata > Mammalia > Rodentia > Muridae > Psammomys > Psammomys obesus. The sequence continues at coordinate 16,420,498 of NW_026596149.1, forward strand.
TTGCATTTGAATGTTCTCTGTCTCTCACTCTCCCTTTCCTCTCTCTCTTCCCCGCTCCCTTTTTATACCTCTCCATGTGTGTCTATGTTTGTATGTGTGCATACATGTGTGCATAGATGTGTATATATCCTTAGCATTGCCTGTAAGGACACAACAGTGAGAAGGTATATAGTTACAAGTCAAGAAGAAGCAGCCTTATCATAAACTCACCTTGTTGGCGCTTAATCTTGATTTTCAGCTTTCAGGACTGTTAAAAATAAAATTCCGTTATCAAAAGCCACCCATCTGCACGTTTTCTGGCAGCCCAAAACAGGCGAAGACGAACTCTATATTGCAATACGAGGCAACCCACACCGCATTGTATATCTTTATTAGATTTCCATGGTGTTATACTGACGCCTAGATGATCTATTAAATTAAACGAACCTGGTAAAAACAAACAGAAATCAGATGCAAATAGATGCTTCATTAAAAGCTTCTCCAAGCCACAGCAAACAGTATTTGCTCAGCAGTATTTTCATACATTCCACTTCAGGATAAATATTCCAGTCTGCAGCTTTCAGCCAATCCACCTGAAAAGCAACAAATGCTGGCACATAAACCGCGTTACCTCTCCCCGCTTTGCATGGGAATGACTCGCAGCGCCGAGGCAGAACTCTGCCTGTGGGCGATCACTGCACGCGTGGCTGACAAGCCGAGGTGTTTACGTTCCATCTTCATCCACGGAGCGGAATGTTGAGCAAAAAGAATTTGATCATCAGGACAGGTACGAAATGACAGGTACGACATCCCTTTCAGACCATCAGCCCAGGAGCCTGAGGTGTGTCCGTGTGGGTAACGGACGCTTTCCTCGGTTGTAATAATCCTCTCACCTGCTACAGGCTGTGAAGGTACCGCGCAGTGTCCCACAAGCGGCCTTTGCCCTTCACATTGCCCAAGATGGCCACGGCTCTTTGGGGGGTGCGAGGGTCCTTTCCTGGTGGCTACCAAAATCTCCTCCTCACGTCCGTAATTCCCCTTTCCAGCCACCGGGAGGCTGAGTCCTTTGGGTGTCCAGTCTATGGTAAGCTCTATCCCATGCTCCCTTCAGCTGTCACAGCATCAACTCTGTGTCGTGTCAACACGGTTTCCCGCATCCTCAGAGTTTTCTTTTGAGAATGCAGAAGGGTAAGCCCTCGGTGGGTGGCCGTGGTGACCTAGATCATGAAGTGCTCAGAATAGTGGTCGGCCGAGGAGACAGTGCAGTCAGCCGTGTTTGCCTTGTAAGTAGGAGAACCGTTTTTAGTCCCCAGAATATTTTTTTTTTTTTAAATCTGGGCATGGTGACATACACTTGTAAACCCAGTGCTGAGGAGGCAGAGACAGGAAGATCTTTCTAGCTTACCAGCCATCCAGCCTAGCCTACATGGAAAGCTCCAGGACAATGAAAGACCCTGTCTCAAAATAAATAAATAATAAATAAATAAATAAATAAATAAATAAATAAATAAATAGATAAATAGATAAATAAATAAATAATCAAAAGGTGGTCAATAGCTGGTACAGCACCTGCAGTTATCATTTGCCTTACACACACACACACACACACACACACACACTCACATACACACACACACAGAGTCAAGACTAAAGATAAAAGTCCCAGGTATCTGTAGCTCAAAGAAGTGGGTCTTCACCAAGTTTAAAGCAGATGAATTTAAAGACAGAGTAGCTGAGAAGGGGATCCCTCATGGTGGCTGTGGGTTCAAATACATCCCCAACCACGATCCGCTGGACAGCTGCAGTCCTGAGGGCCTCCACCGTGCTCTCTCCTACACCCTATCAAATCATGTTCAGCAATAAGCCCCACATCTAGTCAAACAGAGAGGAAGTGCTGGGCATGCAGCGGCCTCAGACTGAGGAAGGTTGGGCAAGGGTGTAGAGATGGGGCCGCCAGGAAAATGCCAGCTGTGTCTCTGTGGCAGCGTCTCCTGTGTTCCTATGCCCCTTTCTGATGAAGCATCCTTGAAACTGCAAGGAGGTTTCCTCACTGTGTGAGAAACTAAGCAACACTTTCCCATTCACACACATGTACACTAACTGAGGGTCTGCAGGCAAAAAAACAAAAAACAAAAAAAAACCCCAAACAAACAAACAAACAAACAACAACAACAAAAACCACATAACTTTGCTGTAATTTCATTTGCAGTGAGGTTTTGACCCCACCTTCTAATCACAGGCTTTTCTAGAAAATTATGGGAAGAAAAAAAATGTTAGGGATATCTGGCTTTCCATGAATTGAAAACAAAAATAACACACACCTCATAAATATTCATTGAAACTTAGAATTTCACAGTGCAGAACCCAGTGGCCTATTATCCTCCTTCCAGGTCAGCCGGATGCGATCTCTCTCTAGATTGCTCCGTGACTTGGCTGTGTTAAATAAACTTCTGATTTTTAAAGTCTGTGTTCCACGGCTAAAGTCTTTCTTTGAAGAAGACGAGAACAAAATCAAAACAAAGCAAAACATTTACTAGGTAACATAACTAAGAGGGATTGGCCAGAATAGCAGTGGTCTTCGGTTCCTACCTCCTCTCTAACAGGATGGCCTACATGTTCTAGCCCAGGGGAATCCAAGTACCCTCAGGGGCATAAGACAAAGAGCAGGATACCTTTTGGGTTCTGTCAGTGTGGTACCTGATAGCTTTCCTGAACTTTGAAAATAAGGTTTCAACTCTCCCTTGTTGAACAAAAGTTGGTTTGCTTAACTTCTTTGTGTGAGCGTGCCGTCTCCCTGCACTTGAGCCTGCGGTGGAAATGGCAGCCCTGGATGCAGGGAGTTGGCATGGTGAAGTAGCTACTGCCAAATGGATCTGCCCCAAAACTGATGCAATCCCTGCTGAGACTTTACCAGAGAGCTCGTCTAGGCATGGACGTGATCAACATTATCTGAGAGCACAGCTTCTCGGGGGTGGAAAGGAGTCCGCACCCGCGCAGCTGGTATCTCTGACCCCTTCCCCAACCGCAGTACAATGGCAGCCTGCTACATTTGTAAAAAGAAAGAGGAAGAAAGGAAGGAAGAAAGAAAAAAGAGGAAGGAAGGAAGGAAGGAAGGAAGGAAGGAAGGAAGGAAGGAAGGAAGGAAAAAAAACCCAATAAAATGTAAAGCCAGAGAGTTAACCCGAAATCCAGGCTTCAGCATTTAAGAGCCATGTAGAAGAAACTGGCCGCCACTCAAGTAATTAATCACACTACATGTATCTGGCACCTATTTCTAAGGGCTTTTCTAAAAAAGCAAACTCTTAATAGCTTTAATAAACTGCATAATAGCATCAATTAAATGTATTTGTGTTCTTACACTGTTTTATTAAGGGGAAAATGATGAAATGAAAGAACTACTGTAACACAAATCTCTACCAACACTTAGTCACTTCTTTCTTGGTCACTGAATCCAGTAACAGTTGCATAATGTTTAACATCATGGATTCGGCTCATTTTAATGAGAACACAGGATCCTGAGCCTCATTCCTTGGGGCATTAAATATATGGCTTGAGTAAAACACTACATCTCAAGCCCAAGAGACGCTAAGCAAAATGAAATTTTTAAACAAATACAGTTGTTTGCATAATGTCTTCATGCACTGTTTTTGTTAAAGGGGGTTCAGCTTTTTTTTTTTTTTAAGATAGCGTCTCACTACATAGCTCTGGCAAGCTTGGAACACAATATCTAGATCATCCTCAGACGCACAGAGATTCTTCCATCTCTGCCTGTTTCCCAAGATCTGCAGTTAAAGGCATGTGTCATTGTTCCCAGGCATGAGTTTAGCTTTCTAGGCTTTTCGGGGTAGGAGAGGGTATATCACAAGTCCATTTGTGACCATCTTAGCTCTAGTTTTGTGTGTCTCGTTCTTATTCCTCAACAAGACAGGCTCTCCCACAGCCTCTTAGATCCAGAGGTGGAAAATTTTAATATCATAGCCTGGAACCTTTCATGGCTTCAGGCCTCTTTCTGACAATAAAAGTCATTTCCCACTTAGGCATTATTCAGTAAAAATACAATACAAGGCATTCTTGCAGCCGTGAATGTAATTTCAAGTTTTTTATAGTTATATTAACTAAAGCCACCGATAGATGACATGGAGTATATAAGTTTACTTAACAATACATTATATATATATATATATATATATGTATGTATATATATATATATATATATATGGTGAGTGTGTTTGTGGGTGTGCAAGCATATAGTTTAAATAAAGTTACATTACAGAAATGATAATGCTTCCACAAAGAGCCATAGACGATCTAACAAAAAGTGCAGGTTAACAGAAGCCTCCCTTCAACTTGCTGGTCAGAGGGATGCAAGACACTAGTGAGACAATACAGACTATCACCATTGCCCTTGATTGTCTCCCAGCTCTCAAAGACCCTGTACATCAGACACAGGACTTGGAAGAGCCAAGACTGAACTGACGCAGGAGTCTCCCCTGAGGACTCAGGGATCACTGTTGGAAGGTACTATGCAAGCTGCCAAGGGAGAAGAGCAATCAGCAGCACTCCCTGGACGCAAAACCTACAAACTCCAACAGTGGTAGGCTCAGCAAAGAACCCCGAGGGTGCAGTAGTATCTCTCATACCTTGGGAGTAACCAATAGCTGTTTCATCAGACTTGAGGCCCACTCAAGAGGGCAGAATTCTTGCCTGGTACTACACCCCTAGGCAGCTACCTGTCGTTAGTAAGTTGTGGACCAGTAAGGTTGTGGAGCACAGAAGAAAACCTGCCGCCACATTCCTAAACTTAGCAGTGTGCTTTTAGCGCCATTCTAAATGCCAAATACCCACAGATAAGTGCAGTCCTCGCTCACTACCAAAGAAGTTTCTTCTTGTGCCATATGAAGACTGTTACAGAACTACCCAAATGGGCAAATGTGTTATCCCAAGTGATACCTCTACAAAGCAATCCCTACATCTATGGCTAAGGGAACATCACAGAAGAAAGAGCGAGAAGCCCAGAATGTCTCCTGTGAGGTGGTACCCTCTAGACACAGCAGGGGTCATGCACACAAAATCTCTACAGTATTTATTTTCTAAATAGAAACCGCATGATGACAATACCAATCAACATACTAACATAGCTGGGGGAAATTTCACAAGACCCAACCCAAGATGGAGAGCCTTTAGGTAATCAATGGCTGCTAGGAGAGGGAGAACCAGTTTCTCCAAGGGAACTTCCTGAGAGGTTATCCAATCCTAAAAGGTCAACACTAAACACATGTATGTAAGAATAACATTAATTGGACTTAGTAGGGGGTGTGTGTGTGTGTGTAAAATAATAATAATTTTAAGAAGAGGTCATGGATTTAAGAAATAGTGAAAGTGACAAGAGAGGAGTTGTGGGGGTAGAAATGATATAAATACAGTATTCATATATGCAATACACACAATAAATCTAAACTTAAAATGAAGCAATGCAAATAGTAAATATGATCAAAGTATATAAATATGAAAATGTCATAATGCAACCTTTTTGTTCAAGTAATATACATTAATAAAATTTTTTATGAAAAACATAGTTGCAATTAACTCAGCAATAGAGTTCATTTAATTTGATAAATGCAAAGTAATGTTATGGCAACATGTCAACATTTTATGATTCTTTTTTCTTTGCCATGTGATAGCTCATCCTAATAGTCAACTTAATTGGCCCTGGAATCAGCTGAGAGGCACACCTCTGTGCAAGTCTGTGAAGGAATTTCTAAGAAGGATTTACTAGAAAGAGCGAACTCCACACCTCAGCCTGGGGCCCAGATATCAAAAGGCCACGACAGACCAAAGGAACCATTACACCAACAGCCATCTTGGTGAAACAGTGAGTTTGTTGGGGTAACTTACGTAAATACGGTTGAGGGTTACTTGAAGGACCAGGGGCAACTGAGAAGCAGCTGCATCAACAAGAAGGACACCCCTGGATGATGACGACTCACAAAAATGAGAGCTCAGGACCCTCTGCAAGAGTTGCACAGCTACGGTTGTCCAAGACTCTCCCCTCAGCAACCCCACGCCCTAACCTTGTTGAGTTCAGCCTTTCTGAACATGCAATATTTGTTCCAGGAACCTCTCTGCTCCTTCCTAAAGGGAATGTTCAATTCAGAGGACATCTCCATGTAATACCTCGGCATTTGCCAAGCTGTCTATTAGGGTGAGTCTGCTTTCACGGTTTTTTCTCAATAGCAGAACCCTCATTATAAGAAAGAGCTTCCTTAATCTCCAGGGAACTGATAAAGGGCAGTATTTTGGCTGCTCTCTTTGACAGAGAGAAACAAGAAATCATTGCTTTTGTTCAAAGTGGATTGTCTTGCTGCTGAAAAACAGAGTTGGAATCCTTTTATCTGCAAAAGACGTGCTGTGCTCCGCAGAGCTTTCTCCATTACTGCGCTTGGAGGTTTTTATTATTTTTAATAGACTTTACTTCCAGTTGCCACGATGACTGATTCTTCTAAAATTTCTGGGTTTTTTTTTTTCAGTCTTTTCTAGAAGACAGGCCACACCATCTGAATGGTTTATCTTTCTTGGTCACTCTGAGAAAGTCATGAAATGTACCTTCTGTTCACAGTCACATGAAGGCTTTACTTCCCTGTGTCCAGCTGTTTAGGAAGTTTCTAGCAAGTATGCCCAGAGACCAGGAGTCTCTATTGCCTTCCTTCTCTATCTGGAAAGGTTTACCCCAAAGTAATTTTCTGACTATACCACTGATGTCAGTAAATCAGGACCACCCTATCTACAGAATGCAAGCAGCACTGGGAAATGAGTTCATCTATGGAAGTTCTATGATTATTCCTCGTTTAGCTTAGGTTGACAGAGCAAAACACCACAGCTGGGTATCTTAAACAACAGTAATTATTTTTTTGAAGTTCTATAGACTAGAAGTCCAAGGTCCAGTTGCTAGCTGACTCAGTTTCTGGCCTGCAGAGCCAGTTTCTTACTGTGTCCTCACAGAGAAAAGCTATCTTTCCAATGCTGTAGTTCTATCAAGTAGATGCCCTGTCCTCTGGCCTACTTTAATGTTAGCTATCTTCTAAAGACCGTGTCACACCAGGGGTTCAGCTTTCCAGATAGAATATCGAATTTTGGTGGGTGAAATACAATTCAATCATAGCAGTTCCTCAACTCAAGCATCCCAAGATCGATCTTACCAAGCAAATTGTTACCTTCAAAATCCCCACATAAACAGAAAAAAAAATCAAAGAAATAATCCCAAGGAGGATAATGCTCTCTAAATTATATCTTACATTGGATGAAATTATGCGTTTGGCTTGGCCATTCATCCTACTGCTTGAAATTCATTATGCTATTTTCTTAAGACTTCAATCGTTGTTAATAGTAAATCAAAATCTAACAAAGGAAAATAAGTGGAAAAAAAGTTTCTCAAACATTAGCAGCAGGATTGTCAAGAAATCCTACCTTTTCATTTATTCTTAAAATGTTTCCAGAAGTTAGTATGGTCAAGCTACGCTTTTTTTTTTTTTTTTTTTTTTTTCTGAATCTTCAGAAATTCTCACTTAGAAGTTGGGGGTGGAGCTCAATTGAGGGAGCGTTTGCTTAGCATCTATCAAGCCCTGGGTTCTAGCCTTACTACAAACACCAGGTATGGTAGTACACACCTATAGTTCCCAAACTAGGCAGATGAAGGCAGAAAGTAATTAAATTATAGCGTGAAAGCCACAGAAGAAACTGCTCCAATGTCAGTTCAAAGAAGAAAAGGCAGCATCAACGGAAATAATGGTCCAGGACAAGGGGAACAGGATGTCTTTGTCAGTGTTCTACACTGTGAAGAGACACTATGACCAAGGCAACCCTTATGAAGGAAAACATTTCATTGTTGCTTTGCGTAAAGTTTCAGCAGTTAGTCTGTTATTATCATGATGGGAGCAAGAAGGGGAACATGAGGCTGATATGGTGCTGGAGAAGTAACAGAGTTCTACATACTGTTCCTCAGGTAAAGAAAGAGTCTGGGCATGGCATGGGTTTTTAATCCTTTCAGATAGTGCTACTCACTGGTGACTAAACATTTAAATGCATGAGCCTATGAGGGGCATTCTTATTCAAATTAAGCAGAAAGCGGACTTGGACCTTTTGGGGTAAGAGGCACAGAGATGGCAGGCAGAGGAAGCTGTGTTCATCTGAATGAAGTCTGCCGCTCTTGATACTGCATGCTGAACTTGCTAATTTGGACCCATTTGATTACATGCCTATGACTCTAGGACTATGAAGGAGGAAAAAAAAAAGGCACATTACTCACAGAAATGAAATTTGTTTTGTGGTTAATAATGAACTGGCTAACGAGGCTACCCTTGAAGAAAGAATGCTTTATATTTATAGAACTCAGAACAAACTGTTGCATGGTAACAAAAGAGCTGGCTAGGTAATTGCCCTTCTTTTAACAGAATGAGAATGAGGCTCTTTGATTACCAGATTCTGCTTTAGAAAACTAAAACACATAATACTTACTACACTATAGAGGAAATTCCTAACTTCCCATCCAGACACTGGCTTTGTGCAAATACGCACACATACACACTCATTATAATTACTTACTAACCTACCAACTGAATGTGTTTCTGCAGAGGAAATAGTTCTAATATGAACACTTGGGAGGTTATACTTTGTGAAATAAATGGTACCTTTGATGCTTTAAGAGCAAAAAAACAAAAATGTTCTTTTATAATTAATGCCCTTGATTAATCAGTAATGGGCCACTAAGTTAGCCTATACACAGGAGGACCAGAATACAAAAAGCAGCAATGTTAAAAAGATTAGTGCAATGCTAATGAAGGGAATGAGAATATGCCACTCCTGAATATGCCACCCTTAAATGTGCCACCTGTAAATATGTCACTCCTAAATATGCCACTTCTAAATATGCCACTTGGGCCTGGCACTTACTTATTTTGAGCTCAAGGCAATTGAGAAAGAGCAGACTCACTCTCATTTTCTGCCTAAAAGCAGAGCATACATCTGGAATTGTAAAGATGTTTTCTCTCCTGTAACAAGAGGACAAGAAAGAGTCTTAATAATGGAGGTGGGGGCTGATGGGGTGGCCATGCTTACTACTGAAGATTTGAGTCTGCCAAAACTAAAGAGCTAAGTAAATGACTTTAACAGTCCATTAATTTTATATATGTGCATGTATATGTGTTCCCATTAGTTTGCTGCCCTTAAAAACCCAAGCCCTATGACTTTTGTCTAATCCCTTCTGTACAGTTCATCGATTGTTTACAAAGGAGACACATAATTCAAGCGTAATGGCTTGTTTGAATATTTCTTTCTTTCTGGTACAGTTCTCATGTATATTGTAGTTTTGTTTTTGTTTTTGCTTTTTAATTTATAAGCTGTAGGTACAGAGCACTAAAGAATAAGGGAAAATTTTTCTCCCCTACAAAATGACATCATTAGTGTAAAGTAAATGTTTGTGGTAAGGCCCTGATAGCTCTCTTAAGATGCTCTCTCAGAGTGAGGAAATTGTTAGAACAAGAATGGGGCACTAGAAGAGCTAGTATCTTGTTGAAAATGGCAAACATCTCATTTATAGTCAATAAGTTTGGCCCAGGGATATTAACTTGTGACATATAGTCCAAGCATTTAGTGCAAGTTAAAATTGGAGTTGCCTAGTTGAAGTATTTTCAGAAGATGAGACTTCTGGATGAATTTCAGGGTCCTTTCTACCTCTCTCTCTCTCTCTCTCTCTCTCTCTCTCTCTCTCTCTCTCTCTCAACTCCTATGACTCAAGAAAAGTAATTTAGTCTTTTAGGTTGATTGAATCCTTAAGCCATGCACGGGCACATCATGAGCCTATACTTTTAACTCTTACATTTCTCTCAAACATGGAAGCATGACCTGCTGTTAGAAGACTTAGAGATGCATGCAAAACTGAGGTTTGGTATAAGGCTTTGTTCCCAGGCCACTGTTCTCAATTCATGATTGCATGTATTAGAATCCCCAGAGGCATCACCCCCAACCCACCTTCCTCTGTAGTGTGAGGAAGCCTTAGATTCCAAGAACCCAGACTTTTAGCTTTAACTGAAGAATTAAGGGGGTTATAGGGAGTAAGATTTAAAAAGTGTTGTTTAATTCAAAAATGAAAAATACCTGCTGGAAGGCAGCTCATTTTGAAAATAGTTTGTAGGCAGAGAAAAGGCACAAATTGACTAACATGTTCTTGGGAGAAATGGTTGAAAAGGCATCCATTTGATCATTTGTTGAACTTTAAAAAGTAGCTGAATATTGCCGCTGATAATGGGACAAGGAAAACTAGCTTCCCAGAAACCTAAAATGAACCCTTAATATGTCACTGGAAACTCCATTGCAGCCAGAGTGATGTGGCCAAATGAGCATCAGCAACATGTGTCATGTGTGAAAACATTTCTAGATCCTAACATCAGCACATCGCCTCTAATCTTGTCTCTTGTTTTCTCTTTTACTAGGTCTGATCCACTGGAATGGTTGAACTTCCAGAGCTCCCTCCAGAAAGTCATCTTCTCCTCAAAAGCAGTCACTAACTATCAAGAACTAGGTTTTGTTTTTGTTTTTGTTTTTTTCTTGGGGGGGGGGGAGAGGAGAAGAATAGTAGGTAAATGACATTTGATAAACTGTCTAAAAGATGCAGGCTCATTAACAAATTAACTAATATTAATTCATTAATATTCTGGAAGTATTCTTAGAAACATTAGCTGTCATCTAAGAAATCTGTTTGCAATTCAACAGAACTAGAGTAGGCCTATTAAAAGGATACATTTCATACCCATGAAAAATTTATTGTTTTAGGAGGAGCATTGTCACACTGATACCCAGGCAGACAGTCAGGCAGCATGGTGGTAGCAAGGGAGAATGGAGGAAGCCGTGAGTTCTGAGTGTTAGATGGAGGGACTAAGATGAATTTGAACTGGAGAAGATATGTGGATGATACTAGGTTAAGAAACCAGAATGCTGAGTATACATAGCCAAAGCCATGTATGGATTCAAGAACCCAAAAAAACCACCTCTCTAAAATTAAATTGACAATACATATATATGTCCAAATATAATGGTATGTCACATGGATTTCTATTCTGGAGAATTTAATAAATTATTGCTCACTGGCTGTTATGGTTCAGAAATGTTCCTTAAGACTCATGTGTCTATTAGACATTGGACCCCTAGTTGGTGAGTCTTCATAAGAACACTATGGAACCTTGAGGAATTAGAGCCTCACAAATTGGCAGGCCACTAGGGGATGAGTCCCCAGCGTTATGGCTTCCAGCCCAGTCTCTCTGCTTCCTGATTTGCTGAAATGTAAGTAAGCCATACTGCAAGCAACCAATCCTGATGGACTGGGCTTCTGAAACCTCTATTCTTTACTTGACACAATAGACTGGAGTCTATCAAACCGTGCTCCAAAACAGGTCTTTTCCCTTAAGTTGCTATTTCTGTCAGGAGTTTTGTCACTCTAGGGAGAAAAGTAGCTAATATAATTACAGTGAAGCCAGGGTACTCTAAAGAGAGCTGAGACATCAGGTTTGTCAGCCTCTTTTCCCTCTAAGATCCTTTCCAAGTCTGATACTCAAGGATATGTGATGTCTCTAAGAGAATCTTCGCATGAATAGGAGACTAGATGCTACACCAACAGGAGCCCTAGTACCTTCAGGTTGTTGAATTTTTGATAATATAGCAGGAATAATATGACCAAGACAAACTTTTTCTTAATAAGCTGACAAACACATATCTTAATGAGTTAAAAGACCTACCCAGAATATCCCACTTCTAAGAACCCATCTGCAAGCCAATAAGCTGACTGCCCACAAGAGCCGTCTTCTAAAATCATAGAGCATATTGCTGCAGTTTTGTGCTAATAAGCATTGCAAAGCAGAGAGCTTTTCTAATTTTCTAGTTCCTGTTTTCCATAACAACATCTGTTGACCTGAACCTGGCATTCAGCACAACAGATACGTGCCAGGAACTGCAAAGGTAGATGGGAGACTTCTCTGAAGTGGGTGTTACTCGGGGACCGACCGGAGCGGTGTAGAGGAAGGAAGAGGTTCTTTGTTTTAGTCTCAAATTGTTTGTAAAGATTTTTTTTTAAGGCAAAATTACCAAACCTAATATATTTTAGAAGAAGTGCCTCTGCTGTAGTGTGTCTGAGGGCTGGCGAAAATCAGTGCAACGGTACAGTCGACCTCAAGTGCCACAGGCAGGGCACCACGTGACTAATTGCACGGTGGGACTACATGCTCAGTACATTGACTGTCTCCAACCTTCCTACCCTTTACAGGCTTGGTCATCTTGTCCTTCCAAACACCAGTAAGAGATACTGCTAAATTTTGACAGTATTTTTGTGTGTTTTCTTGCATGTTAGGGCAGCTTTGAAAGTCAGGAAAACCTCATTCTTCCACATTTCTAATTAACTCACACTGATTTTCCTTCACAGACACAGAACAATTCCTGAGTGTTTCCAGAAACCTAGGCTGAAGTCATCATGGACTTTGACAGTATTCATAGAAAGGAGACTTTTGAAGTACATTTATTCTTTGGAGATTTGTGAACAATCCTATACATGGTGCTTGGCTCAGCCACTTTTTTTTTTACCCCAATTTCATTTTGCCTCAGTAGGCTTTTATATCAACCAACTAAAGTGATAGTTATATCTTAAGACAAAAATTATGATGAAGCCACCTTTTGTTTCAAAGACGTATTTTCTTACAGTTGATTGATATTCAGTAAGACAAAAGAGCAAATTAAAAAAAAATTGTTTCACTAAATGAAATGGCTTCCCAGTGCATTGTTTTAGAGACCTTTTATAAACCCATTATAACTAAAACTAATGACTACCTCTGACCCAGTGGAGATCTCCTACGGTCCAATTACAGTGCACTTTTCCTCTTCAGAGCAGAAGGCAGCCTCAGCAAAAGGTAATTAGCAAGAACTAGGGAGGGGACAGCATATTCTCTACACTGGGTGACAAAGCTGAGCGTCACTGAGTGGAGGAAAAGGAACTGTATTTTCTCCCAGGTTCAATGAGAGCACTACTCTCTCAGCTGAGAGTCCCTGTCTCGAAACAATAATGTGGAAAGCACTTGAGGACCATTGTACCACTGTAAGCCTCTCTGTCCCCCCACCACTCTTTCTTACCTCCACGTTCCCATTTATATCCTGAGTGATGACAGGACTTGTTCCAAAATCAGACCCTTGAGCGTGCTAGGCAAGTACTCCACCGTGGTGATGGTTATGGTTTGGGTTCTACGTTAGCCCCTGTCACACCTGAAACGTGGCTTTTGCACATTGTTGAACAAGAAGCATTCACCATGCAAACTAAAATTGTCTACTATTGCAGCTGGGAGATCTCATCCTGTTTTAGATGGTGATTCTGGAGTCATTTTCTCTTCCTTTTCCCCACTGACCACTAATAAAAGAAATTAAATTCTTTGTAATTTTTACAAATAAAAATTAAGAGCTCCTTTGATTACCCTGCAGGAAAAACTAATTAGGCAAACTAATCTTCAGGACAGTAGCAACTGCTGCAGCATATTGGTCAGGCTCGTTCATATCCCCTTGGCTTTGTTTCTCTGAGCATTCATTGCTGGGTCTTCCTGCAGATTCTGGACTGTTCCCAACAAGGGCAAAATCAGCCAGAATCCCGTTCTTGCTGTGACAGATTAGTGATCCTAAGAGGACGTCAAAGTGCCCATATCATATATTCCTTATCATTAATTTCATTTAGTCCACAAGACTCTGTCTCACTGTCCCTCTCTAACAATCAAACGCAGGCTCAGTGATGATCAGCGATCAATGGCAGATGTCTAACTCTGCTTTCTGAGAAAGGTCAGCATGACTATCCCCAGCCTACTCACTATGACCTTTCCTAAGTTATGGCAGAGCAGAGACACACCCACCCATGCACCCATCTTATCCCAAACAATATCACTTCAAGCTGTGTTTCAGATGAAAGACAGATGTGAAGCCATGGAGACTCTTGACCTAGGTTGCCCATTGTTGTGTAGGGAAGCAATATTGAGTCTTTATTTCTGCTCATGTGTCTTGCAGACCTGTTGAGCTCATTTATTTGGTTGTCCTTTATCATTTGAAGATCTCCATGGGCTTCTCCTGCTATTGCTTTTCTACCTTTATTTTTGCTTTGTTTCATGTGTGCCCACGATTATTTAAGAGTCTCATTAGATATTTATAACACTGTATCTTTTGTTGTTGTTGGTATTGGGGACTCATGTAGCCCAGGCTGGCCTTGAACTCTCTATATGTCTAAGGTCTTGAGCTCTTGAACCATTTGGCCTCTACATCCCAAGAGCCAGGACTGCAGGAAGGCATGTACCACCATGCCTTATTTATATATGCCTTATTCAGATGGCTCTGAATCCAGGGCTTTGTGAATACTAAGCAAGAGTCTAAAAACTGAAGGACATCCCCAGCCCACCCATGTCTTATAAATGTTAGTGTTTAGGGGTTGTCTGTTTCCAGGGGAGTTGAGATTCCCGGATCCTTGAGCAAGAGGTGATTTTTCCCTCACATGTAAACATTTGGAGTGTTGTTGTATGAGGCTGTGTATGCTATGGTATCTTCTGTTTTCATCCGTCATCATCTCAGACTGTGCCGGCAGATGTAGTGAAATGCAGCATCCCTACCTTCTACTATCAAATAGGAGAATTATTAATTGGCCTTATCATCAGTGTGTGGAATCACCTGAGGGGGGAAGAACGTCGTGAAAGAAGGAGCATGTGGCAGAGAAGGTCCTTCAGCTCACAGCAGAGAGAGAAGAAGGCGCCTGGGACCAGGTATAATCCTCAAAGGCACACCCTAGGTGACCCACTTCCCTTAACTGTGCATTTCCTAAAAGAAATGGTAGCACCAAAACAAATATGGTTATAAAGACTTTTTCAAAAACTAGAATAATTTGATTGAAATGTATTCATGAAGTAGGTTGATGAAATGAGGAAATTCTGGAAATCCAAGGGCCTAAAACTTGACCCACTCCTTAGATATCTTTTTTCAGGTTAGTAGCTAGCAGATAGTTAGCTGTGGATAGACCCAGAAAAATTAAAAAAAAAAAAAAGAAGAAGAAGATATTTGAAAGTAGAAAATGGGATTTTTTATAACTAAATATGGAAAGTAAGGTGAATGAAATAGAATGTCACTTGTTATAGTTTAAAAAAAATAATATAATATATTTCAATTAATTCAATGACCAATGCATTTATATAGCTATATACAGGAAACTCTGTATATGATCTCTTTTGATGTTCAGAAAAGCAATATTCAAAGCTTTTTGCTTGAATAATGGTATAATGTGGTTTTTAATAATTTCTATTTCTAATATTTAAAACATGTCCTCTGGAGGTTTTTTTGCTCTCATATAATTTTTACTATATAGTAAACTAAGAATTTTCTATAAAAGAGGAAATAAAGTAAGTAATTTTAAAAGCCCTAAGTAGGTTTCATTTTGAACATGAAGTGTTTCTTGTTTAAAATTCATGTTAAACTCTTATGGATTGTTCATTCTGTTTAATCATGAAATGTGTTTACAGCTTAGTTAAGCCACAGGTACTGTAATTCTTTTCCTTTTATACAAAGCAGTACTAATTCAGTAGCCCACATTTTCCCAATTCCCTCCTTTGGAAGCAAATCATAGCTTATATCTTTAAAAGACACATAACTCTTCTACCCAGACAGCATATAATCACCTACTGATGAAAATGAAAACCTAAAGTCTTTTTGTTTACCAGAAGTTGAGTTACAAAGAGAATTAAGTTAACAATAAGAGAGCTTGAAATGGTGACACATGCCTGTATTCCTAGTGTTTGAAGGCTGAGGCAGAAGTATCTGAAGTTCAAACTCTTCCCCAGCCACATAGCAAGTTCTAATCCAATCTGGGCTACATAGAATTATCTTCTGGGTGGTGGCAATAAATAAGACACAAACCTTCCAAAATCCATTATATGAGGCTGCAACACGGTGGTACCAAGGCTAGAGATAACAAGAGAAAAGAAAACCACAAACTAAAAATCCCAGTGCAAAAATCATCTGGAAACCAGCAACAAGTGATATTCAGTAGAATACTGAAATGCCTCTACACCATTAAAGTGGATTTACTCTTGTGATATAAAAATGTTCCAAGCCCTTACCAGCCAACATGACATAACACATTTAAAAAATAATAAAAATAATTTTAAGAAATCCACAGAAAACTTTGATAAAGCTTAATTGCTTTTAATGATTAAAACTCTTAACACAGGCAGAGAGAGATCTTAATTCCATATCAACGTTGTATACAATAACCCACAGATAACATTAAAATCAACAGCAACCCACTACAATACAAAGATTACCATTCTTACCACTTCTGTTCCATATAATGCTAAATGTCCTATCAAGAGCAATTATTCAAGAAAAATACATTTTAAAACATCCAATTCAGAGAAAAGGTAAAATGTTTCTGATGACAGAATCATACACATAGGAAACTCTAGAGAGTCAGCCAAGAAACTATTAGAACTAATAAACTCAGTAAGTTATAGTAAAAAAATACACAAAAATAGTTTCTTCTCTCCACACAAATAATAAAATATCCAAAAAGAAAATTTAAAAGTAATGCCAGTTACAATATCAACAAGGAGAACTCAATAGTAGGAAAAAAAAACTTAACCAAAAATGTAGAAAACCTATAGACTGAATATTGTAAAATATTGATAAAAAAATTACAGAAGACAAAGGTATCACAAATATTCTTTACAGATTAGAAGAATTAACATTGTTTTAAATACCCATGGTATCCTTAAAAATCCTACAGATTCAATACAATTTCTAACAAAATCATCAACGATATATTTACAGAAAAAAAAATACTGATTCAAGAACTGTAAAATCTGGAATTACAGACCTCAGACAGAAAAAGAAGCCTTGGTGAAGAAGAACTAAGCAGAGACCGTGAATGTAGGTCATTTATTAGTGTTGTACCCAACACCTCAGAAACCAGGTATATTGTCTAGGGGCACAAGTCCAGCATCCTGGAGATGGAGGCATAGAAAGTTCAAGTTCAGCTTCCCCTGCAAAACTAATTAGAGAGTAACCTGGGATACCTGAGACCATATTTTTTTTAAAGCAAGAAGCGTCGTCACTCTTTCTAATTTTAACACATGTTACACAGTTACATTGTCAAAACAATATGACACACCAACCCGGGAGCCCCATAAGACACAAAACTCAAAGAAGGGTGGGGTGGCTGAGCCTCAGATCACTTGCTTCATAAGGGAGAGAGAAGCAACCTCATCCAGTGATCGTAAATGATTTCTGGGGCGAGTGAACGGACATAAAAACAGAAAACAGCCTGGGACAGAGCTCCTCGGAGGTGCACGCTGGGGCGGGGACACGCGGAGCTCCAGACCCTCTGTGGCTGTCCTACGACACAAATAACGGCCACTCCGGTGACAGCCTTCCAGAAGATCAGACCTCCACTCTCTTTCCTCCTGATTGGTCTTTCCTGATAGTGCAGTTTCGAGAACTGAACATTACCTCATTCTTTGGAATGTCTCCACTGAGTAGATAAGGGAGCATAAAGAAGTCAATAAAGAAGTCAAAGCTGGAGGCAAGTGACCCCACACTCTTTAACTTGCCTTGAGCTGTGCAAAGATTCTGGGATGCAGACAAACAGGACAGTCCCCATTCAGCAGAAGCTAAGTGATACGATCAAGGTTACCTGATGAACATAAACTTGAGCCTGACTTGATTCCAAATACACTTGACTTTCCCATCCTAAAATCTCAAAGTGTGTGTGCATCTTGATTTCCACTCACTCCCCGTGGCTTAAAAAACATGTATGTTGAGTTTTCTTTCCAGGGATATAGTAAGAGTAAGCGGTTTCATAATAAGAGCGTTAAACTATTTTGTCTGCTTTACCTTAGGGCTATGTGTGGATGGCCTGAGCGACAGTCAGAAACCTTGAGTTAATTTCTGCTGCCCTCTTGTGTCAGAGACTAGCAATAACATCCGAAAAGGAGCCGGGTACCTTGTGTTCTGTCTTCTTTCCTTTTATTCATCCAGTGATCGTGCCACTGTGAGAGAAGAAGTCTGAATTCTAAAATCTGATCTGTTCAGAGAATATCTTAGCTCACCTGAAACTCTCAGTAAAGGAGGAAAGAATGTCTGCTTCCTCAAAACCAACCATTTCAGAATGTGATAGAATAAAATTAAATCAATACAACACAATGCAATAAGCCTTCTTTGTCTCCTGTCTTCCGTACAAACTGCCTCAAATCGGTTTCCAGGCTCAAGTAATGGATCTTAGTGAGGCACTGGCATCTCTCTAAAGAACTCTGAGGGAGGGTTGGACAGTGATGAAGAGTACTGGGTACTGATGGGGAATACTGGGCACTGATGGGCTCTGATTTTCTTTCAGAGCTATAGTCTCAGAATAAAAAAAAATGCAGGTGGATCTTTGCATTTTTTTCCTTGTTTTGTCTCTGATAGGCCATCACATTTATTATGCTACTTTCTATTGCTAATATTATTTATTGTATTTATCATTCAGTACTTTAGAAAGGCCTTTTACTTGAAAAGAAACTTGGATGAGTGACGTTTCTTTAAAAAATTTAAGCCCCCTAGCTTATCAGGTCTCATCAAGGCTGATAAGGACTTCCCCTATAAGGGGACTAGAGAAAGGGCATTGGGGGAGAAGAGGGAGAGTGGGTGGGACTAGGAGGAGACGAGGAAGGGGGCTGCAGTGGGGATACAAAGTGGCTAAATTGTAATAAATAAATATATAAATAAAATTAAATTTAAAAAATTAAAGTCACCATTAGGGGAGGGAGAGATGGCTCAGTGATTAAGGACGTACGTGGCTCTTAGATACAACCCAAGTTTGGTTTCCAGCACAGACTGATTTCACAACTGCCTGTAGGTCCAGCTGCAGTGGGATCTTCAGACATCTGCACATGCGTGCACACAACTGCACACACAAACACCACACACACACAATTAAAAATAATAAAAACTCATCCTTAAAAATGCCTACTTACAGCTAACAAAGAAATCCATGTTTTGTACACATCATATTTGCTTTAGTAAACTAGAATTTTTTATATACAAAATATGTATTGATACATTAGATGACTGGTTTTTGTTGTTACTGCTGATGCTGTTGCCTACTCATTTTCTTCTGAGGAAAATGGCACATACTCATACACAAACACACACATACACATACACACACACACACACACATATACACATGACCCTTATGAATCAAATGCCCAGCCAAATTACTTCTGTGTTTCCGTATCTCTCACTGTAACTGAATGCTTCACCCACTGTAATGGCAACATTGTTTTGCAGGTTACTGTACCTAAAAAGCTGAGATCTGGCTTTATTGAAGCGTACAAAGCAGAACTATACTCTGAAGCAGGAAATAAGCTGCACGTGTCACTGAGCCTTCATTGTCTCTCTAAAGAACTGGGTGCTACAAAGTGCTTCCAGCAGGAAGATGATCGGACATTACTGGCCCAGCCTGGTCCATCTGTCCTTTCTCCGTCTTGGTCAGAAAGATTAGTAACTTACTTCAAATAGCAATCCTTTCAAAGAATAGTCATTTGTGGAGATAACTCCTTGGTTAAAATTACTTTTGTATATTGAATTCATGTTCCAAACTGTCTCCTAAATTTTAAACTATATCATCTAATTTGGTAGCCCAGAACCACATATGGTTACCTAATTTTAAATTGATCAAAATTAAAACAACTAAAAATCTGGAGTCAGTCATGATTGCAATCCCAGCACTCAGGAAGCTGGAGTCACTAGATTCGGGGCCAGTCTGAACAACATAGTGAGTTCAAGGCTAGCCTGAGCTACGGAGTGAGGCCTTATCACAACAAACCTCCCCGTCTTTGTTACTTTCACCGTATCTCAAGTGCTCAAGAGCCGCCTGTGGCTTCTGGCTACCATCTTGGATAACACAGCTACAGAAGGCTGACAGTACAGCTCAGTTAGGAAAGCAGAGTGCTTGCTTAGTGTGCATGAAACCCTCAGCTGGGCTGATCCTTAGCACTGAATAAACTGGGCACTGTGGTGGTCATCTGTAATCTCAGCAGTTAAGGAGGCAGAACCACAAGTTCAAGGTCATTGTCAACTATATACCAAGTGTGAGGTCAGCCTGGCCATATGATACTGTTAAATATAAATATATATTTATTAATATATTTATATATAACATATAAATATATATTATTTATATATAAATATATATAAAAGTCCACTGATAGGGGAGGTCCCCCTCCCCTTCCATCTGACCTTAGCCTATCAGGTCTCATCAGGACTGGCTGTATTGTCTTCCTCTGTGGCCTGGTAAGGCTGCTCATCCCTCAGGTGGAAGTGATCAAAGAGCCAGCACATGAGTTCATGTCAGAGACAGTCCCTGTTCCCCTTACTAGGGAACCCACTTGGACATTGAGCTGCCATGGGCTACATGTACGGTGTAGGTGTTCTAGGTTATCTCCATGCATAGTCCTTGGTTGGAGTATAAGTCTCAGAAAAGGCCCCTGGGCCCAGCTTTTTTTGTTCTGTTGCTCTCCTTGTGGAGCACCTATCCCCTCCATGTCTTTCTATTCCCCCCTTCTTTCATAAGATTCTTTCATAAGATTCCCTTCACTCTGCCCAAAATTTGGCTATGAGTCTCAGCATCTGCTTTGATACCCTGCTGGGTAGAGTCTTTCAGGGACCCTCTGTGGTAGGCTCCTGTCCTGTTCCCTGTTTTCTCCCTCTTCCCATGTCTTTCCTCTTTGCCTTTCTTTTTTAAAAGCAGAATATTTTTCAATCATGCTGGACCAGAAGGGGGCGCTATGACCCTCTGACTCTGAAACTGACTTTTCCCCCCCATACTAAAACATGGATGCAGCTCAGCTCTGACCAGACTAAGACACCAAATTAGAAGTCTAGTTTAAGTGTGTCAAAGATCAAACTATTGCAGCACACTTAATTTTAGTACTAGAAGAAAAATGTTTCTTTAAAAAGATTAATTATTGATGGAAAATAAACACCGAGTCATCTCAAAGTTGGCAGAAAACACTTCACAAGGTTATACATATAACAAAACATTCAGGGGACAGTTTGGAATGTGAGTTCAACATTCAAAAATTTCCTTAAGGCAGTGATTATGAATGAGTACCATAGGTAGTTTCTCCATCCCAGATTTCTAAGCCACTACAGTGGAAGGGCCAGCTGATGAATGAAAAGAGTGAGAAAGCATCTAAGAGAAAGCCCATAATGAGGCAGATTCCCCACTCACACACCACCACAATTGCCCCAATTATTTAATGCTACTGCAGTTCCCTAAATGAGTCTCTGGTGCCCACCAATGATGAATTGCGTCTCACCTAGGGAAAAAAAAAATATGCACCAGGCCTATTCAGCATAGGTGTATTCCCTATACCACATGGGCATGGGAAGTGGGCCATCCATGCAGGGAGAGGAATTAGCCTCCATAGGTCATTTCACAGGTTTGGAGACATAGGGGCTTTTGTAGATTCTGTAGCCATAGGAGAGATTGGCTTTCATCAGCCATGAGTAACCCACGCATGAGGGAAATTACAACTGTCCTTTGGTGGGAGGGGTTGGCTGATGATGGGAGCCAGTTTTTCGGGACGATCTTCTGGGGTCACGATCAGTGAGGCACTCTTGGGTTCTATCTACTTCAAGGTCTCATTTTGAATATACAAACATGGAATCACCCTGCCTTAACAAGCCTGGTAAACAGCAACATACGTTTAAGACTCTTGAGAGAATTGTGCTTGTTTGGGGTTGATGTTTGTTTGTTTGTTTCAAAACAGCAGAAAATTAAGTAAGCCAGCAAATAGCTATTGTCAACCTCCTGCACAGATGAGGAAGCCAAAAAGGGTGAATGTAGTGTGGGTGGAGGGGTAGAAACAGATTGTTAGAGTTTCTCAAACTTGCCTTGTGAATGTCTCCTCCCCCAAGTGCCAAGTGCCTTCTTCATTAGCTCTTAGTTTAAAAATAACACCAGTAAGAAATTCCCATGAGAGCTGCTTAACCTGCCTTTGTCCTCCGCTCTTCCTCCTCCCCCATCTGTCCCAAGAACCAAGCTCTCAGACATGCCACTGACAAACTGGCTGTACCCTGGGCCATGAAAGGTAGGGCAACTTACATTTGCAGTGATGTTCACCTACCAAACAAGCTGGGGAGGGAGGGGTGTCTTCATATCTTCTCATTGGAGCATGTATTTCCGATGTGCTAAAACAGATACAAATGCACACAGTTTTAACAATACAAATACACATTTTTAATACAACGAGAGGCCCTCAAGCTGTCTGTAGGGAACAGAACATCTGTGAGGTTATCAATATGTGTTGCAGAGAATCCTGGGAATGCAATTGCCATCACGTTCCCGTTAAAGACCACTGGAAGCTGCACTATAAGATTAGGCCCGTGTCATGAAACTGAAGCAGAAGGATCCGTGGGTCTTGAGAGTTTGAAGCCAACCTGAACAACCTAAGGAGATCCTATCTCATGTGAATAAAAAATAAAAAAAACTAGAACTGGGGATGGGAATAAGGAGGCACGCTCTCCCGGCCTCCTCTCTCTGACTTATCTGCATCTCTGATTTGTGATTCTCTCTTGTTCTATAGCACCACCTGACAGGAAACACAGCTAACACTGCCTCTTGTACTGTTATCTTTCAGCTGCAGGCACAAGGAAGATTTTAATTGACTATCTGAATTTTCAAATCAAATATCCCAAGGAAGGGGCTCGTAAGCCAACTTGGCTTAGGTCTCATCTTTGTACAAGTCAAGCCTGGACATGGATGAGAATCATGCTAGCTTTCAGATGAGTGTGCCATTGTGAAGGATTTTGTGTGTTGTCACATATGTGAATAAGCATACCCAGGAGGAATTATTATCTGCTCTCTCAATTCATCTTTTCTCCTTAAAGTTACGGTCTTAAGCTGTCACCTGTGGATTTTCCCATTTATGTGTTGTGCTAATTACTCTTTTTCTTAGCTTGATCAGACATTTGGACAATGTGCAATTATTATCAAGATGCAAGAGATTTTGAATTTTCTAAAATAATTAGTTGAATTTAAGCCCATCTCTTTCTCAAATAATTATTTAGTTACAAAACATACTTTAGACTGCTAAAAACATAGATTCATAATATTCATACTATTGTTTAAAATAACTAACCATATTTTTTCATTATTTCCTTTTGTTTGTTTGTTTGTTTACTTTTTGAGACAGTCTTTTTTGTGGCTCAGGCTGGTCTTGAACCCATAGCAATCTTCCTGCCTCAAGCTTCTCGAGAGCTGAAATTACAGGAATGAGCCACCAGGCTCAAAATATGCCATATGTTTCCAGCTTAATTAAAAATGAAAATATTATACATATTCTTACTTGCTCATTTCTCTGAAGATTTTCTCAGCTCTCTACTTGCATCGTCACAGACACTGTGTCCATATGTATATTTTTATTCCAAGCCACCATCACTTGCTATCTTAATGAGGATCTATTAGTTTGACAAAAATGTTTTGAATAAGGCCGTGTGGAGAAGGCAATATTGAAAGGTAAACACCGAAATGCACAGAACCATTAAAATAAGCAAAAATGGGAAAATGAGAAGCTGTTTCTGAACAAAAGCTCATCATTGGCATATGCTGTGCAGGCCCCTAATAGACTGCCTGGGCTTCCCCATAGGACTGTTAACCTTGGGTGATCCATAGATAGTGGCCATCTTCCTTCCAAACTGCTCCCATGCGCATCCGTCCCTCAGCAGGGAGATCCCATCGGATGCTAATCAGAGGTGATGGGTGAGTGAGACGTACATCAGAGATAAGCACTGCCACCAGGCCACATAACTTGAGTCTGATCCCTGGGGCCCACGGAGTAGAAGGAGAGAAATGACTACTGCAAGTTTTCCTCTGGCCTCCGCATGCACTTACTGAGGCACATGTACACACACACACACACACACACACACACACACACACACACACCATGCATTTAAAAACTTATGCGCTTGTTAACTTAAATGTCCGTTAGTGATATCTTTTTTTTTTTTTCTCCTCCAGCCAGCAATTCCCCACAAGTGATCCATGAACTTTGGAATGATGAATTAACTAGTTTAGGGGGTGGAAGGTGCAAGGGAGCAGACAGACAGTCCGACCAGCCAGGCAAACAGGTCTCACACTTGGGGCCAACAGCAATGTTAAATGCTTTTCTCTGCAGTAGCTTTCACACTTTTATCTCACTAATGGGAACTATCGCTCTACTGCGAAGGACCATAAAATGTCTGTTTTAAGAACATAATGAATCAGAAGGAAGGAAAAGAAGACCTCCCCTATCTGTGGACTTGGCGAGGGACATGTGTGGAGAAGGGGGAGAAAAGAAGGGATTGGGAGGGGAGGAGGGTGGGAGCTACGGGGGGATACAAAGTGAATAAGTGTAATTAATAAAAAAGAAGGTAATGAATGTCCATATAGTCCTTAGACTTTTGCCCCCAAATATTTATTTATACACGACAGAAGCTTGACTTACTACCAAGCTAGGGTACAAACCCTGACCTGATCAGGACAGCCTGCAAAACTATCAGAGGAGCCCGAGACCCTCCAACGACTTCAGCTGCCATCTAACTTGCTACTGGCAACTCCTTTGAACAACTCTGTCCTCCTAAGTTTGCTGACTACTACAGAATAGATTTTTAGAAAGATCTCTCCTTTTCTACAATTTGGGGTGTAAGTGTGTACTGTCATAGCTTTGAGAGTCAAATGGATGAGCCCTTTTGCATTTCTTCTGTTCAAGCAGCCTGAACTCCTTAAAAGAATGGGGTGATTCCTCCAATTGGGTGCCTAACTCTGTGACAGTCTAGGGTGCTCTGTAAACACGCAGCGCCAGTGTTCATGAACATATGATGATCCTTCTTAGTCATTCACTTATAATATTTAACTTACAATTGCAATACCAACTACTGTATGCTAGATACACCCAAACTGTTAAACTCATGTTCACCCCACGTCTCAAAAAAGGCGTTCTGTAAATGGTCATCATAGCTGTTGGTACTGACCACCAAGCATTTCCTTGGCTCATAAAACAATTATCACCCAAGTCATTGTAGTTAACCCCTTTCTGTTATAATTTGACTCAAAAATATCCTCCACCAGCTCATGGGTTTGGACACAGGAACACAACAGTTAGTGGCACTGTTTGGGGAGGTTGTGGGCCTCTGAGACCATGTCCTTAGCTAATAGAAGTAGGACACAGGGGTGGACTCTGAAGGTATAAACATTTCTGGCTCGAACGCCGGATCTTATGGCCTGTCTATCAAGATGAAAGCTAACTTGAAAGCTGCTGCTGCCACAGACCACGGCACGCTAGCCACCAGACTTCCCCTGCTGTGATGAACTGTTGTCGCTGAGACAACCTTTAAGTTATTTCTGTTTGGTATTTTGTCTCAGCAGTGAAGAAAGTAACAAATACCCTGCCTTCCTTTTATCTTTGTTTTCCTGGCTCCAATTTGCATCCCACCGACCATACATATGTGCACACATACCAAAAAGAAAAAAAAAAACATCATATTGTTCTGTATGTGAGGGTATATGTTTTACATTTCTTTGCTCTAATGCTTCCCAAATCCAATTTGATAAAGATTTTCTCTATTGATTTCTTTTTAGAATTGCAAAATGTGTATATTCAGTTACCTGCCACAATTTTATTATATTCAAAGTCAGAGAAATCTCAGTCTCACCTTTTACATCCAGACATAGTGGCAGTACAGAAAATAATAGATAAACCACTTCTGTTTATACAGATTGCTTTGGTAAACAGGAGAAGACACAGAAAAATATTCAAAGAAACTTCTTGAAAATTGTTTTTTGATAAAATACCATCAAGTATTAAGCATAGGCAACAAAGCCACAGTTCATATTTTTATTCCAATATTGGGTTTTTTGTTGCTTTTTTTTTTTTTTGGTTGCTTATAACATTTTGGGTTGGGTTTATTTTGCCATTAATTTGATCAATTTAATTATTTCATAAACTTAGAACTCTTTAAATTTTTCTTATTTAATACTTGTAAAAAGGCCCTTTCACTAAAATACTGAACATGTATCTTAAAAAATCTGTAAATATATAAAGAGCAGATTTTTAAGGTACTGTAATGGATTTTTGTAAATGTTAGAAACTTTATACTCAGAATTTAAATAATACCATGGTACTTGTGAAAGATCCATTACATAAAGGAAAAGAGGAAAGTTTATCAGCCAGGAAGTGGGCAGCCTCTATGCTCATCAAAATCACAGTCTTTCTCGTGGTCATTCAGAAGTCAACCTAAGTCCCCTTCTGTCCTGCTTTAATTTCAGTTGCTGTGACAAGAAGCAAATTAGGTTACGGTCCATCACTGTGAGGAAAGCAAGGTGGAACGATGAAGCAGCTACTCAGCCACAGCCCTGGGCAGAGAGAAATGACTGCGTGCACGCATATGCACCTGTTCAGCTCACCCGCACACCTGCTCAGCATACCTGTGTGCCTGCCCAGGATCACTTCCTGCTCTCTTTTTCAGGGCCCAGACCATAATATGGCACTGCCCACATTCAAAGTGGATCTTCCCACCTTAATTAACTCTATTAAGAAAATTCTTTACAGGCACCCCAACCTGATTTAGGCAACCCCTCATTAAGACTCTCTTCCCATATGATTCAAGATGGTCCAAGGTTTTATTAAGTGGTTTTCTCGAATTACCTTCACCTTCCTAAAAGTAGCTTTAAGTCAGTAAGGCAAGAAGGATGTTGAAACAACAAGACCTCTGCACATTCACCTGGGAGAAGCTAGACCATGTGTTTCTAAGCCACAACACTCTACGGTGCTGTTTGTTTGTTTGTTTAGTGGGTGGGAGGGGGACGGTGAAGAACATGGGGAGATATGAGTCAGTTCTTTCTTGGGGATCACACTCAGGGTATCAATTTCGCTTGTCTTTAAATTTCTAGGTGAAAAATAAACAAATGAAGGAAGCTCCGAATTTGAAAGAAAGGAAAAGGCAATGACAAACTAAGACCTGCTTATATTAGGTCACTAGTTAAAAAATAAAAATAAAGCTAGAGCACAAATGCAAAAGTGGCACAGAAAACAGGGCCCTGATAAGTAAGTCATCTTCCTGGAGCTCTTGCAGAACACTTAAGTTCCTGTTTTCTTTGTCGTAAACTATCCAGTGATGAATGTGGATCCAGGATCTGGGGAAAATATAGACAGATGTGTCAAAGACAATCTGTCATCATTATCATCAACAAATAATACTCTGCTTCTGAAGAACCCATATGTTTTGCAAATTCAGCACCTTTAAGCAGTATAACGACATAGACAAGTGTTAAGGGCACAAATGCGTGCTACTGCCTGCCAGCCGCGCCTCCCATGTGGACAAGAATAGGGAGAAGATGAGTAAGTTGCTCTGGTATTTTGTGTATTACACCGCTGAAACAAGCAAATCGTATTTCCAAGTAGAATCACAGTAAGTAGCTACCTATTACATGAACAAAGCATTCGACTTCTTTGTAATTTCTAGCTTATTGTAATATAACTTATACTATTATTTATTTTTTAAATGTTATTTTTTTTAAACTTTGAGACATTAGTATTCTGTATTTACATCCTGTCCACCCATCTCCCTACTCTCCAGCTCTTCTCATGAATCCCAAGTTCGTCTCCAATTCATGACTTCCTGTTCTATTATAGTTGTTGTTCTATATGTATATAAGTATGTACAATATAAATGTATAATATCTGTATTACTCCTATAAGCATGTGTGTAGGGTTGATATTCTTACCACCACCCTGTGCTTAGTTTCTGAAGTCTGGAAGTTGGAAGTATTAACTATGCACAGGTTACTGGAAACAGGAAAACATACAGACTGTGGAGAAAGAGTTGGGTCAGGCTGGATCCTGTGTGAAGGTAGGAAAGTCTTCATGGGAAATACAGGGAAGAGACAGAGTGGTTCATGATTGCCTAATTACCAGCCACGCCCCCACATGCACCAGTCAAAATAAAAGTGCAGAGCTACTGCTGAATTTTAAAATTTTTGTGGGACTGGTTACAGAGATTTTTTTTTCCCTGTAAGTGAGAAAAACTCACTTTTCTATTTCTAGGTCAGGAGACTCAGATCAGCTGAACTACAGATAAATTCAATAAATGTAATTTACTGTACTGTTGGTATGTTGCAAGTATATATTAGCTCGGTGTGTTTTATAAAAAGCATATGAAGAGAATAAGCAGGCATGGCAGAGAGTAAGCCTCTCAAAACCCATTTATTCACAGAAGCAAAGATAACACTTTAAATAGGTGTCAGGTCATCATTTTCAGAAATGGTTCTTGCAACAGTTAAAGGAGAGTTTTACCTTAGGGAGGGAAATGGCTAAGTCATGGTAATAACATCAAGCTGTGTGTCATTTTAATTTCATTTTACCCATTCTCCTCTCCTTTCTTTCACAATAGCCCTGAAAACCAATATCCTTCCAAAGACAATAATCCTACAATCATCCTACAAACCCCAAAGTGGGGCAAAATGGATTTGGAATTCACCCCAAAACATGGTTGTCAGAGAATTATGATTATTTACAGTGTGCTTCCTGGAACTCTCCATGCAGAAGGCTGCGTTCATGACTGGAGCCAGTTGCACACCAGCTGGGAAGAGCATTTCTCCAGGAGCACCTGTCCAAAACGGATCCACAGGAGTTGATTTACCCTGAAGCTTCCTGGTCTGGTTAGAATGTTTGGGGCAAAAATCACTTAAGGACATAAAAGGGAAATCTGAGGAACAAGATAGCATGGAAACTGCGAAGTTCTGCCACGTCCTTGGAGAACTAAATGGCCGTGTACATGCCACAGGATATACGTGCAAACCCAAAGCTCTGTCTAAACCCGAGAGAGAGAGAGAGCTGGGGGAGGGGGGCGTCCTAATGTCATAGCTCTGTCCTAAAGACTACACAAACAGGAAGTAAGGGTGATGACAGGGAAGTGCCTATAAGTGTCATCTTCCTCTTCGTTGTGACAAAACACCTGACAGAAGTATTTTTAGGAGAAACTGCTTTCTGTTTCACAGTTTCAGGGGTATGACCCACCATGGCAGGTAAGGCAGAGCAACAGGAGATAGGCGGTCACATGGTGCCCACTCAGGTAGCAGAGAGTGTCACTGATGCTCAGATCATATTTTCTTTCTTTATCCAATCTGGGCCCGAGTTCATGGATTAGCGCTTCCATACATATGTGAGTCTTCCAGTTTCAATCACTGTAATAGATATTTCCTTGCAAGTATGCCTAGAGATTTGCCTTTAAGGTGATTAACATATGCATTAACCCTTCAACATATGCAGAGTCCCTTGTTATGGGCTGGGGAGGTCAGTGTCTGTGGTGGTTTGAATAAAAATGGCCCCAGTAGCCCCGTAAGGAGTGGTACTACTAGGAGGTGTGGCCTTGTTGGAGGAAGTATGTCACCGGAGGTGGCTTTGAGGTTTCAGATGCTCAAGCCATGTCCAGTGTCAATACCATGTCCTGCTGCCCACAGATGTATGTAGAACTATATACATGTAGAGCTCTCAGCTTCTTCTCCGGCACCATGTCTGTATGCACACCATCATGCTTCCTGCCATGATGATAATGGACTATGCCTCTGAACTGTAAGCCAGCCCCAATTAAATGTCTTCCTTTATAAGAGTTGCCATGCCTACAGTGTGTCTTCATTGCAATAGAAACCGTAGCAAAAACAGTGACCCAGGCATAAAAACAAACAAACAAAACAAGCAAACAAACAAAAAAAGTACTGTGCTACCATTTGCTGACCACTGAAATAATCAATTCAGTGGTCTATATAAATAATTCAAAGGACTACATATGCTTCACAATGGAGACTTCCAAGAGTTAGCTCTGGGGTCCAAAATGCTGTTAGAACCCAGCACTCAGAAGGAAGAGGCAGGGAAACGTTTGGGAATTCCAGGCCAGCCTGGTTTCACAGTGAGTTCTAGGACAGAGCTATGCAGAAACAGAAAAAAAAACAATCCCAAAAAATGACTAAGCAGAAACTATGAAGGTCAGTGTCTCTATCCTTTCTTTCTTTCTCTTTCTTTCTTTCTTTCTTTCTTTCTTTCTTTCTTTCTTTCTTTCT
>NW_026596149.1:16450670-16579815 GCF_907164565.1 Psammomys obesus
TCTTTCTTTCTTTCTTTCTTTCTTTCTTTCTTTCTTTCTTTCTTTCTTTCTTTCTTTCTTTCTTATTGCTACTACAAGAGGACTCTGCAGCACAGCAGTCTGGGTAATTTATAATGGAAAGAAGTCTATTTGGCTCCCGATTCTAGGTTCTCGGTGTTTAAAGGCCAGAAAGATGATTCTGGTGAAAATCTTCCTACTGTGTTACAATGTGGCAAAAGCTGTTTGCATGAAAGAGAGAAAATGAGGACAAGCTCACTTTAAAAAAAAAATATTCTTACTACCAAAAGAACAACCCAAGACAGAGCAAAACCTTGTGAGCAAATGTATCTCTTAAAGGTCCAGCTTCTTTCAGCAGTTCTTTGAGGAATAAGCTGTCAGCACAGGGACACAGTTAACCAAATAAGCAACAACGGGGAAAATAGAAGCATTCTAACAGGAAATACAAAATACTGATGTCAGCCCCGCCTTATCAGTAGTTGCAATAAGTGCAAATGAGTAGAGAATCCTAGTCAGGGTAACAGAGCTTGGAAGAGCATGGTTTGGCTTTGTTTTTCAAATCCCAATCCAAAACTACATATGTTGGCCTGTCTTCCCAGCACTTGGGAGATGAAAGCAGAAAGACCACCAGCTCACTATCAGTCTTATATGGTTCAAAGATAGCCTGGGCTGCACAAAACCTCGTCTCAAAACACAAACACAAAAAAGGACAAGAAAATCACAATTCAAAAACGTGTTGTCTACAAAAGACACTTTTTTAAAAAATTCAAAGACAAAAATGGGGTAAAATCAATAAAGATAAGCTCAAAGCTGAACTTATTTTGAAAACTCCCAAACTGTGGAAATAGGTTAAAAAATAAATATATAAACTTTTTACTTATTAATTAATATTATAACAAGTTAATATTTCTCAGCTTGATCTGTAGATTCAATGAAATTTTATCAAACTCACAGGTGGTGTTTTTGAACAAACATGGAAAGGGAAATGATCAAAAATAGCTAGTTTTTTTTTAAAGACTAGCAAAGTTGGAAGGCTCAGCCTTCCCTAAGTCAGAACTTACTAGACAGTTTCAATAATCAGGAGAACGTGGTGCTGATGTAGAACAGATGTACATCAAATGGAATAGGATTGTCTATAAACAAGCCCGTAAAGCTGAATGACTGAAAGTGTGCCAAGACAATTCAATGCTGAAAGAATAGTCTCCATTTAAAGATTCATTTTCATTTTCTTTAAATTATGTGCATGCATGTGTGAGAGGTTATAGGCATGTGAATGCCGGTGCCTTGGTGCCTGAGGAGGCCAGAAGAGGGCACTGGATCCCCTGGAGTTGGGTTGTAAGCAGTTGTGAGCATCCCAACATGAGTGCTGAAAATGAATTCAAATCATCTCCAAGATCAGTTTGTACTCTTAACCACTGAGCCATCATTCCAACCTCAAAGATAAGTCTTTCTAACAAATACTGCTATAAAATTAGATATCCAAATTCACAAAAAGAAACTTAGATATGTACTCATGGCATACAAAATTAACCAAGACCTGGACCTAACAAAGACCTAAGCATAAATGTTAAAGATATAAAAGTTTTGAAAGAAAACAAAGGGAATCTACATGACCTTGGATTGGATGAGATGTTCTTAAATATAACTGAAAACACAGGTGATGAAAGAAAGGGTAAATAAATTATACTTCATCAAAACTGAGATAGTTTGTGCTTCAAAAGACTATCTCAAGAAAGAATAAAAAGAACCCACAGAATAAGAATAGGCATTTGTAATTCATAGACTGACAAGAAACTTGTCTCCAGATCATGTAAAGAATCTTTAAATATAAGAATTTCTAAGTCCCGGCACTAGAAAGACAAGCAGACCACTTGTTTAAACAGTCAGAATTTAAGCACGTTTCTGCAGAGAAGAAGCACAAATTCGTGAGCAGACATTCCAGTCACTGGACATCGGGAACACACAAACGGTGCACACCAACCACTTCACGCTGCTGGGAGACAGTCACAACACTTGACTAACATGCATTTCTGGCAGGAATAAAAAAGATGGTGTCTGCTGCAGAAAACTGCCTGACTGCTCCTCAGAACTTAACTTGGGTTCACTCTTCCACTCTTAGTCATATACTCAAAAAAAAAAAAAATAACCTATCTACCCAAAAATTTGTAAATGACATTTACAAAAGCATGATTTATAAAGTAAAAGGATGGGAACAAAATAAGAATTTCTTTGATGGATGAGTGCCTAAAATACTGCATGGACATGACATCCACGCGGCAGGAGGTGATTCAGTCACAAGACCAAATGAAGTCCTAGCACAAGCAAGAACAGGATGAAACTGAAAAGCCCTCTGCTAAGTGAAAACAGACATTGACTGCAGCATGCTATAAAGTTCCATATAGGAAATGTCCAAAACAGACAAGTCTACAGAGACAGAAAACAGATTCCTAGTTCCCAGAAACTAGAGTAAAGAAGGGAAATAAGCAGTGATTACCAGCCCGGCATGGAGGCTAGCACCTGAAATTCTAGCACTTGGGAGGCTGAGGCAGGAGGATCCCTTCTAATTTGGAACCCATCTGGGTTAAATAGTGTATTAGTTGCTTTTCATGGTTATGATAAAATACCATGGCCAAAGGCAATTTATAGAAGAGAAGGTTTATTTTGCCTTATTGCTCCAGAGGGCTAAGAGCCCATAATAGCAGAGAACCATGGCAGCAGGCAGTAAGCCTGGCAACATGAAGAGAAGACTGATAGATCATATTTTAGAAGCAGAGTGAATTAACTGGAAGTGTGATGAGGCTGTATACTCTCAAAGCCTGCCTAGCAACATGCTGTCCACTGACACACACAGTAAGGCTTCACCTTCTCAAGATCCCATAACCTCTCCAAACAGCACCACCAGCTGAGGAACAAGTGTTCAAATAACTGAGCCTCTAGGAGACTTTTCTCATTCAAAAATGGCCTGAGAAACTGAGTGAGAATGTACTAGGGAGAGAGGGAGGGAAAGAAGGAGGCAGAGAAAGAAAAGAAAGAAGGAAGGAAGAAGAAAAATAAGAAAGAAAGAGAAAGAGCAGGAAAAGAAAGAAAAAAGAGGAAAGGAGAAAATGGAAGAAAAGAAAGATGGATGGAAGGAAAGGATAGAAGAAGGAAAGAAAGAGAAAAGATAGGAAAGGAGAAAACAAAAGGAAAGAGAGAAAGAAAAAAAGGAGGAAGGAGAAAATGGATGGAAGGAAAAAAGAAGGAAAGAAGGAGGGGTAGAGAGAGAAAGAAAAAAGAAAGGGAAGGAGAAAAAGGAAAGAAGAAAGGAAGGAAGGGATGACAGACTACTAACATATTTAGAATTGCCTTGGTTTACAAACCAGTTATGGAATTGTGCAATGGTGACAGATCACATTAGTAAGTGTTCTGCAAACCATCAAGCTGCAGAGCGGGACTACATATGAAGATACCTGTTACTAGCATTTCTGTTTCACAGATGATAAAATGAAGGCACCAAAGAGTAAGCAGTTGCCTCAAGTCACACAATTAATGGTAAAATGGCATTTAAATGTAGCTCTTTCAGCTCCAGAGGCCAAGCGTTGGTGTCTGTGTCCTGTGGAATCCCCGTAAAGTTCTCCTTGCTGCTAAGCATTCAGCTAATAAACCAAATAGGTGCCCTTCTGTTTCTGTTCAGCTGGAGACAATGATAAGAAGGAAAAAAATGAGGATAATGCAGCATTCTTATAGAGTGGTAAATCGAAATATCCTGTTAAGAGTCCAGGGACATGTAATGAAACCTGGAAATACCTTTACGGAAATTGCCTCTTCGTGGGTCATGTTCAAACCTCTTCCTCCTTTACACACATAGAAGCTTCTCCCGTAATGACAGAGGAACAAGGCTTTTGCCTGTAGAAATGTTAGTACTATAGATGTGTCTTTCTCTGTTTTACAATGTTACTTAACCCTTAAGTTACGGTTTCTTTGTAAAAGAACAGCAGTATTCCACACTTAAAAAGTTGTGAACTTCAAGCTGAAGTCAGTCCCATGAAAACTGGTCATGCATAAATTTTAGCTGTCATAGTAGTGCTCAATATTGCGTCCACAATGATTCCAGAAAAACAAATCATCACTTTCCAGCAATTCTTGTTAATATAATCAACAACAAAAAGCCACATTTAAATGAGAATGAAGTCAATACAACCCCCTACAATTGAAACATAAACTGATAATTTACTCAGCGACACGGGGAGAGTCATTGAGTCATGACAAAGCGAAACATGGAGACTGGAGAAAAGCCCCCTGTTGCACTGGCAGGCATTTTTCTCAAGTGAACGAAAGGGGAAATGGTTAATGTATCAGTATTCACAGTAGCTAAGTCTCGAAGCGAATTCAGATGTCTATCAACGGAAGGATTAAAAACTGTAGTTTATGTTGTATGTGGGATTCTTTCAGCCATGAATGAGAATGAAATCATGAAGTAAACCAGATGCAACTGAAGATAACTCCAGTAAAAGCTGTTAGTCTCAGAAAGACAAAGGTGTTTTCTCTCATCTAGACATTATAGACGTATAATATGTCTGCACTGATGATGTAGAATTTGAAACAAAATTGTCAAGGAAATGAAAGGAATTAATTAGAGGGGGAAATGAGACAGAGAGGAGTGTGTTTGGAAAGGATAATCTGAAAGTATATTATACGCTGACCTATATACCCCTATGAAATAAAAATGTCGTTTTAAGTATTCTTCAGAGAGAGACAGAAACCATCAGAAAGGACAGAAACTAAAAACAGTGAAAATTCCACAGTATCTTGGTAAGGCTGAAAAAGCCACTTCCCCTATAAAACCCACAATAGTACAAGCATACAAAGAAGCATGCATGCACACATGGCGCGCGCACGCTCGAACACACACACACACACACACACACACACACACACACACACAGAGTGAATCTACTAACAGAGATGAAGTCAGCCTCACTCCCCTCGCTTTTCCACCACAGTCTTTGAGCCTCTTTCTTGCCTTCTCCAAGCAAGCTTACGAGGCGGCTCTCTGGTAGACACGCAGAAGCACCCAGGAGGTGCAGCGCCCACAGAACCGGGATCATCAGCCACATGTGCCTTCCACCCTTGCTAAAAAGCTGCAGAACAGTCGCCTTCTAGCTCACCCTTGAACACATCTCCTCTCACGTGCTGGAATTGTGATTACTTTCCTTCTTTCTTCTCCTTTCCTTCTTTAATTAAATTCATAAAATGATTGAAAAAAAATAGGTCAAATCTAAACCCCACGTCTAATCCCTTAAAAGCTGGCCATTAACTTCAGAAGATCTTGGGGACAATGAATCAACACACCATTGTTCTGTGTTTATTTTGTATTATATTTATGTCCCTGCAGGAATGCAGGTTGGACTACATTAAAATACTCTCCACATTACAAATTCAGTGTAGGAGCTGGAGAGATGGCTCAGTGGTTAAGAGCACTAGCTGCTCTTCCAGAGGTCCTGAGTTCAATTCTCAACAACCACATGAGGGCTCCTGGCCATCTATCAAGGGGTCTGATGCCCTCTTCTGGCATGCAGGTGTACATGCAGACAGAGCATCCCATACTTATTATTATTATTATTATTATTATTATTATTATTATTATTATCATCAGCTTAGAAGATCTTGTCTATCTATGCCATTAACTCTGGACCCTTTGTTCTTCTTCCTCGTCTGTGCATACAACTTGAGAATTTGGTTTTATTTCATAGTGTCCCATGTTTCCCATATGTCCCTCTCCTGATTTGTTGTTGCTGCTTTTATTTTGTTGGTTTGTCATATTCCTTGCTTATTTGGTTTAGATCCCCTACTTTAACTTTGAGGCCTGATATACTACCTTCTCCTTGATTCATTCTGCTTGTAAGGCTTTTGAGTTTTTTGGTTAGGCTGTTGGGTTTTTTAAATTCCATTCCATTCGTCTTGGGTCCTCTTCAATGTTTCTGTCTCCTTATTAAATTCCATTCTCCAATCCTGGCTTCTCTATTTCATTTCCACCAGTTAAGGTTGTCAGCTCTTAAAACATTACAGATAATTGCTATTACTGTCTGTTGTCCCCTAAGGTGAAAGGTCAATCTTTACTGCTAAAGATGCCATGCACTTCAATTGCAGAGCCAGAAGACCCTGAGATAGAACTGACCTAAATGCCTCCTCCCTGAGGACTAGTTTTCATGGTACCCTAAAATACTATGCAAGCTTCCAACACAAAGAAACAACCAACAGCCCCATCCAACTATGACATGAAGCACAACAATAACCAGCATAATTACCCTAAGCGTACAGAAGTGCCATGTGTAGCTTGGCAGTAATAAACAGCTCTTTCCTTAGACTTCAGACCAGTTCAGCACAAGGAAAAAGATGTCTGGTTCTGGAAACCTAACCAACTACCCAAAGCTGGTAAAGTCATGGATCTTGGAGGAGAACTCACAACCATCACTTTACCAGATCAGCACAATCCCTAACTACTTTCTAGATGTCCTTTTCCCCACAGATAAGTGTAGCCCTCACTCCTCATCAAGAAAACTTCTCTTTGCAATATCCAGAAACCGTTACCAAAAACCCACAGCCAATCAAAATATAGAGTTGCGAAGCCCAGCCCCAGTGGATACGTCTACAATACACCCCCCATACACATCTAAAGCGCGGGAGACATTGCAGAAGAGGGAACAGAAGGATTGTAAGGGCCAGAGGATCGGGAACTTTGCGGTGAGATCGTGTCTCCTGGTAATGTCAGAGGCTATGCCCGTAAGGTTTCAAAAACATAACTGCCTGAACATGAGTTTAACAAGGACAATAGACAGACTGAAGTGGAAAAGTGGAAAAGTGGACAGACAGGAAAAGGAGAGACCGTAAAGCCGCAGCACAAAGAACAGCTAAGGAATGCTGAGAAAGGATCTTCCCCGGGAAAAACACACCAGTTGGTTATCAAACACCCAACGCTCAGCCCTGAAAATGTAAATACAAGCAATACCCTACAAATCAAGCAGATCATGTTTAGGGATAAATGTGCATGTTAATGAAAGGATGAGGCCATGAATTTGAAAGAGAGCAAGAAGGGGTATGTGGGGATGGCTTGGAGGGGGAAATGGTGTTAATTATATTATAATCTCAAAACACAAGAAATAATAAAAATAAATTTATTGTAAAGATAGCTCAGTGGTTGAGTACTGGCTGTTCTTTCAGAGGACCTGGGTTCAATTCCCAGCGCCCACAAAGTGGCTCACGAGCACCTGTAACTCCAGTTCCAGTGGATCAGATGCCTTCTTCTGGGTTCCTTGGGCTTAAAACACATATGGTGGATAAACAGACATGGGTGCAGACAAAACATCCAAACACATAAAATAATTTTAAAAAGCACTTTTAAAAATTCAGTGTAACAATTCCTAAAGCTCAGAAGGTGTGCTTAAAGTATTACTCAGTTTCCTTTTCCTGAGATGTAGAGTTTAAACTTATTTAAAAAAAAAAATCTTTGTTTTTGTTCTTAGGTCTCTTGGTCTACATTCTAAGTTTAATAAAAGTATGCAACTATCTACTCCAAAACATTGTTTGAAATAGAATTTTTATTACTTTGCAAGCTGTAAGCAAGATAAGCAATGTTCTTTAGATAAAAGCTAGCATATTCATGTCTATAACAAATAAAATACAAGAAAGGTTATTTATGCTCCATCAACTTTCTCTAGCTAAGGGTTTACCCTGTCACTTACAATACAGAATTACTTTATTTTTTCACTTGCCTAGTAAGCATCAATATTGCAGTTCTATATCTGCATATAGTGTGTGTGTGTGTGTGTGTGTGTGTGTGTGTGTGTGTGTGTGTGTGTGTGTGTGTACAAAGAAAGATTGCTATGAGACATTGGCACAGTGATTCAATACAATGTTCTGTATTTCTCAGTTACTTCTGGCAGCCTTTTGGGGAACATTCTAGTTTGCATTGGATATATTTGTCATGGATGTCCATGGATCTTTGGGATGAAGCAAATTGCAGTGGGTTTCTGAGAAATCATTTCTGTGAACAATGCTCCTGCATCTCTTCAGAGCAGTTTGTTACAAATGAATTTTCTACTGTCATCTTAGACCAAATAGCCTTTGGCTACAAAGACTGCATTTTCCTTGTGAGCCAAAGGTGGGCTATTTCTGAAGATCCAACCCTTTAAAATCAAGGTTCCTTCCCCACGACACAGCCCATTTCATCAAGAACAACCTAAGCAATACTAGTGGGCTGATTCACTGTCAGATGCGAAAATTAGTTAGATTGGTTGAAGTGTCAACTTGACGAAATCTAGACTCAGCTGGGAAGAGTGTCTCAGCAAGGGGTTATCGGGAGCAATGTGGCCTGTGAGTGTATCTATAGACATTGTCTTGATTGCCTTAACTGATGTGAAAAGCCCCAGACTGAAAGTGGACAGTGCCACTCCCTGCTTGGGGCCCTGGCTGTATGAGGACAGAGGACGCTAGCTGAGTGTTAAGCACACAGGGCACCCTTCCCTCTGCTCTTACATACGAGTGTCATGGGATGCTATTTCAAGTTCCTGCCGCCTTGACTTCCCTGCTCTGATGGACCGTGACCTGGAATTATGAGCTAAAAGAACCTTTCCCCCTGCATTGCTTTTCCTTTGTGTATCATTTTATCACATCAACAGAAGTGAAGCTAGGATACCCTGCATAAAAGGAGAAGCCTTCGACTTTCCTGTTACCTGACACATGTACTGAAGCTTAAGCATACATGGGGGAAGCATTAATAACTGATTAAAGCCTAATCCTATTTGTCACCGAAGGTTCTCTGTGATCCCAGCCCTGCCACCACACTATTATTTCAGCTCCTTGTTGTCCCTCTTCTTCAACACTCATGATCCCCTTCCTTAAGGACATTGTCTACATACTTCCATTGAGCACTACATAACAGGGTACTACAACATCACCCTGGGTTTTATTCCTCTTAATACCTCTACCTCAACGGTGTTCTGCCTCTTCATCTCTAGCATCAAGGTTTGGAAAAACCCCAATTCTCTGTCCGTGTCTGAGTGGATGAATTGTCTCTTTAGGACCTAATAATTCCTGCATTTGTCGTTTTTCAGGTCCTCTACTACATTCTTCAGAAGCTATGCTCTTCCCTGTTCACAACTATTCCCTCCACCAACAGAGCACAAGAATAAGCTAATCAGAACTTCTTCATGCTGCTGATTTGTAAGCATGGGTTCTGATCATTTGCAATATGCTGTAATGTTTTGTGCATACCCAAGCATGAAATAAGACAGAGATACTGGATTTAATGCCATATGAATATACAGTGGGAATGTAAATTTAAGTGTGCTTCTACGTTATCAGACTCAGCAAATCACATTTTACTCCAGCCATCTAATCCCTTTGGCTCTTACACTCTCTCTGCCTCCTCTTATGCTCCTCTTGAGCCTCTGGAGAAGGGGTGTGATAGAGATGGCCCACTTAGAGTTAAGCACTTCAGAACTCTTATTCTTTGCATGCTGACCAGTTGTGGGCCTATGTATTCATCATAGCTTGCTGGGGGGAAAAAAACAACTTTTTTTTTAGTGAGGACTGAGATTAACTAATCTATGGATATTTTGAATCTTTAAATACCTCTGTTTAAATGAGTGAGTTGATATCATATCCACAAAACCATAGTCATATTCAGTTGCTAAAGCAGAGCCAACAAATTGACTTAATGCAGCTGTGCTTTAAAAAGTCTATCTTCTGTTTCTTTCTGTTTCTACTAGTAGCCAATATCTTGCAGATTTTGAATTTATATTTAAATAAAATATGGTAAGCGATGTATTGGTTTTCTCAAGAATTTTATTTCATTTGCAAATGGCACTTAAACTAGTCAGTTGAGTTAATATTATGATGTGTAAGGATATTTTTCCTGCAAACACAGCACTATAAGAAATAAAGTATTTATCTAGGACACAATATCAATTTCACTTAATAGAAAGTTCCAAGTTTTTAAAAGAAGGAAGTGAAATCTGGGCTTCATGAGGAAAAGTCAGGGACTATAAAAGGAACTCAGCTATCTTGTGCCGATCTGCAAAAGTTCATGAGAAAATCAAGCGAAACAAGGATTGCTGTTCTCTTGACCTGGCTTTTTCTCTAATTTTATAAGGACCTAAAACCTTTGCTTTGTGGGGATTGGGCTACTCCTCTGCAAAGAGAGAATTGGATGAACCCACTTTTGCTCTTTCTTCTCTAAGAAGGCCTAACATAGGGGCTCTGATTCTGCAAAACAAGAGGAAGAGGCTCAACAAGAGCAAATAAATGGCTGAAAATGGAAATCCTGCCTTCCAAAGAGCCTAGATGTGACACAGGATACAAGAACAGAAAAATGGGTAACAGAGGTAGGTTTCTGACAGAGGCTTCATATTTGAGTAGAAGAGCTTATTGCGAGAATTAAACTATTAACTAAGGGCCAGCAAGATGGCTCAGTGGATAAAGGAACTTGCCATGCAAACATGGGGACTTGAGTTCAATCTCCAGAACCTATGTAACAGTAGGAGACGACCCACTCCGCTAAGTTGTCCTCTGCTCTCCACAGGTACACAGTGCACATGCATGTATGCGCATACATTAGACACTCATGTACACAATCATAAGTATTTTTCCTAATAAATTATAAACTGAATGAAATGCCCCAGTGGGAAATTTAAAGTGGAAAGGTGATATGGCTTGAACTCAGATGTTTCCAAGAGGATTTGAAGCCCCCAAATCTAAAAAAGGACATCCATTAGTTTATACAATTGAAACTAAGAAGCTCTGCATCCTCAGATATGAGCGTTGACAGTATTAACATTGGATTTCCAAAGATTCTCAAAGAAATTATACAGAAGAGGATCTTCGGCCGATAGACACAGTAAAAGTGCTAGTATCTTACACTTCAATTCCACCCATAAATGCCTCTGTCGGGGCTCACCTTCCAAACTTAGAGCTAAGCCTAAGCTCTGGCTCTAGAATTGTTGCTGAAGTTGAGCAGAATCACACTGTACATCAGTTCCAGTTCTATTTCCAAAAGCTTTCTCTCCTGGTCCAGAAGTCCAATAGACAAGTCTCCAAAACACCTGTGAAAACTTACCAGCCTGCAAGACCTTTACCCACACACCCTATGAACTATGCTGCGTAGACTTGCACACAATGTAGGTTTGAAAAAGATGAGCTTAACGAAATGCCTTCCGTTACAAATCTGGACATGCCACCAAGGGTTCTAATCCATCCCAGCCCACAACCCTGGCCTGTGGGGTAGCCCATGGTAACAATTGTCTGCTAAAATATTGATATTTTGTAGCTCAGCAGCTTGAGGCATATTCTGCTGGTTTTATCACATTTCTCTGTCGGCATTCTCACAGGGTGTTTTTCCTTTACTATCTGGTAGAAACATGCACAACGGAGGGCTACCGTTTACTTCTTTCTAACTCTACTTTAGTAGCTCCATAATGATAAACTGCATAGGGCTTTAAGAGAGGGTTCCCACAAGGAAAATCATCAACCACTAGGAGCCTAGGCTCGATTAACGGTTTTAATAGGGCAACTGAGCACACTTTAATGTTGTAAGTCGTAGTTCCGTGAGTGGCACTTAAATAGCCATGATACTGTAACTAGCTTATGTTTAAGGTGGCACCCTTCTCGAATTAGGAACTGTCACGGAGTACAGCAAAGGAATCATTCATGTTGCTGACAGGTAAGTTTGGCTCCAACTGTGTCTTTGCTGCTTTGGTTTTGTTTTGTTACTGTGTGAATAAAAACATCAATCAACAGTTGTATCAGAACTGAGTCTATTCTTCATCTGAGACAGTAGGCTGCCCACAACCATGACTTCAGTGAGTAGCTGTCACAGCAATTCGTAAAAATCAAAGGACTGAATGGGGTCGACAGTAGAGAGTTTCCACGAGTGTTTTATTATTTGTCAATTGTGTGTTATAGTTCCTTTCAATTAACAAAATGTGTAAGTGAATCTGTGTACAAATAAATTCATAGGGTCAGGGATAGGTATAGCTCCATTAGTGAAGTGTTTGTCTTGTAAGCAGAATTACCTGAGTTCCATTTAAAGCATCCGCATAAAATTTTCAGACATGCTGTATGTTTGCAAGGCCAGCACCGTAGAGATGAAAACAGACAGATCTGTGGGACTCTTTGGCCAACCAGCAAAACCCATTTGGGAATTCTAGACCAGTAAGAGCCTATATAAGAAACCAAGGTTCAGCCAGGTGGTTATGGTGCACGTCTTTAATCCCAGCACTCAGGAGCCAGACTGAGTTCGAGTCTACATGGTGAGTTCCAAGACAGCCAGGTCTGCAAAGAGAAGCCCTGTCTCAAAAAGTAAAAAAAAATAAAAATAAAAATAAAAACCAAATTTAACATATAAGAAATACCACCCAATGCTGTCTTCTGGTCTCCTCACTAGGTGCACATACATTCACTCACACAAACACATACACATATGTACACTCACCTAGAATAAAATAATTCATTTTCATATACGTGCATACGTATTTGCATGTAATGAGCCAAGAATTAGATGGCTGACCATTAAGGGCTTGCCGATACAGTATGGCTCATGATCTAGTGTGAAAGAGAAAACTGATCAATAATAAAGAGCAAAATGGAAGAATCAAAGTCTTAACACACAAGGAAGCAATGTGTTCATCACTCTGGGGAAGGAGGCATAGAAAGCAAACCCCAGGCTCAGATTCGTGAAGGGAGCAGCTCAGCTCACTTGGTTAGCTAGGAAAAAAAAATCAATCAGAAGCCACACACAGTAGCTAGTCTCAGCTGTCGGCCCCTGTCCAGATCACTGTCGATGTCTTCTGATACGTCGCAGAGTCTCCAATTGGGAATCCTTTCACTGTTGCAGACCTGAGAAGTAAAGAGAGGAAATGCACATTTTTTTCCATAATGCAAATTAATTCACTGTGGAATGGCCATCCAGGACAATCAAGAAAACAAAACAGACATGTCAATCCAAACGTCTTCCCCACAAGCCATCCCTCCATACAACCAGCAGCCTCGTCCTGAACATGAAAGAACTGTGCCACACGGATGACATTAAGGACTCAGCTGAAGGCATCGTCACCATCATGCCAAAAATGTAGAGTCCTCGGCCCTTCTGCAGGCCAACTGAATAAGAATCTTCATCAAAACACCACTGTTAAAGAATCGTTGGTATCCTCATGACTCACTCACTGTACTCAACTCAGTGTGACCAGCTGGTCTTTCCTAGACTAAGCCTAGATAGATTTATTCATTTATTCATTTATTTTTTGCTTTAATCTTAAGGCTTGAAGCTGTAATTTTATCTGTAAAGTTATTCTTACAGAGATTGCTAATATTTTTATGAGTAATTACTCAAGTTTGCACAGGTCAACCACCATTTCCAACATTTCTTTGCACTCAGCCTTGTTATATGTTGGTATGTGATTTGGCAGAACTAAAGGTTCTTAATGAAGTATCTATCACTTTATGGTAAAAACACCGATGGAGGGCCAGTGAGATGGCTGAGGGGGTCAGAGCATTTGCTGTGCAGCCTCGCCTACCTGAGAGCAACCCTGACCCCACGCTGGGAGGTGGAAGGAGAGAACCACCTACATGACGTTTTCCTCTGACCTCCACACACACACTGCTGCACTTACACACCCACACTCACACACAAACTCACATCACACAAATACACACGCAATTATAATATCTTTTAAAAAAAGCAATGCCAAGGTATTGCTTCAGTTCTGTTTGATTTTAAGTTTGTTTGTTCATCTTGAGACAGGGTCTCACGATGGGCCTAGGCTCTCCATCCATCCTTCATCCTCAACCTCTGAGTGGTGGCATGTGCCTCAGGTTCAGTTCTGTATTTACTGAAAAAAATTTGCTGAAAACTAAATGTGTCTCTTTTACAAAGCTTGGGCACACTGCCCAGGTAAAAAGAAAAATTTGTGTTTCCCTTTATTCTTCACAAGCTCAACTTCATGAGATTGGCATTTCTGCCCATTTGTTCCCCAAACACAGAGATGGAGAAAAGAGGGAGTAAAGGAGAGTGAAGAGAGAGAACCAAAGCAAAGTCTATATGCAAAGAGGACACTGTTCTTGTATGGCAATCAGTGAATTAAAAATTACTGAACATGCAAATATTTTGATCTGTTACTAATAATTCTATGACATTCTCAATCCTGAAGACTTTTGTGAGTTTGTTAAAGGTGTGTGCCTGTCTAGTTTTATGCCAACTTGACACAACCTAGAGTCATCTGAAAGGAGGG
The DNA here is from genome assembly GCF_907164565.1 of Psammomys obesus. Lineage (NCBI taxonomy): Eukaryota > Metazoa > Chordata > Mammalia > Rodentia > Muridae > Psammomys > Psammomys obesus. The sequence goes on from NW_026596149.1 coordinate 16,464,932, forward strand.
ATCCTCAACAGAAAAAATGTCTCCGTAAGATCTGGCTATACTGCATTTTCTTAGTGATTAACTGGGGAGGGCTCAGTCCATTGTGGAGGGTGCTGTCTCTGGGCTGGTGGTCCTGGCTTCTGTAAGAAAGCAGGCCGAGCAAATCATAATAAACAAGCCGGTAAGCAGCACCCCTCCGAGGTCTCTGCATCATATCCTGCCTTCGGTTCCTGTCCTGTTTGAGCTCCTGCCCTCACTGCTTTTGATGATGAACATGCGGAACTGTGAGTGAAATAAACCTTTTACTTCTCAAGTTGCCTTTGGCCCTGGTGTTTCATCATGGCAATAGTAACCCGAACTAAGACAGTGTATTATATTCTTTTGCCTAGGCTTGTTTCTTTTCTAGCAGTTTTGTATGTAGTTCCATACTTTACCACGAGGGGGCACTGTGCCAAATGTATAGAACGGGACTTAACTTTCTGATTGTGTCTTTAGCCTTGGCTCCCTGTTACTGGAATACAGGCACTGGGCGGGTGAGGCTCCAAAGTGAGAGACTGAGGTTGGGTTTTCAAACAAGAAGAATGTAAATGAACCATGCTTTCTTTTTCAGATCCAGGAGGTACGAACTGATGCTATGCTGAAAAAGTTACTGTCCAGTTCACCTGCACTCCTGTGAGACTAGTGAGAAAAATGGTGCTTAGCCGGCAGCCTCCACTGTGGAGACTCTGAGACCTCTCTCAACATCAATGAGCTGTCTTTTGTCCTCAGGTGACTGTTCTCTTCTTCTCCCTCTCTAAAATAGGTTCCAAGACCAGTGGACAAGGAAAATGGAGGGGACAGGAGGAGAAAGAGTGGGAAGAAAAAGGGAGAAAAAGGGAGTTGAGAGAGAGGGACAAGCAGAGAGGGGAAGGAGGAGGAGAGAACAAGACTGATTTTTGTTTGTTTGATTGACTGGCTAACTGACTGACTGACTGATTCCTTTTCATTCCCACTAGTCTTTAGTCATACTTTATTTTTATGGGGCTTTTTAATGTTCTCACTATGGTGATGGTGTGTGTGTGTGTACATATGCCCTGTCTTATCTACTCCATACTCTTATATGTCTCCTAAGTAAGATTTCAAATGCATAGTCCTGTATTTTTACTCGAATCTGATAAGAATTCAATAACATCTGATAGCAATGGCTACATAGTAATTATTTGCCCACCAATAGATTAGCCGTAGGTTTATCATGTTGGGTTCAGAATTACAGCACAGCTAACCTTGTTTCTGAGGTGGCAGGTTATTATTTTGAGAAGTACTGACAGTGTCAAGGTATGAGCCGTGAGCAAGAAAAGTGTACATGCTCATTAAAAAAGAAGCTTCTGAAGCCCTTTCTGGGCATCAGGAGACAGGGATGTCATCGGCTTCTAAGGTAACTACTTTCAGAACAGTCAAGAGGTCCACTGGACACCCAGCACCAGTCAGTCCGCCTCAAGGATGCTGCAAGCCTCTGTAGTCCAGAACCAGCTGGAGCAGAGATGAGAATATAACTGAGATATCAACTCACATGCTAGGACACAAAAGTGGCAGTGTGTAAGAGGGACCCAGCAGCATGGGCCTATATGTGACAGACTGCTAGGGGTCTGGGAGAGCTTTGGTTCTTTGCAAATTCCCACACTGATGGCATTAGGCAGTAGGCCTGTGGGAAGGTGATTAGGCCCTGAGGGTGGAGCCTGGTGAGAAAGATTAGAACTTTGAGAAGGACCCAGAGAAAGGAATTTTTTTCCCTGCCAACATATGAAGAGACAGGCCCAAAGTATGTGAATCAGGGCCCAAAGTATGCTGCCATCTTGCTCTTGATCTTAGACTTCTCTCTTCCAGAACTGTCAGAGTTAAATGGCTCTTGTTTAGAAGCCACCCAGCCCACAGTATTTTGCAATAAAACAGGAATGAAGTAAGATATAGATGTTTCTTTCTCTCATTTACAAAATCCTATCTGACCAGCTGATACGTTCGGTGAAGTCCTTCCAACCTTATTGCTTTTCTCATCCTGATCTCACCCCATCCACCTGGAACCTCTGTGTCCCTGTGCCAAGGAGGAGCGGGAAACAAGTGTCGATGGGCAGCTGAATGTTTCACTGTTGGTGCAGACCCTCTGTAGAGCAGGTCCACGCAGCTTCAGGACGAGCTCAGTGTAACTGTTACAGCTCTGAGGGGAAGTGTTTTCCCCAGTGGAAGTGTTACAGCTTTGAAGGGAAAGGTATCTGGCAGTCGGGAGCCAAGGAATACGGCAGAGTACAACATACTTCACGCGAGAGATTTACTGGGAGAGACTCAAGAGGGTGGATGCCTCCACTGGAGCTAGAAGCAGCAGGAAACTGAGAGGGAGACGGGCTTTATATAGAGTTTCTGGGGTGGTTTGGATGGGGGTGTGGAGTTCTCCAGGTGGAGATGTCCAGGGTGGGAACAGGTGGGATTCCCAGACCAAACCCAGGGATTGGTGGAATTTCTAGCTGAGAGATTGGTGGGTTTTTTAGCTCAGGGATTGGTGCCGTTTAGTAGGTTTTCAAACCCAAAATTGGGCTCAGAGCTTTTACCCTAACTCAGCTCCTCGGCTGCACCAGCCAAAAAGAAGACCGATTCTTTTAATCGGTCTTTAATTTGCCCCACCTGAAAGGCTCGGGGCAAAGAGGATGAGAAAGTTGACTGAAGGCAGCCATCCCTCCTGTGGCGAACATGGCCAACCCTGAAGGAGCTCATGAAGAGCCTCCTGGGCCTAGGAAGACTGCTTCACATCAGAAGGCTTTTGTTCACCTCCCTGGCTTCTTACCCAGACAACATCTGTATTACAGGCAACCAAAACAAGTACGGGGGTGCGGGGGGGTTGGTGCCACCACGTTGGCTGATTTTCTGGAAATATAAGGCTTTTCCAGAACTTCTTTATTAATATGAGTAAAAGTTTCCCCCTTTCCTATCCATCAGGCAGAAACACCATGACTGCAAAATGACTAAGCGTTTTTGTAGCAAACCTCAAATGAGAGCTTCAAGGAAACAAGTGGGGCCCTTCTTACAGTGTTGCCAGCGCCGGGTGCAGAATTGGACACTTCAAAGATCTGGCCAGCGCTTGTTTTCAGTCTCTGGAAGGTTCTCGGAGATCACGAATCGGAAGCTAGTTGACTGGACTCGGGAAAACAGCGCTGCTACTCAGCCGTCTACTTTCCATGCTGTTTTCTCCAAACACGCCTGGTCAGATGGACAACCAGCTGCCCGAGTAACCCATGCAGGTGGCTAGATGCCTTGATTCCTGGCTCCCTTTCTCCAGAGTAATTGTGAGTTTGTGTTGAATCTGATCTTTCGAAACAATTTCTAACCGTCACTTTGTTTTGTAGAGAATTTCTAGCCCAAGCTGCCTTCTGATTCATAAAGCACTTGAAGAGAATGACCTTGAACTTCTGGCCTCCTGCTTCCACCTTCTGAAGTCTGGGATTGCACAGTTGCACCGGAATACCTAGCTTAAATGATGCTAGGGATCAAACTCAGAGTCTGGTCATGACAGTCAAGAACTAAGTCCTTCAAATATGATTTTAATACATGTAAGTTCTGAAGCCCATGAGACAGGCAAGGAGATATTAGCCCATGTGGAAATAATTATATTGATAAATCACCATGTGTAGGCAGTCTAATATGAATAAATATAGCATTTAGAAATATTTTTCACCAACATTATTAAAACATTTTGCTATCTATATTATGTCAGAAATCCCTTAAATTCATCTTATTAAATTACTAGCACATTGGCCCTTCTTAAGCATTAAAAAAAAAAATGAATCTATGCAGTTACATTTTATTTTATGTAAGAATAAAAAGGAAATCTTACATGATTTTATTAGTCATCGGCAGAGCATTAAGACTCATGATTATAGATAATGGATGTGCTATTATAGACAATGAGAGAATAACGAAGTTTGTAAGGGCTTGTATCTGTGCTTATTTAACCAGGAAAATGAAAGAGAGAGAGGGAGAGAGAGAGAGAGAGAGAGAGAGAGTGCACTGTATACCCGTGTGTGCATTTTGGTGCATGCAGGTAGGTGTGCATGTGTCTGGGGGTCAGAGAGCAACCTCAACTGCTGTTTCTTCAATATTGTTGTCTTGTTTCCTGAGATGAGATCTCTCACATCCAGAAACTCACCAAGTAGCTTGGGCCATCTGGCCAGTGAGCCTCAGGGATCCACCGCGTCCACCTTCCCATCACTGGGCGAACAAGACATATCACCTTGCCTATTTTTGTTTGTTTTGTTTTGTTTTTGTTTGTTTGGGATCATGGAAGTCAGTTCCCTTTGCTTGTTTGACAAGTTCTGCCCTCAAAGAAAGGAGGGAAATGTTTCAGTGGATGGTGAGGCATTGATAAGCCACAAATGGAGCAGCTAATCCAGGGAAGTGCAACGGCAGGGAAACCACTTCTACCCTTAAGATGAGGCAGAAGAAAACAGCATTGTTACGTTCAACCTGGGATCATCCCTACCTGGGGGAAGCTGGGACCCCCTGACTTGAGTTAGGGGCTAGGTCAAACGGAAGGGCATATGGTATGGAGGCATCCCTCAGAGTATGAGGGAGCAAAGTACCGCCCTATGACCCCTCTGCGCAACATGCCAACACCTCACTAATGTCAACGGGATGCCAATGGCAGCCACCACAGATCTGAGTGCTTTCCAGAGAAAGACAGTGTTGATTAGGAGTGTAGAGAGTAAACAGTAAAGAGTATTGTCAAAGTTTAATCATAGGACAGGGAGAGTAGAGGCTTCCCTTTGTTGCTTATAATTAGACTCAGAATGCAAACATATACAAAGAAAATACAATGCACAGGGCAAAGACATAAAATGTCAAAAAGCATATGTTCTTGCAGAACAACCTCCCTCATTGAAAGTAAACTTTTTCTGAGTGTAATAAAGGTTTCTCTAAAGTCAATATCACTCTTCGCATTAGTCTATCAGAGTGAAACTGAAGAGACAGCACCTCTAATTTATAAAGCTTTTCTTCTTCTTTGCTGACTCAGTGGCCGGAGTACATGCCCATGCAAGCATGAACACCTGAGTTCAGAGCTTCACGAGCCATGTAAAACCCTAGTGCAGAAGCAGAGCAGCTGCTGGGGCTGGGGGAGGGGCAGATCACTGGTGGTCGTTGGCCAGTCAGCCTCAAGGAACCTCAGGTTCAGTGAAGAAACACTGTCTCAAAAAGGAAGGTGGAGAGTAACTGCCACCGTCAGTGTTGACCTGTGATGGGGGAGGCAGAGCAAAAACTACTGCTCCTACTACAACACACACACACACACACACATACACACACACACACAGGAGCTCTGGTTAATGAAAAAGGAAGGAGTGAGGTTCAACAGACATGATCAAGAATCCGGAAGGTACACCAGGGAACCAAGGAAAATTAACCCCCAAGATTGAAATTTAACGAAACAATTGAAAGCCCTATTTTCTGGAGCAGTTAAGAACACTTGTTACTCTGTAGGGAACAGGGGTTTATTCCCAGCACCCACACAGCAGCTTACAACCATCAGTCACCCCAGTTCCACAGGACCCAATGCCCTCTTCTGGCATCCACAGGCAAGGGGCACCTATGTGTTATACAGAGATATACACAGGCAAAGGATCCATACACACAAACACATACACATACTCATAAATAAATAAATAAATAAATAAATAAATAAATAAATAAACAAACAAATAAATAAATATAAAAATCCCTTCTCAGCTGAATTTCAGCATTGCCTTCTGTTAAGAAGCCGGTTTTTTCTCTTCCCCCACCACCATTTTAAAAAGCAGGTCTGCAGGAGTTAATCTATGCTGCCCTGCCAATGCATGCTGGAAGGAAGTGGTTTGCAGTTTTGGTTTCATATATCCCCAAATGAAGAGAAATTGTGCCACAGCAGCCGTATCAATAGATTTCACCTAGCAGCTGCATGACCACCTGGTACGGATGCATGTTCTGAACTGATAAAATTCAGATGAGATTTTTGAGTCTTGAGGGTGACACCGTTGGAAAGCTTGGGCAAGCAGATGTAGTCTCCATTTGAGAGGTAGGTGTGGTTTGCATTTGAGAGGAACAAGAATCTTCGGTAGCCAGACACTAGAATTTTCTGTGGAAATTGAATGTGATTCGTCATGGTAATCTATATGTTCAATATTTTTAATGGACCACTTGGTTGAAAGCACAAAAGTTTCCTCACCCTAAGGCTGTACATTCTCCTAAGGTCTCAGACTTTAGGACATAAAAGAAGGGGGCTTGGGGATGACAGAAAAGAATGATATGAAAAGCTTCCCCAAATACATTTCTTCTCAGACAGCATTTTTAGGGGAAAGGCTTCATGAACATCAAGCTCAGAATCTGGAAAGTGACTTTTAATCCTGCTTTCTCGCATGTTTCCTAAGCCTGCTCGGAACTCAACATGCTCCACTTTGAAAGCTGCAAATCAAGACATCCCTGAATAACCAATCTAGCTGTATAAACAGCGAAAGTAGGGTGTGCCAGTTTCCTTTCTGTTGCCGAGTTACTGACCAAATGTAATTTAAGGGAAGAAGGGATTTATTTGGCATACACTTCCAGGTCAGTCCATCAAGGGAAGTCAAAGCAGGAAGCTGAAGCAGAAACTGTGAAGGAACAATGTCTCCTCACAGAGACTCCAGGCTATGTACACTTGACTATGCTTACCATGTGGGTCTAGGACAAAGCCAAGTCTCCTCCAGTTTTCTTGACTTGAAAGATATATTTATAAACAAGTACTGACACCAAATGGTGGTGGCACACGCCTTTGGTCCCAGCACTCAGGAGGCAGACGTAGGCAGATCTCTGTGAGTCTGAAGCCAACCTGATCCTCAGAGTAAGTTCCAGGACTGCCAGAGTTACACAGAGAAACCCTGTCTCAAACCAAAAAAAAAAAAAAAAAAAAAAAAACAAAAATTACTGGAATTGGCTACTTCCAGCTTTATTTCAAAATGACCAAGTTGTGTACTTTCAATATGGCTGTGTTTCAGAAAACTGTGTTCAGTGTGTTTGCTGTGTGTGTCTGTATGTCTATGTGTGTTCAGTGTGTCTCTGTATAAATTCCTCTGAATGTGAGAGGAAACTGCCACCAGAGCTGAGCTGATAGCACACTCTTGAATATTTTTACATTAATTAAGCTTTGTCCAATACGTTAGCTACACTGGTGCATTTGGACCAAAAGACATAAACTTCAGAATGGCGTTTGCTCAAAATGTCTCATTTTCCTATAGTGACAATGCCAGCATAAGACTTAACATTGCCTATTAGTCAAAATATGATCATTTTTAAAAAAGCAAACAAATCCAAGGGGTTGATTTATATTTTAGTAAGATTTTTTTAAAGTAATAATTAAGGACTTTGCCAATTCCAATACTTTCTAACACCTATAGCATGACTAAAACACATTTTAGTGAAAGGCAGCAGGAAAGTAACATTTCTAGGACCCGGTGTGAAGTCATCAGTCTCCTTGCTGCTGGGATGTAGACGGAGAGAAGTGTTGTAGAGTTTTATTGCATCCAAACCGAGTGAGCAGTTCATTAACCTTCAGGTAGCTGCCATTTATTACACTTAAAGACAAAGAAGATCACAACTTAATCCATTTTGTGGGCAGCTAGAATAATGAAGAGAGGTCAATAAATATTTCCTGGATTCCACACACAGAATTTCAGCTCTTCACAAACAACCCTTATATCTTATAAGTCTCCCGTACTTTTGGAGGCAACCCAGTTTCTAATCATAAACTGATGGGTCTGTGTAACTTGGAAAGAGCCATGGTCAAGAATTATCAGAGCAAATTTCAGAGTGTCCAAAAGTCATATTGAGGCCTGGAAACTAGTCCTATTTTTGAAAGATGTTTATCAGCAGGGCTTTATTACAATCCATTTAGATCTACAAGCAACTACCAAGCACCAGCTGTAAACTTAGCATCAGTGATAACAAATACAGCAGCAATAATCTCTTCCCCACTGAGCCGTTTCTTCTGCAGTGAGGATCAACCTATGAGATGGTGACCAGTTTTGTGCACTCATCTTATATACAGGAAGACAAGAAAGTACAGAAGTACATACACATGTTTCTTTTGAAAAAGAAAAGTTTTGGAGGGCTGGAGAGTTGGCTCAATGGTTAAGAACACTAGCTGCTTTTCCAAAGGTCCAGAGTTCAATTCCCAGCAACCATACGGTGGCTCACAGCCATCTGTAACAGAATCTGATTCCCTCTCCTGGTGTGCGTGAAAACAGAGCGTTCATATACATAAAATAAATAAGTAAATCTTTAAAAAGAAAAGAAAAGTTTGTTTTTAATTTATGTGTGAGTAGATACGCACCACCTGTGTACAGGTGCCCTGGAAATGGAATTACAGACAGTGGTGAGCCAGCTGATGCAGATGCTAAGGACCAAACCTAGGTCCTCCGCAAGAGCAGTAGGCGCTTTTAGCTACTGAGCCATCTCTCCCACCCCTCACATGCAATCTCCTTGGTCCTGATTGCTTCACATTGAAAGCAATTCAGTTTTCAATAAGGCACATTTTGATGCTGGGTGCCGTATTACTCTTCCTAATGGCATTGATTTTAAACTTTATTTAAAATTGTGTGTATGTTCATATGGTGTGTGCACAGGTGTGAGTACAAATGTTGGGAGCCAGAGTGTACTTCTCACTTGCTCCCCACCTTATAATTGTGAGACGGTGACTCTTACCGAACCCAGAGCTCACCAATTTTGCTAAACAGCTGACCGTCAAGTCCCAGGGATCCTCCTGTGTCCGACTCCCCATTCTGTGATTACAGGCTTGTCACAGGACGACCCAGCTTTCTGCATGGGAGCTGAGATGCTAACTTAGGCCCTCCCCCTCGTGCAGCGAGCATTTTATTGACTCCTCAGCACTTCATTTAAGAAACTTAAGTTTCCTATTTAGAAGTTATAAACATTGGGAATTTTATCCTATTCATATTTACATATGATCAAATAACAGGAAAAAAAATGAAGTCAGGAATAAGGCCTGTACAGGGTGCTGTGTTTTCTTTTAAGAGATCTTCATTTTACTCAATTTATAAAGCATTAAAGAATGTATTTGCTATGATTTAAAAGTTTATTGTCCCCAAAATAACCATGTTGAAATGTAATTGACTTGGACTCAGGGTGTCACTCAATGCAATAGTTTGTACCAACCATGTACGAGACCCTGGGTTTATTCCCAGCACTGCACAAAAGAAAAGATGGATAGAACTTAAAAGAAGTGTTCAGGCTGTAGGGATTCATGTCGTTGTAAAGAGGTGTTAGGGCCTGGGCAGAAGACTCAGTCAGTCAAGTTTTAGAATTACAATTAGTAGACAGAACACACACACACACACACACATGGATACAAGCACGAAGGCCTGAGTTTAGAGTTCCAGTATCCACCTAATAAACTGGACGCTGCAGCACTGAGTGCTGTCATCCCAGCCCTGGGGAGGCAGAGACGTGAGGCTCCCTGAGACTTGCTGGTAAGTCGGTATAGCCCATGGTTATCTCTAGGTTCTGAGAGAGTCTGTGTCTCAAAAATAAAAAAAATAATGTGGAGAGCAATAGAGAAAGACATACAATGTAGAACATCTGGGCATTCACACCTGCACATTCGTGTGCACATATAAACAACACAACTACACACACAGGGAGGGAGGTGCGATCCAGTCTTCCTAGGTCCTTTCTCCCTCTCTCCTTCAGCCATGTTATAATACAGCACCAAAGCCCTCACCAGACACCAGCACCGTGATGTTCTACTTCCTTGCTTCCCAAAAAAGATATCTAAGTAAATTTCTTTTCGTTGTAAATTACTTAGCATTTGGTAAAGCAACATCATATGGACTAAGACACTTTTGGTTGTTATACAAAGACGAGAGCCAGGTGTTACAAAGCCTGGAGGAAAGAAAGCTGAAGCTGTAGGTAAAGGAATAATGAAACACATTATAAGAGTTTTCCTCCCTTGAGAATGTTAAAGCCTACTTGAAGCATTTTTCTTCATTGCCTCCAAGTGCTAGAATCACAACTATTAGGGTTGAGGGAATACATACACACATACACACATATACATACACTTATGTATACACGTGAAACACACATATAGTCAATCTGAATGCAACAAGCTGAAATGAAGCACCCTGGGTGAGAATTGATATTTTTTTTCTATTGTGGGAATTTCAGTACAGAATCCCATAGCCCATTTTGGGTCTTGGGTATCCTTAAGAGCAGCAAACCAACCACTCAGTAAAACACACTCCATGCTAAGATCTGATGACTCACTAGAGAAAAGCTTAGAAGCTAGAGACACAAAGGACTGACTCCCAATTTCTATCTCTTATACCACAACTGTATGTTTTGTGTTGAAATCTGAGAAACAGGCAGTATTTGGAGACACAGAGGCACTAACCAGCAGACAGAAAGTATGTGTTGCTATCTCAAGAAAACAACTGATATGACTCACCCTGATAACATATTAAAGGACAAGTGGATCTATCTCCCTCCTGGCATTCAGAAGATCTCCCAAGTTTGCTTTGCACTGTGACAGCTGACACAGCCCACTCTCCCATCCCCACTCCCGCACTCCTGTCAAAAACTGAAAATTTAAAATAAAAAAGTGTTGACTCACTCTTCATCCCAGAAAAGCCTTAACAGAAAACAGAGTCGGAGCTCCAGTGGCACAATCAGTTAGGGCGCAGTACCTGTACAGAGAACAGCCTCTGTTGGCCAAACAAAGCCAATGAGCAGAAAAGAAACAGCACGCCACTACCTAACAACTAGGGAAAGACAGAGAAATGGGAATCTCTATTCACCAGGGTGTAAATGCTGCAGAGACTGAGATGGTCCCTGTAGTGGAAAGATTCATTTTTGCAGTCCAGTATCTGTGGTTGAAAAGGCAAAGTGGCCTTCCAGATCCCTGCCTGGGTATATCGCCAAAGACAAAAAGATAACAAAATATCTCCAGAAGGGCAATGTGGCTCCCTCACCTCATGCTTCCACGTGGCTTGTAGCACAATGAATCGCTGAGTGTAATGCTGTAGCCCGCCTCTCACACAGGTATCTCTCCTTAGCTCTGTCAACTTTTCACTTTTCTATCATGACTTTCCAACACAAATGATAATATACTTCTCTACGAGGTATGTGTGTGAGAGAGAGAGATCACGCATGTCCGGGTATACATGCACAGGCATGCACAGAGCTCAACCTTGGAGCTACTCACCTTATTTTTTGAGGTGGAGTCTGTCATGAGGGTCTCAGGCTCACTGAGCAGGGTAGGCTGCCTGGAAAGCAAGGCCTCTTGTCTCTGCTTCTCTCGCACTAGGATTATGAAAGTGTAGCACTGTGTTTGGCTTTTTACAGTCCTGGGGTTCAAATTCAGATCCTCATCCTTACACGCAAGCACTTTGCTCACCATGCCACCTCTCTAGTGACCCCCATATTTTTTTATTTTGTTTATTATTAACTGTCTGTTTCTTTGAAGAAATAAAGATACATTAGATGTATTTTTACTAATCTATCCCATGTCCATAGCAAAACATGTCCATATGAAAGCCTGGTCCTTATAAGGACCCACCATTTCTGTTACTGTATAAATATCATTTGTCTCTTTTTTATTTGTTTGTCCTACTCAATCGTAGACTCTTTAAAAACAAGAACCACCTTTAAGGTATATTGATAACCCAGCACACAATGAGTATTTCGTAAGGTTGAATGAACTGAGAATGGAGAAAAGACCACAGCTCACTTCTAAATTTCTTCTAAGCATAGGCTAAATAAATAAACAAATAATGTCACTGAGTCAACCACAAATATCAAACACCCCTCCTCAGAGCACATGAGAGACAGCTGCTCCTATACCTGGTACAGTGGTTCCTTCCGGCCTCCCTTCCATCAGATGTACTCACCAGTTTCACAGCTTTTATTTATCTGGAACAAATGTGCATCCTTATACTCTTTCCCAATTACAGCTGCAAGCCCACCTTTTTGGTGTGCTTTAAATCCTCTGACCATACCATCACGTTTTCTTCATAGTGTGTATTTTCCCTCCCTGCAACAAATAATTAGTCGGGCCTTCCTAACTATGGGAGTGTTTTGAGTGGCCCGTAGCTCAAGGCCATTGACAGAATAAATAATTTAATTAATGTATTTAATGAATTAGCTGCCTGAGGATTCCTAAAGTCTCTTGAATGTTTCAATTCCCCAAAGTCATTAGAAGAGAGATTCATTTCCTCATTGCTTCTCCATCAAAAAGACAGATCCTCCTACCTCCAGGAAGTTCTTGGGAACTTATGTTAACAAGATTTTGCCATCTAAAATAAACCCATACATCAGGGACAAAGGATGTGGAAAAACTTGTGGGTAAGTTATCAAACCAGCTGTGTTACACATATGTATGTATATTTATTCATGACCACGAAATCATAGCTTATACAAAACAAATTTAAGTTGCATCTCTGATCCATAGTCAGCTACATTTGCTAGATAATGATGATAGAGAAATAGATGATAGATTATAGGTTCATAGTATATACATACATACATACATACATAAATGGTAGGTTCATAGATAGATAGATAGATAATAGAGAGACAGATTGATTGATGATAGATAATGATAGATAAATGTAAATTTCAAGTTTGTTTAAAAATATAAGTATTTCTGTAAATTCCTGTTACATAAGCTCAACAAAATGACAATAAAGGAGGAAAAGGTAAGGAGGAAGGATTTGGATTCAATGGATAACTGTCATTGATTTTTTTTTCCAAAAAAAAAAAAATGGTGAGAAGAGATTTTATTCTGTCTACTGCAATAGAGAAAAAACCCAGTATTAACAGTTTATCTTAAATATGTGCAGAAGTGAGTGTGCTTGAAAGGAGAAATAAAATCAGGGAAAAGAAAGAGAGTGAGGAAGGAAGAGGAGGGAGGACGAGAGGAGGGAACTAAGGAGAGAACAGGGGAGAGCAGGATGGCTAAGAATAAAAACTCAAGTGACAACACATGCTGGAAAGGATGTGAAGAAGAACCCTCTTCCATTGCTGGTGGGAATGTAAACTTGTACAACCACTTTGGAAATCAACCTGGCACTTTCCGAGAATATTAGGAATAGTGCTACCTCAAGATCCAACTATACCACTCCTAGGCATATATCCAAAATATGCTCAAGTATACAACAAGGACATTTGCTCAGCTATGTTTGTAGCAGCTTTATTCATAATAGCCAGAAACTGGAAACAACCTACATGGCCCTCAATTGAGGAATGGATACAGACATTGTGGTACATTTACACAATGGAATATTACTCAGCAATTAAAAACAAGGAAATCATGAAATTTGCAGGCAAATGTTGGGAGCTAGAAAAGATCATCCTGAGTGAGGTATCCCAGAAGCAGAAAGACACACATGGTATATATTCACTTATAAGTGTATATTAGACATATAATATAGGATAATCATACTAAAATCTGCACACCTAAAGAAGCTAAGCAAGAAGGAGGACCTTGGGTAAGATGTTCAATCCTCATTCAGAAAGGTAAACAGGATAGACATCAGAAGAGGGTGAAAACTAGGTACACTGCAGGGACCTACCAGAGGACCTCTGAAAGACTCTATCCAGCAGGTAGATACTGAGACTCTTAGCCAAACTTTGGGCAGAGTGAAGGGAATCTTATGAAAGAAGGGGGAGATAGAAAGACCTGGAGGGGACAGGAGCTCCACAAAGAGAGCAACAGAAGCAAAAAATCTGGGCACAGAGGTCTTTTCTGAGACTGATATTTCAACCAAGGACCATTCATGGATATAACCTAGAACCCCTGCACAGATGTAGCCCATGACAGCTCAGTCTCCAAGTGGGCTTCCTAGTAAGGGGAACAGGAGCTGTCTCTGACATGAACTCAATGGCTGGCTCTTTGATCACCTTCCTCTGAGGGGAGGAGCCTTACCAGGCCACAGAAGGAGACAATGCAGCCAGTTCTGATGAGACCTGATAGACTAGGGTCAGATGGAAATGGAGGAGGACCTCCCCAATCAGTTGACTGGAGAAGGGGCATGGGAGGAGAAAAGGAAGGTTGGGCAGGATTGGGAAGGGAGGGAGGGGCTACATCTGGGATACAAAGTGAATAAATTTTAATAAATAAATAATCATAGCAAACTAAAACACCTGTCCTCCATTAACAGCCAGAAATAGCTTCCTGCCTGGGTCACAGTTGTATCCAGGAATATATTTTGAACCCAGACAACCTTAAGAAAGAAGTTGCTATTCACTCTTGCTTCCTCTCTTGGAATGTGTGACAGTGCAGTATGGCTCCATACAGAGCTTAAGCATGGATTTTGAGAACACTACTTCAGACTATAAATCCGTTTCTTTGCTTACAGCCATGCTCTCAAGCATTATTCCTTCTGCAAATAAAGATTTTGGAAACAAACAAACAAACAAATTAAAAAAGACGAAGAAGAAGAGGGGAGAGGATCCAGTTATCTGGGAAGTGGAAATTTACCCAAAGAGGTCGGGGGGAAGTATTTTCCTCAGTGTGTAGGTCATGAGTCTGTTAACTGATTTTTATGCCTTGATAACAAATACTTTGAACAGGTGTTAAAGTCTAAGTCCTGAGTGGTACTATTTGGGAAGTTCTAGAAATTTTACCAGGTAGGACTCAGCCAAAGGAAGTATGACTGTAGGGGAGCTCCTTTGGGGTGTTTTGCAACTCTTTTCCCCACTTCCTGTCAGCCGTGAAGAGAAGTCCTTCCTCCACATAGTCCTGCCACCATGATGTTCTGCCTAAGTCCACAGAACCAACACCACCACAAACCTTCTTAACTATGAGACAAAATAAATATTTCCTCCTTTAAATTGTTTATGTAAAGTACTTGATCACAGTGATAATAAAACTAACACACTGCTATTTACCCAGGTTAACTCCTACCTTCCCCAGAGACTAGAAGATGAAACCCGTGTCTTTGGATGTTGGCTGGAACAAATGTTAAGTGGCTCTGGCAGCCTTGTTTCTGGGCAGAATCTTACATGGACTGCAGCCTTGATCCTAAGGACACAGCCTGGACTTAGAAACCATGCTAATTTTTGGTCATAACATTTAGTATGAGGGTGTGCGAATAAAAGTGGTTGTGCCAAAAGTTCAGTCATTATAGGCCAAGGTCAGGGAGTAGGGCAAGTATATGACTCAGAGGAGTCTGAATTTGATTCAGATGTTTGGTCTTTGTCAATGGTAAAACAGCTCTGGACTCAGTTTCTTTATACACTTAGCAAATGACTTCTTCCATCCTAGTGTTGTCTACAATAGACATCAATATTGTCTCCTCCATTTCCGTGATCTCCTAGTTCTGTGTGTAGCACACAAATAGCTTGAATGTCATGCCTACTCTGTGTCATGGGTTTAAGGAAAGATTAGTGTATCTCAACCAATCAGGGTCATCTCTGGTATTCCATGTCTCAGAGAGCCAGCATACATCATTTCCCTAGCCATGTGGTCTTCACCTTTGTGAGTTGGCTATGGGAGCTGAGCCATGCTGGTTTGGGGGAGCATATTTTATTGTCATCCGTCACCTAACAGGACAGAGGCTAAAGCTGAACTACAGAGGAAAGCTGAGCGGCAGAGACATCTGAGCCTGGAGCAGAACCAGGTCTCTGATGGAACAGCTCTGCCTGTTCTGCATCTGACACTACAACACTCATTTTTAAAAAAAGAACTTAGATATCAAGTAAACAAATACTCCAATTTAAAAATGGGGTAGAGAGCTAAATAAAGATTATCAATAAAGGAAACTCAGATGGCTAAGAAATACTTAAAGAATGTCCAACAACCTTAGCTTTCAGGGAAATGAAAATCAGAACTATTTTGAGATTCCATCTTACACCTGCTGGAATGGCTAAGATCAATAGCACAACTGACAGTTTATGCTGCTGAGGATGTGTAGCAAGGGGAACACTCCTCCATTGCTGGTGGGAATACAAACTCATACGACCACTATGAGCTCTAACTGGGAATTAATGTATCTCAAGACCCACTATACCTCTCTTGGGCATATATCCAAAAGACACTTCATCCCACCACAAAGACTCCTGCTTAACTATGTTCACAGGGGCTTTATTCATAATAGCCAGAAACTGGAAACTACCTAGCTTTACCCTCAATCAAAGAATGGATAAAGAAAATGTGGTACATTTGCACAATGTATTAATACTCAGTTGTTAAAAAAGTGACATCATAAAATGTGCAGGCAAATGGATGGAACTAAGGTAATCCAGACCCAGAAAGACAAACATGGTATGTATTCATTTATAAGTGGATATTAGCTGTTAAGTAAAGGAAAATCACACTACAATCCATAGACCAAGAGAGGCTAAGCAGAACAAACTCTCAGGGGATTCATGGACCTCCCTGGGATAAGGCAGTAGAATAGATTTTGTGGATGGAAATGGGAGCAGGAGGAATCGGGTTGTGAGGGGGAGAGTGGAGGGAAAGAGTTAGAGGAGAGAGTATTGGAACCAGAGGGTATTTGGGGTTTGATGTAGAAACCTAGTGCAGTAGAAAGTCCTGGTATTGTACAAGGCTGATCCTAGTGAGGACTCCTAGAGATAGAGGATATGGAGCCTGAACCGGCCATCCTCTATAACCAGGCAAGGCAAACCAGTGGTGAGACTGGGACACCAACCAAGCCACAGAACCTTCCACCTACAATCATGCCGGCAAGATGTGATGGGGCGATGAAGCACAGAAACTGTGGGAGTGGTCAGCCAATGACTAGTCTAATTTGAGGTCTAGGCCATGAGAGGGAGCCCATGCCCAACAGTGCCTCAATAGCCTGGAACCAGAGTCTAAATACCCCCAGAGACCTAGGGTAGAGAAAAACAAAAATCAATAAAACGATTCCTAATGATATTCTGCTATACTCATATATCAGTGCCTAGCCCAATCATCATCAGAGAACTTCCCTACCCCCTCCCCCATCTGATGGGAGCAGATGCAGAAACCCACAGCCAAACATTAGGTGGAGAGAGACCCCCAAACTGAACATCTCCATCTGGTTCCTCCTGTTGGAGCTCAGGGAAGCCCCTTGGAAACGGGGGAAGAAAAGCTTTAGGAGGCAGAGTGGTCAAATACAGGAGAACACAGCCCACAGACAATCAACTAAGCAAGGCTCATAGTGGCTCACAGAGACAGAAGCCACAATCATTGAGCCTGCATGGGTTTTTACTAGGTCTTCTGCATATATGCTATGTTTGTAAGCTTGGTGTTTTTGTGGGACTCCTAACAACGGGAGTCCCAAAGCTCTGACTCTTTCACCTGCTCTTGGGATCCTTTTCCTCCCACTGGATTGCCTTGCCCAGCCTTGATATTGAGGGTTTGTTCCTGTTTGTACTGTATCTTGTTATGCTGTGTTCAGCTGACATTCCTGTAAGGTCTGCTCTTTTCCGAAGGGAAACAAAGGAGGAGTAAATCTCAGGGAGGAAGAGGAGACTGGGAGGGGTGGAGGAAGGGGGAACTGTGATCAGGCTATATTAAAAACAAAATTAAATAAATAAAAATAAAAAATAAATTAAAAAAAAGTAAATTGACTTTCCTGTTAATTGCAGTGAAAAGCACCCAAACTTAAATGTAAATTTTATTTATTCATTTATTTATTTATGTATGTATGTATGTATGTATTTATTTATTTATTTAGGCTGTGTGCATGTCATGAAAGGCGTGTGGCAATCAGAGGAAAATTTTCAAGACTGGGGCTCACCTTCCATTTTGTTGAGACAGTATCCTTCCTGTCTCCACCATGCTATGGACAGCAGGCCCTCTGGGTGGGGCGTTTCCAGGTAGGTCTCTTCTCTCTCCAGCTCTCAGACTGTGACTTGGAATCCATCTTTTACCCACAGGTTCCGATTATGGAACTAAGGTCATGAGGCTTCCGCAAGCACTTTTGCCTGTTGAGTCATTTTGCTGACCCTGAAATGTGAGTTTTAATATCATCTTCTTGGGGAGAAGAAACTAGTACCAAAACAATCAGAGGAACTGCAGTTAGAAATGATCGAATGGGGTTGTTTTGGTTAATGCTTTCATGTTTCACATAAAAGAAGAAACATCTTTCTAAGCAGATGACCCCATCAAAAGATGGTGAGTAAGTGAAGATCTGGGTAGGGGTGTAAAGCTTCAACTTTGTAGTCAGGAAATTTCCTCATCTGGATACCTTTTATTATTCTCAGTAGTAATTGTTTGCCCCTAAGGATGTGTTAAAATAAAATTAGTTAGTGAATAATGACCCCTTTAAAACTCACATGCCATAATGATGCCAATTTATTTGAATAGTTGGCTTAGAAAGTCCTTGTACTGAGCTAGGTATAACCACCCTCCACACACATCTATCATCTCCTAATTAGGCAACAAAGGGTCTGTGGAAATGCCCCAGTTAGACATCATTACCAAGTATTTTGCCAGTATTCACTAGATTGATGTGACTAATTATACAGACTTCAACAATGAGTGTGGATTTGTCTAGGAATCCCTTGGTAAATTGCTTTAAGTCAAGGCCAATTCAGACCACAGTGATAGACAGGATTATTTTATGTGAGATTTATATAGGAGTAGTTTCCTTTTCCTCTTGGCCCTTGAAGGCTCTGAAAGGAGAATAGATGACTCACAACTCCTGGGAATTAAGTTTCCCAGACACAATAAGATCCATTTTCAGTGTTAGAGTCGCTAACTCTTAGGCTGGCACAGGATACACATGAGCACAAGAGGGCTAAGAATCTGAAAAAAGAATTAAGTTCATGAAGCTAAAGCAGATGAAGGGCAACTATGCATGCCAAAAAAAAAAGGATGAAATTATTTGAGTGTGTGTGTGTGTGTGTGTGTGTGTGTGTGAGTGTGTGAATGCACGCACACACAATAGTGTAGAAAGTACACAAATATGAAGGTCAGAGAGCAACCTTGGGTTCTAGAACTTGCTTGAGAAAGTGTTTCTGTTTTGTTGCTGCCACTTTATCCTCCACAATAACAGGCAGAACAGAGGCTGGAGATTTTTCTGCCTCTGCCTCCCATGTACAGGCACACTGAGATTACAGGTACAGGACACCAAGCCCAGTTTTATGTGGGTTCTGGGGGTTCAAACTCAGGTCCCCACATGCCAGTGCAATAAGGACACTCCCCACTAAGCTATCTCCCTAGCCCTATTTGATCTTTTCAAGACTCATGTTCTCATTCTGTGAAACAGAAACAGGAACCGTAGTCCCTCCAAACTCCCTCCCCTGCATATAATTCATGAATACGCATTGTCAACAAAAGTGCTCAGCCCAGTGCACACAAATGCTCAACAAATGTTAGCATATGGCTTTGTGAAAAGGATTATGGCAATCTGTTAGAAAAATGAACATTAGTGTAAATAAGCTTGTTCTTTCATTTATCCTTACCGCAGCCTTAGTACTGTTAAAAAGGCAAAATTACAACAATTTTAGTTAAAGATCTAATTGGCTTTTATTTGAGATTCCTGAATTGGAACAGACTCCATTCTGTTCCACCAGAATGTGGAAACTAAGAAACAGGAAAAGCTAGTTGGTTGGCATCCATTATGGTTTTTGGTAAAGGTTAAAAGAGGAGACTCCTGTGGCACTGACTCTAATAAACAAAAGTCGGTTTGAGGAAATAGCACCTATTCGTGGATCTACCCACTTCTGTAAAGTTATGTGAAATTGGCATGAGTCACTCCATTTTGCATGGTCTTCTGGGCCTTGGTGAAGGAGTTAAGTCAGAACACAGTTACACCCATGCCCTGACTTTTCTTTAATAGTACTATCTCAAATAAGATCTCAGGATATTTTGTGGGTTTTAATTCTGGTTTAAACTCTCTTTCTCTCTCTCTCCCTCCCTTTTTCCCTCCCTCCCTTCCTCCCTTTCTCCTCCCTCTCTCCCTCCATCCCCACTTTCTCCTCTCCCTTCTTTCTCCCTCTCTCTCTTCCCCTCTTCTTTCTGTGTGTGTTTGTGTGTATGTTTGTTTGTGTGTGTGTGTATACATGAGTGCATGTGGGTAGAGGTATGCAGGTATGCAAACATGCAGAGGCCAGAGATCAACTTTGTGTATTTTCCTAAGTAGCCATCCATCTTGTCTTTTGAGACAGTGTTTCTCATTGATCTGGAACTTACCAGTTAGGCTAGGCTGCCCAGTGAACCCAGGGATCCTCCTGTCTCCACCTCCCAAGCCCTAGGATTACAACTAAGTGCCACCATGCCCAGTTTCTTTATGTGGGCTCTGGGTATCTCACTTGGGTCCTCATTCTTGTATGGCCGACACTTTACCAGCTATGCTGTCTGCTGTATCCATAAGATGTGTCTCTTAATGTCAGGGTTTGATGTGGAGTGAGTGAAGGTAAAGAGGAAACCATCCAAGACTGGTGGATTCAGCAACAGAGATCGGCAAGATGTGTAAATGATCTTGGGATGTAAATGGTTAGTTGCTGTGTCCCAACGGAGAGCCGGTGCACCTTTCAGGTCTCAAAATGAACAGCAAGGTTATTTGAAGATCTGAGGGTTTTATTTCCAGGTTCCCAGAGTAGCAAAAACCACATTGGTAAGAACATAAAATAATGAAGATACCCTGATGTGTGCATCCCTAGTCTCAGTGTAAAGCAGAGCTTCTCCCAAAAGGCATCTCCACAGAGAACTTTCCGGGACTAATTTCAGCAGCAAACCTCTATTGTAAATGCTATTTTGTAATAAGTACTGTGAGACTTTGTATTCATAGAGCACTTAACATCTAATCATACAAGAAAATGAACCATGAAGAACAAAATGGAGGCTTACATTAAAATTTCTCTTCAGAGAATCCATGTCTGCAAAATCAAGAAGCAAGCCACTACCATGAATAATAAAGGATTATGCCATGAAGTTGTCATTTATTTGGGTTGCCTTTCTGGTTTAATTTGGAGCACACAGCTGAAACACTTTTTTTAGAGGCGAATAAGAAAAAACATGAAAGAGAGCATGGTGATGATTCTTTCTCTTTATCAGCCCCTGGACTTCGCTGTGTTCCCCAGCACTTAACTACCTGTGTAGATTTTCAGCCCTCTCAATTCAGATCATCTTCCGCAATATGTGCAACCAACCTCCATTTCCAGTACTTCAAATCGCTTACCCCTTTCTTCCTAAGTGTTCCTTACAGTGCAAGTTGCCATCCACAGATGAACCCATCTGTGGTGAGCAGGAAGCCTTGTTACCTTGAAGTTGTCCATGCAAAATTCTTACTTATTTTTGACAGATAACCATAATATGGAAAGTATGAAGTAGATGAGAGTTCTCTGCCTCCTCCAAAGACAACCATGTGCGTATCATAACAAAACCAAGTCACAGATCAAATGTTTCCACACTTGTAGACCTTTGTAGGTCACTAATGAACAGATCGGGAAGGTTCTGAAAGATCAGTAGAGATTCAACTCACTAGCCTTTTAGAGATCTGGCGACATCTAGCCTGAGACACCTGGAGGGGCACAGAGCATTTCAGAAGCCAAATTCGCTTACCTGGATGCTTGCCGCTGGCCAACCAGAAAGCCTCAGACTTATGTCTAGACACAGGTCATAGAGGGATGCACTTTGCTCTCATAAATGATAATAAAGTCTATGAAATATTTTAGGTCACCCAAGTACCTTAAATATTGCTGATTTCACTACTAAAGCCCATGTCCAATGTTTATGTCAATTTATGAGCCTCTAATTTTACAAATTAAAATGCATGCTTAACATTGATTTATGCTGACTGGTAAAAGTCTGGTGTTGATGGGATTAAAAGGAGTCAAATTTCTGTAGATTAATGCCTGACCAACCTGACTCTCCTGAAGGTTGAACTTCTAATATAGGAAATGATTGTACCTAAGGCCAGACTTTTTCAATCCTTCCAATGTGGAGGAACCCTTTGGATGATTCTCAGAATGCAAAAGTGTAAGGGTTTATGGCTAGGCCACACATGGTAGCTCATGCCTGTAATCCCAGTACTTGGAATATAGAGGGAAAAGGACCAGGATTCAAGGCTAGCCTTGGCCTCATAATTCAAAAGTTAAATACAATAATGCTGTGTTATACATATATCACATGGTCTACCTAACTGGGACTTTATCTTATTTAAGACAGACAATGTGTCTTTAATTTATCAATCCTAGAGAAAAAAGTTACAACAAGTAAGTTTAATTTCTTACATTAAATTCATACTTTCATTTTCAAAAAAGATTTAAGCATAAAAAACAATGGTTTTGTACATATTTCTTAATGGCTTAGTAGACTGTGGTTGTGGCTCAGCTAGTAGAGTGCCTACCTAGCATGCACAAAGCCCGGGGTTGGATTCCCAGCACTGCATAAACCAGGCACAGCAGTGCTCATCTGTAATCCTAGCACTTGGTGCTGGTCTTTGGACAGATGCCAGGTCCAATCTAGACAGAACAATCCAGCTACAGTTAAAGTTCTTCCTCACCCTTCCAGATAGTCCTCAAGAGGGCCCAGCTTCCGAGATGCACTCCAGCTCTTGTTCATGTCTCTAAAAAGGAAGAAAGTACAATTTGGTTTCGTCCTGCAGCTTTTTTTCATAAGAACAAGACTGGGACTGTCTTGTTGGCCTTGTCAATAACGTACTTGTCTTGCATGCATGAGGACCTGAGTTTGACCCCCAGAGCCCAGGTACAAAAATCAAAAACCACAGGAATAGTTGGACAGCTGGCCTATTCTGCTTGGTGAGTTCCCAACCACTGAGAGATCTTGTTAGCAAACCCAAAAAGAGTCTAAGAAACACTACGTCATAGCAGTCCTCTCTGGCTTCTGGTTCTTACCATTTTTCCACCTCCTTTCCTACAATGTTCCCTGAACACTAGAGAGAACAGTAGAGAAAAGGTGGGAGAAAAGGGGTGTGATATAGATGTCTCAATTAGGTCTGAGTACTCCACAGTCACTTCTTCTTTGTGTCTGATCATTGGTGAATCTCTGTATTCACCACCACCACCCCCATTAACAAAGATGCTTCTCTGATGAAGACTGAGAGATACACTAATCTATGGGTACAGAGATAAAAAATTAGAGGCTAGTTTGGTACTATGTTCATTTAGCAAACTAACTGTAGTATGTTCAGTCCTGGGGCCTTTGAGCCATGGGGTTTTGGCCAGGAGTGAGTTTCTTCTGGTGGGGCAGGCTTTAGGTCCAGTCAAAAAGAAGTTGGCTACCACTAAAACCATCATGCCATTATCTGTGTCGTGTTGTGTCTTGCCAAGCAAGATACTATCCTATCTCGCAAAGTTTATATCTGAGCAAGGCTGTTGATGGCTTTTCTCCCTGAGCAGTTTGCATAGCACCTTTCAATTCTACAAAAGCTAACCAGCCAGAGGAAGGTTCTGGGTTAGTATCAGTTTGGTATTTCCTGGTCCTGTGTCTAAAGTGTGTGTTATCTCCATCAATGGGTTCTTACCATCAAGTTCTGGTAGGCAACATGAAAAGAACAAAAACCTCCTGAGTTTTATTACCATTTGTCACTTCCTGTTGCTGTGGCAAAATACCTAACAAAGACAGCTAAGGAAGTAGGAGTGTATTTTAGCTACTTTAGGAGTGTATTGAAGCTACACTGGGGGACGTGTGGAAGAAGGAGCGTGAGGAGCAGAAGGTCACATGACGTGTACAGTCAGGAAGCAGAGAGAAACACAAGCTCCTGCTCAGCAAGTTCCTCCTTCATATTCAGCATGGACCTCCCCCACGGGACGGTGAAACTCACATTCAGGGTGGTTCTTCTGCCTTCAGGTAACTCAGTCTAGAAACTCCCTCACTGACACAGCCAGAGATTCATCTCCTGGATGATTCTAGATTCTGTCAAGTTGAGAATTGGTACCAACTGCCCTTACAAAGGGCATACTGTATGCCTAGCTAGATGAAGCAGCAGCTGATAGCAGTTTTCTACAGCATCAGTATGAGAGCAGAACAGTTAATAATTTTATGACATTTCAATTTTTGGCTGATGAGTTTTACTACTAGATACTAACCTGCTTCAAGAAACATTCCTCTAAAAGTAACTTTTTTAACAAATGCTTTGCATTATTTTTAGAGCCCAATCAGCACATTTTTTTGTCCAATTTTGAGGCATAGTACCTTTTCCATTTTGCAGGAGCCATTGCTGCATCCATCAGTTGTTTTCAAGGAAGGATGCGAAATGGAGTAGAGCACCCTTGATGACGCATACAATCCACCGATGAGCAGTTTCCATTGTAAATTCACATTTACACACAGATTTCTTTTTTATGAGCCCTTTGTTGCACTGATACAGTGGAATAACTCATGTGATTGCAATTGCTCAACATGTCACCAATTTATCAGCAATGTCTATAGGTCTATAGACATAGAGTTTTCCTCTTTCTTTTTTATATTTTATTTTGGAACTCACCACTTGGCCCCTCATACATGTTTGCAAATATAAATTCTAATAAATAAAATATAGAAAGCAAGATGAACAACAAAACAATTTGCAAAAAAAAAAAAATGAAAATGTCAGAGTGAAATCTGTGCCATCTTGCTAGCTAACATAGCTTATTTTTGCCAAGTTTACCCGGTGCCTCATGGGGTTCCAAGGAAATCATGAGCGTGCATAAGGATGAGGCAGTGAGTAAAACATAGGAGAACTCAACCAGCTGACAGGCTCTAAGGAAGGAGAACTGACCAGGAACCACAAGCACGGGGCAGGTGCCATGAGCTAGTTCTACCTCCCCTGAACCTCAAGCCCAGATCAGCCCATGTTTTTGACCTTCACACCTTATGATGACCTGGAACAATTTCCCTCTGCAGGGCTTTCCCACCTCTTATGCTCAGAGGGTTTCCATCCCTCTGCCTCACTGTGTCTGGCTCGTCTCAAAAGGACAGCTGCCTTTCATACGATCAAATATGTAACCTATCCTATGTCAGCTCTTCATGACATTACATAAATTTCTTTTTTTTTAATTCTTTATTAATTACACTTTATTCACTTTGTGTCCCCCCTGTGGTTCCCTCCCTCCTCCCATCCCAATACCTCCCTTCCTCCCCCCTCTGCGTGCATGCCCCTCCCCAAGTCCACTGATAGGGAGGTCTTCTTTTCCTTCCTTCTGATCCTAGTCAATTAGGTCTCATCAGGAGTGGCTGCATTGTCTTCTCCTGTGGCCTGGTAATGCTGCTTCCCCTTCAAGGGGAGGTAATAAAAGAGCAGGCCAATCAGTTCATGTCAGAGACAGTCCTTGTTCCTATTCCAATGGAACCCACTTGGATACTGAACTGCCATGGGCTACATCTGTGCAGGGGTCTTAGGTTATCTCCATGCATAGTCCTTGGTTGGAGTATCAGTCTCAGGAAAAACCCCTGTGCTCAGAATTTTTGGTTCTGTTGCTCTCCTTGTGGAGTTCCTGTCCTCTCCAGATCTTACTGTTTCCCTCTTCTTTCCTAAGGTTCCCTGCACTCTGCCCAAAGGTTGCCCTTAAGTCTCAGCATCTGCATTGATAGTCTGCAGGGCAGAGCCTTTCAGAGGTCCTCTGTGTCAGGCTCCTGACTTGTTACATAAATTTCAACATCCATGTCTTTCATTATTTTGTTGGCAGAATATTTATTTTAGGATAGTAACCACTTTATTGAAAAAATAATTTATTTATCATGAGAATAGTTCATTTGATGTGTACAATTTAAAATTTTTCTGTTTTCTGTTTTGGACAGCCATCAATCACTACAATTAATTTTAGAATAAATTTCTCACATCCAAATAAGCCATGTCTCTTTTCCCTTCTATATTCCCTGCAGCCCTCCTTCCATTCTTAGACAACTGATAATCCATTTCGTTTTTTATAGATTTAACTATTCTCAACATTCCTCGTAACTGAAGTGAGAAGTAGAGACCCTCAGTATAACTATTGACCTAGCTTTTTTCTTAAAGATTCACATTGAAATTCCCAAGGTTTTCTATTCGAAGAATTTGCTAATTCGTCAAGTGTTTTTTACAGACCAGCACCATTTAATCAGCACCACAGGCCTGAGGGAAACAGGACAACTTCAGAATCCCATGCAGTGATAGTATTAAGGGAAGGTCACAAGACACAGACAAATCAAGGTCTGATCTTGTCTAGACTGCTTCCTCTGCTGGAAAATGAAGCTTTGAGGAGATTAAGACAGTATTGTAAAACTCCAGGTATGATCTCTGGTGTGTAATAAATATTCCACAGGTGGGAGATTCCGTTGCTGTTGCTGGCACACTACCCCAGGGAAACAAGACAAGTATGATCCTAATTAGAGGCCTGTGAAGCCGCTACTGTCACTGCAAGACGCCTGTCCCCAGCAGTACCCAGAATGCATCATGTTCTCTCAAAGCTCTGATTTTCCATGCATCAACACTGAGCTTGTCCCTTTTTCATCTGGTGGACTTCCACCTATCCTTTACACTGACCTCAGTGAACAGATCAGCAGGAGCAGGAAGGAGACAATGTGGGGGGTGACTATGAACAAAGTGTATTGTATACATATAAGAAACCATCTCAATTAACCCTTTATGGTGCATAATTAATATATAGTAATAAAAGTGTTAGAAAAAGACACCTTCTGTGACCTTTTCTAAAATGTTCCCCAAAGGCCCTTCTTCCATTCTGTATCAAGTAACTCTTCCTTGGGTCCCATCTCTCTTAGTGTTTTGGTTGTCCAATGCTGTGCTATAGCCTAGCGGCTCTCTGCTCAGAACAGGATCTGTGGCATTAATCTCTACCTAATCATACATTAGGTACTCAACAAATATTTGCTTCTTAGAGGAATGAATAAAAGAAAAACAGTGCCAGCAGGTAGCAACTGCCTTCAATCTTAGTGTTCAGGAGACAGAAACATGCAATCTCTGTGAGTTCGGGACCAAACTTGCATACATTGAGAGTTCTAAGCTATTCAGGGCTAAGCAGTGATCTTCTCAAAGAGAAAGAATGAGTGAATGAGGTGAGAGACAGTGAGAGTGAGAGAGAGGTGGGGAAGGCAGGGAGAAAGGGAGGAAAGGAGAGAGGAAGGGAGGAGAGAGGGAGAGAGGAAGGACACACAGAGAAGAATTGCCTAAATTACTTTTCTGTGTATTCTTGGACAGCAGAGCTGTGATACAAGCTGGCCTATCTGAAAACTCCCAACAGTAAACCAGCACTCCCTTGGGGAGCTGAAAGTGGCATGGCAATATTTCTCCAAAAAAGGGGGATTCCTGTGTTACCATTAGTCTGGCCAGAGGCTACAAGTATAAGAATAGCAGACTGCTTGGCCTAGGTTGGGGGAAGAAGCATCATTCAACTGCAAAGATCGGATTTGTTGGCACCAGTCAAAGAAGAGGACCGAGACATCTGCATGCCGCGATGACATCACTTTGCCCTGCCTTTCACAATAGAGGAGGAAAGAAAAACCAGCAGGGCAAATTTCCAGTTTATCTAGACGTAGCTGGGCCTAGGCCAAGTTTCTCTACCCTTGTCCCACTGTCGCTGTGTTGTTATACTCCCCTGAGTTCTTTTCACCCTTAGTCTACTTCAAGCCAAGACCCCTCGCTTCTCCTAGCCCTTTTATGTTGACTACTGCCTCTGGAGTCCAGGTTCTAAGCGGTACCCTGAGCATAGGTTCAGAACCACTCTCGTCTGCCCAACTGGCACACCGGAATCTGGAATCCATAGTGAGGGCTTAGTGATGTTTAATATTCTTCCTGGCCTCAGGCCTGTAGAACCCACTCACACCCATACTTCCCCTGGCTCTGCTGGTGCTCTGGCATGGTTTTGCCACCCATTAGCAAGCCTTCTACTCTTGGGTCAGACTTTCTGTATCACCACTGAGATCTGTTGGGATATGCCTCCACAGTTTCCTAGATTAGAGCAATCAGGCGTCTGGAAGCAATGGGAGAATTGTTGTCTGAGAAAAGCTGTGATCCAGTAAGGGAGCATCCAGGAACTACCTTTACATGCAGCTCTTGCAATTAGGATCTTGGGTACAAATGCCGGCTCTGCTGAGATGAACCATTGGCCTGATGTATGGCAGAGAATGAGTCTCCTTCATGTGATGAATCTGGGTAGAGGCTTCCACTGGTAGGGAAGATACACTGGGCATGAATCTGCCCTGCCCTTCTCCATCCAGTTCTCTCGTCCCAAGCAGTGTCCCATCTCTATAAAAAAGGGTATGTGAAGCTGAAAATGACAATCTAGACTTCAGCTTGGTAACACAACTGCGTCTGATTCGTTTGTGTCAGCCCTGTGGCTAGCACCTAGTTTTGGTTTGGTTTGGTTTTTTAAGGACATCCACAGAAATGTCTGTTCCTCGGATTGTTTCTTTTGTGGGCTTATATATGTAGGAATATGCTTCTGGGTGGTTGGTTTTTTTTATTTTGGTTTTGTTTTTTTGGTTTTTTTTTTTTTTTTGCATGTATGTATGTGTGTGCAAATGCATTCATCTATGGGTGTGCACATGGAAGCAAAGTTTGAGTTTGAATGTCTTCCTCTACCCGTATCACCACTTTCTGTTCTGAGACAAGGTCTCCCACTGAACCTGCAGATAAGCTTTGGACTAGCCAGGGTGACCAGCGGGTCCCAGTCCCTTGTCCCTTACCCCCTGCACTGGGGTTTAAAGCGTTAAAGTGCACACTTGGATTTTACACAGGTGCAGAGAATCTAAACTGTTTCGTGCTTAGGCAGAAAGCACATCGCCCTCTGGATCATGTCCTCAACCCTCCTGATAACTTCTTAATAAGAAAATTGAACTCTGTGTTTATTGGTTTTGTTGTTTGGTTATTGTTGTTGTTTTTAACACTAAGCTTTCTGACACAATTAAAAATTGTAAGCTGTATTTAGAGGGTAAAATGTCCATGTTGCTCCCAAATGCAATCAGATAAGAGATTATTTCTGAACTCCTCACTTTCTGTAGAGTTGCTACTAAGGCAAACATTCAGAGGGAGGTAAGGATCCTTTCTAAGGAGCTCAGGTAATCCTTTGCCTTTCATCACAGGCAATTAAACAAGTTTTAGAATCACCGAGAAGACAGCAGGAACCAACTCCAGCATGTGCTTCTAAGAACAACTTTGAAATTGTACTGACAGTCAAAACAGTCATCTTCTGCCACAACCAGACAGCAGGGCGCTTCTGATGGAGGCACAAAAGCTGTCTCTACACGAGCTGATTCCAAAGCCTCTACCCAGATTCATAACATGAGGAGACTCATTTTCTCCCCCAAACCCATACCTCATGCCAATGGTTTGTCTCAGCAGAGCCTACATTCATACCCAAGATCCTAACGGCAAGAGCACATAAACATAAATAACATTCCAGCTTCTACATCAGAAGATCAGCCCACAGGGCTGGCTCATCTCACTGGATGGAATGCTGCGAAGGAACCATCGGAAATGCTGCAACAACAGCACAGTGCAAACAGCTGCCCTGGTGAGAGCAGGACACACAGGGATTCTTTTTGGCAGACAAGCCCGGAGTGATGAGAAGACCTGGGGCCACTTTGCTGTCTTGTGAGTGAGTGAGGTAATTTGGCCTCAGCAGAGACATCCCTTAGATCAACAGTTTGAGCTTTCCTATCTCAGTGGGAAGGTGTGTGTTCAGGGCGCACAGAGTTCTAGGTTTCAGAGCGTTCACACCCAGCACCCAAATATTTTTGAAGACTTATTTAATTTTCAAATTTCTTAATCACTTTTACCTGATTGCTACAACTTCTTTGAATTTTTGTCTGAGAATGAGAAGGACAAAGATTGTCACCTTGGACCCAAGATTTGCAAACACTAGAGAGAGAAATGTTTCCTCCATAGAATTCCCTCCGCAGGTTACTCCTCGGAAGAAGTCTCAGCTGGAAGCTGGCAAGTGAGAGCCACAGGCACGCTGTTTTCCTCCTGGAATTTGTATACATAGAATTAGCAAAGTAGAACTTAACAGCCACGCAGATGCTAATTATTTACTTCTCATTTAAATAACAACAATTAAGACATTGTTTGAGCTGTCCGGGTTTGCATATGCAAATTATGTTTGTCTCAACTACTGGAAACTCACTGATCACAGCTGCATGAAAAAATGGGGAGTTTATGAAATTTCCATCAGTCTTCACAGGGTAATGCTTAGTTATGCACAATTAATTAGCATTTGCAAATTAGGAGATGGTGCTTTCATTCATGTCTACCTTTAACTTCTAGGATTGTACAATTAATCCCTGAGAGAACTTTCGAAGGATAATCATTTAATTTTAAATCAAATCATAAAACATTAAAATCGGGCTGCACATATGTGGCGGAGTTAGGGGACAAGAGTGCGTCTGGAAAGCATCTGGAGCCTCTTGATTGACAGAAGAGCAGTGATCACCGTGGAGCCCAAGCAGTGCGTGTTGGCACAGACTCCCATGACTAAGTCTGCTCTTGTCTTCTCTCCACTTTTTCCACCTTCTCGAGCATCTTAAAGCTCTGTGCTGGTGTTCTGCACTAAAATCACCAGTCTGCCTCTGAATTTTAAAATTTAAAAAGGAAGCCACCTTACTCAGTCGCAGTAGTGACAAATAGATGCTATTTTGATCTCTTCCTCTCACACCCCTTGCCGCCAGGAACAATTTGCTCCCTCCTTATCCACGAGCCTTTTTGCTTTGCTTTATTTAATTTAATTTAATTTAATTTAATTTAATTTAATTTTATTTTATTTTATTTTATTTTATTTTATTTTTCTTAACTCACTTAAGAGACACTTGCGTTGTTTTCACCTCTGTAGACATACACTGAGAGTTTGTGAGTGTCAGAAAATATCTGGGGTTGGAGGAGGTAGCCCAGTTGGTAAAGTGTTTGCCTTGAAAATTTGTGAACCTGGGTTATATCCCCAAAATCCACATTTTAACAAAGCACCGAGGAGGCAGAGACAGGTGGCTCCCTGGTGTATATTAGCCTACTTCAAGAGTTCCAGGCCACTGAGCCACCTGCTCACAAAGAAGTGGAACTGCACCTCAGTTTGGTTTCCAGCACCTCTATCAGGCAGCCAAAACCATCTGTACCTCCTGCTCTGGGGTATCTGATGCCTTCTTCAGGGCTCTCTGAGTTCCTTCACCCTCATATGCATGCACGCGTGCACACACACACACACACACACACACACACACACACACACAATTAAAAATAAAACAAATCTTTAAATATTTTAAAACTGAATTCCATAGGCAGATAATGCAGCCAATAAAACTTTCTTAAGTTAGAAAATTTGACATATTCAGTAACAACTTGGCATTCATAACACTGATCTTTCTATTGAATAAAGTCTTTGGAACAAGTTAAGAAAATATTTAAGAGTGACATTACCAGTTGTCACTTTTCATAGTGATAATAATTTTTAAAAAAAAGGAAACAAACACATCAGAAAAGGAATAGCTTTTGTTTCAACTGTTATTTTTGTGTGAAGAGAAAAGTCTACCTTATTTCCCCATAGTCAACATGTATCTATCAGTCAGAAAACACTGCAAAGGTGTAACTTCTACCCATAGCTTGGGGCATCCAACAAAAAACATTTTAACCTTACAATGTCTCCTTCAAAGGCTGCTGTACAAGTGAGTATTTTCCTCACGAAAAGACAAAAACCAGTCCAAACCAATATGGCTGGATAGGAAACAGTAGCAGCATGTGTGAATCCCTCTACAAAGCCGTCAGCCGGAACAGGCAGCAGTTTCATAAACAAATAAGCAACGTCAGTGACTCCAGAGAGAGCCTCTTTGGATGAAACAGGCTACGGGGTAGTGCACTGGTGTTATTCAGACTCGCCCCCTGGAGCTGTGGTTTTCTTCTCACGCACATACTGCTGACCACTGCGGCTGCTACTGTAACCACCCATGTCTCCTGCCTCCCACCTGCTGCTCCACTCAGAGATGGTCTCCAAACATTCCACAAGCATTAGGAACCCTCAAAGCTCCTTGTCTTTGGTCCTGCTGTTACTTCTCCCAAAAATGGCTTGTTTCAATTTTTGCCCTAGGAGAAAGCCTGATCATTCTTCCAGAGACTGTCTGCTCCTTGTTTCCTCTGAAAGGTTTTTCTAGACATTCACCCTGCTTCTCCCAAGGCGTTTAATGGTACCAGCTAGCCACTGACCTTTTGTTCCAGGCTAAATTCTGTTTTTTCCACCCCTACCCCCCACCCCCAAACCCTTATATGTTGGAGTTTTTTTTTTTTTAATTAGTATGTTTGTGTATGTATACATATACATTCACCTGTGCACACCTGGAAGCCAGAGGGCTTTTTCAGATGTGTGTTCTCTCACACTCCTTCCTATTCTCTTGGGGCAGGATCTCTCACTGACTCCAGATCTAGGCAGCCAGTAAGCCCCAACATTCCTCCTGTCTCTGATCCTACACATCCCTGATTGCAGGCACATCTATGCATGCCCCTATTTTATGTGAGTGCTGGGGGTTTAAATTCATGCCCCAATGCTTGCATAGCAAGCATTCTTATGTACTGAGCCATATCCCTGTACACTGAAGTCTTAATGCCAAAAAAAACACAAAATGTGATTGTATGCAAAGTTCGAGTCCTTCAAAAAGCAACAAGTCATGTCATTAAACCTCAATCCAACATATCTGTAGTTCTTATTAAAGGATTAGAACCCATACCGTGACGGAAGTCAGCAGGCAGATATAGGAAGAAGATGGCCATCTACAAACCAAGAAGAATGCCTCAGAAGGATTCACCAGCACTGATGCACAGGTTTGGCCTCCCAAATGGAGAAATTCTGTCTTTGTTTAAAGTACTCTTGTGCTTTGATATAGCAACCCAAGCTGACAAATACACCATTTTCTCTTTCTCTTTAGAGTAAGTTAATATCAAGGGCATGGACGCATGAGTCTCATGAAGTGTACCAAATAATTATTTACTGAGTGAATGAAATTAAAGCTGAAAAGAGAACAGAGAAACAAAGTTAAGACAGCCATGCAGGCCTTAACAGTTCTACTGAAAGTACATTAAAAAAAAATAGAAATAGACTATTGTTGTTTGCTAACTACACATCTGAAGATTTAACTAAGAAGAAGAAGAAAAAGAGGAAAAGGTAGAAGGAGGAGGAGGAGGAAGAGGAGGAGGAGGAGGAGGAGGAGGAGGAGGAGGAGGAGGAGAAATAACACCAGAATTCTGGATGAATTAGGAATTAGGAAAACCCTAAAATAAATTTCCAAATCCTCTATTTTAAAATCTATGCACTTTTTTGGTAATAATTATTCTGGCTTCACAAAATCTTGACTTACAGGTAAAATATGTTGCTAATTATTGAGAACTAATTATACCTATGTCATGGAGCAAGGTGTAATGACTTCCTTTAAGAACCAAAAAAATATGGAGGTAAAAGTCACTAATGAGTATCTTGGTTAGAACGCAGCTGTCAGATGGTAGACGTAGATATGTGTGTGTGTATATATATATATTTATGAGTATGGATTATTTCATCCATATGACAACAGTCAAATATTTTGTGTATAAAACTGATATTTTGCTTTCCAGGTCCTTATTTATCATATGAATAGTGTTCAGGGTCTGATAAAAACAAACAAACAAACAAACAAAACAGATATGATTGTCCCCAAGTTAATGGTCCATCTTTTAGCCTCAAATCAAGTTCTTTGCTTAGGTCATTTACTAGCTACTTGTGCACCTTTGTGAGAGAACATTTGATGAAACAACAATCCTGAAAAGATGTGTTTTGTCTCACAGTTTCAGGTGCATTTAGTCCATCATGGTGGGAAGGGAATAGTGAAATTGCTATTGTCAGTGGTTCCCGGGACACGAGGCTGTGACTACTCACCGGGCGGCAGACTGGACAACAGAGATGCATAGGGCCGGTTGTAGCCTTCAAAGTCCTCCTCTGATGATTTGCTTCTCTGGGACAGACCCTTCCTCCATAACCTCCATGAACAGTCCTATCCAATGGAGAACGGTATTCAACACAGAAGCTTCTGGGGAAAACATTTCAGACTCAGACCACAGAAGGTAGTAAGGGAGTCTCTGAAAGCTAGCTGTGTGGAAAAACAGTTTTGTTGATATTAACAGCCAATACTGCTAGAACTGGATCAAAGCTGTATCCTGTCAATTAGCAGCAGTACCACAGAGAGCTTTCTTTGGAACTGGAAAGATAAGATGTAAATAACAAAAGGTGTCACATTGCAGCAACATAAGGAAATAAACAATGACATACAAATATGAAGAAATTGCTTTTGTCTTGATTAGGGAGAACACATATGTGGGAAAAAAGATGACATTTAAACTACATTCAAAAGGCATTTTATAGATGTCCCACTTATACACCCCTTTAAACACCACAGGTGATGGGGTAGAAATGTAAGAGGCAGAGGTTGGGAGGGACAGGGAAAGGCTGTCTCCTGAACATGGCCGGACCACTGCACCCGTGAACTACCAGCAGCCATGGTTCCCTGCACAAGATCAACATTCTAACAAAGAGGAGAAAAAAAAAAGAAAGGTTCAGAAGCTCTACCCCTACCTAGGGAGCAGTTGTCGATTGGTGGCTGTTGAGGGAGAGTGTCAGCTTTCTGTGGGGGTGTGGCCCTCAGTAGGTCTACTGTGTTCCAGTAGGGGGTCCCATAAATCCCATAATTGGCAGCACTAATTAGACTCCATAGGTTATTAAAGAGAGAGAGAGAGAGAGAGAAATGCAGAACATTGTAAAAGGACATGAAGTTGAGAGGGAGATCCAGGAGAAGGTGGGGAGGGTAATGAACACATCGAAGAACACATTTTAAAATAGTTTGTTAAAAGATGAGTAAGTGAGGGCTGGAGAGATGGCAGGGTTGTTAAGAGCACTGGCTGCTCTCCCAGAGGTCCTGAGTTCAATTGCCAGCAACTACAAGGTGGCTCACAACCATCTGTACTGGTATCTGATGCCCTCTTCTGGCGTGCAGGTGTGCATGCAGTAAAGCACTCATGGAACATAAATAAATAAACCTTTTTTAAAAAGACGAATAAGTAGATAAAACAAATACTTTTTAAAAATCAGCATTTTTGCTCATGTGCCTCCCTTTTCTAGAATATTCTTTCTTTACCTGGAAATGAAAGAACTGAGAATGCTTTTGAAGAACATGCAGAGAAGGAACCTTTCTGATAGATGAAAGGGCATAAGCCAAACAAAAATGTAAAAGTAGAGATTATAATTTTTTTTAAATACTAGTCATTTCAGTCAAGAGTGTACCATGGAACTAAGGGCATTTGATCTAGTTGGAAGAGGAGGGAGGGGTGTACAAGGTACAATAAATGAACAGAAGAGAGTAGTGAGCCTAGGACACCAGGGATGAATGACAAAGAGCCATGAGCCTAGGATGCCAAGGAGTCAAGCCTGAGTACCAGACCACTTTAAGGTCAAAACTGAAAAGATAAACAACAGTGGCCAGAACACAGCAGAGGAAACCTAGCATGCTGAGCCCCTGAGAGTCAGGTTACAAGCTATTCTAAAAAAAGAGTCAGACAACCAGTGATTTATTATTCCTTATTTTATACCTTGGTATGCTGGATAACTTTATACTAACTCGACACAAACTAAAGTCATCTGAGTGGAGGAAGCTATAATTAAGAAAATGCCGGCATAAGTTTAGATCTCTCTGAGCTGAACTCACATGTGAACATCACTGGAAGCAAGGCCTCTCCATCCAGTACAGAGCTTTGCTCACAGTGCTCTTGCCCTATTGTAGCCAGAGAGACAATGGAAGAAAAAAAAAAATAAAGTCACTGTCTGCCTATGGTGCCATTGGCCCATTCTTGCCTTGCAGGTCAAGCAGATGGCTTCTGGGGCAAGTGCATGAGGCTTTGCCAAGACTGTTCATCCCTGTATTGTTAGACACCCCAACCATCAGTGGAAAGTATTTCCAAAGTTAACTTTAAAAGGATTTCTACGAAACTCACTCCGTGGAATGAATTATTTGACAAGTATGTTACAAAGAGAAAATTTAAATGTTTTTCATCCATGTCTTGAATTTCTGGCTGACAAATTAAATTACAGCTTGTCATATTATAAACTCAGCTGGCAGACTGTAAATATTTATTGAAGAATTCACTTTACCTCTAGAATGAACTCCACAGGTCATGCCCGGAGGAACAGGAACGGGTATTGAAACTAGCTGTGGAAGGTTAAGATGCTGCCAGAGGAAGAGCCATTTCCACAGGCCAGTTTACTTCAAGTGGGAGTTGGGAAAGCATACTTAGAGTAGATGGAACTAGCCAGAAAGATGCCATCCTCTGATTTCCCAGAATTCAAATTAGAAGAGAAAGAGTGAAAAGGCTCCATGACCCTGAAGCCACTCCAGTTCTCCAGCCACAGGTCTATGCAATCGGAGTACCAGGTGCCTTGCTCCCCCACACATCTGAAAACTGAAGCAACCCACAGCTTCCTTGTCAAGAGAGGACATTTCTTTGCATGGGTCTTCACATTTAAGGACTCTCCCCATCAGCACTGGTATTGTATTTTGGAGTTGTATTTTGTCTATTCTCTAGTGGAAAGTTCAGCCACAGGCTGGCATGTTTTCTTTTCTGTGTCTGAAAACCACATGCATTTCAGTGAAAACGTTAGAGCAAATAATGAAATGGAGGACTTTCAGCTAAGAAGGTGCCTGTCACTGCAATGGAAACACCTTCCTTTCTGATGCTGTGAGGGTGACTGGGGACAGGTAGAGGGAGGTGTCTTTTTTTGAGCCAGTCACTCTCAGCTGAACATAAACCACATTTCATTATCCAGCACAAAAACAAGGCACAAATATGCATCAGTGTGCCATTATTTAGGATTTTAAGAATTCTTCCCCCTCCCAGTGAAAAGGACCATTCTCTCAACCATCATTTTGGCTATCAGCTGTGGAAACTGAGGCCCAGCTGTGACTCTGAGTCTTTACAGCTTGTCAGTTATGCTGACAGCAGTCACAGATCAGGGATTCTGGATCACCACACTGCTTGTGTGTATGTGTGTGAGGGTGCATGAGCGTGTGTGTGTGTGTGTGTGTGTGTGTGTGTGTGTGTGTGTGTGTGTACGTATCCACGTACCTGCGATTGCTGGTACACATGTTCTTGAAGATGCATGAGCATTTGTGTGTATGTGGAGGCCAGAGAATATCTTCTCAGCCATTTTCCCTTTTATCTTTCATAATCACTTATTTGGCTAGGCTGGCCGGCCAGTGTGCCCAAGGTATTCTCCTAATCCTGCATCGTTACTGATGGGCACCACCATGCCAGAATGTTTACATGGATGTTAGAGATGCAAAGTTAGGTTCTCATGCATGCATGAGAACCCTGCCACCACCACCGACTGGCTCTGTTCTTGTAGAGCACAGAGCATCCGAAGGCCTGGGGGAGGAGCTAAGATTTACTTAGGAACATCTGTCTGTTTTCTTTAAGCCAGTTCTCACCGTAGGGCTCGCAATGGAAACAGGCAAAAGCTACATCACTTTAAGTGCCTCTCTTCAGTGCAGGAGGCACTGCTCTTGTAGACGGAGATGTTTATTTGTAAATGGTGATGAAGAAGGTGATGGAGGCTTTGCCGAGATGAGAAACTGAAGCCCTGTCTGTGTTTTTCTAAAAGCACAGCCTGGAAACCCCCTCCATGTCTCTGTCTTCCTTAGCAACACTGCGTTTTCTTGGCGCCTGGTGCACAGTATGGCAGGCTCAAAGTGTGTGCATCTCAGAAGGCACACGTGGAAGCAGGACAGGCTTGAGGTGAAACCAGATGATGGGGCGAGGTCGGACAATACGGAGGAGCATCGTGCGTGGCAACTGCATAAAGATTCCTTTTGTGTGTGGGACAATGTGTGTGTGTTCAAGTGTGTAGCTTACATTTGTGTATGTGCAGGTGTGCATATCCATGTGTGTATACGTGCGTGTGGAGGCCAGAGTATGCCCGGCAGCATCATTTTTCAGAAGCTGCCCACCTTGTGTTTTGAGACTCCCTGGGATCCAGGGCTCAGCAATTCAGCTAGTCTGGCTGGCAAGTGTGAGCGTCTGGGGTTACAAGTGTGCACCGCCATGCTTGGCTTTTTCAAGTGGATGCTATGGATAAAACTCAGGTTGTCATGTTTACAGGGCTAGCTCCTCTTCTCAGAAGATTCTTTTATTACAGCATCTGATCCTGAAGTCGGCAGTTTGAGGAACTCAGTTTTGTGTGAGTAGTCTATCATCTATCACAGAAGGCCTGCCTTACCAGACAGGTCGTAGTGACTCAGGGAACTAGATTAGTGAGTGAAATGGTTCTTGGTGAAGAGAGAGAGAGAGAAAAAAGACAAAAAGCAAAAGCGATTTATACCACGCTGAGTGAATTACCTTCTGCAGCTTTGCAACACTTTCAACTCCGTGAGTAAAGAAATGTGATCAAGCAATGGATCCCAGCATGGGAATCAGGGGCTCGGCACCCCAACTAGAGTCGGTAGGTAGCTGGTGGGGGGCAGTCGGTTTTCTTTAGGGATGTGGTTCCTGGCAGGCTCTCTCCCTGCAGTGGAGAGCCCCACGCCATGCCTGTATGGGCAGCACCAATTGGACTCACTGGGTTCTGATCAAAACAACATAAAAAGGACATGAACTGGGGGGCAGGTTGCGGGGGGGGGGGAGGCAGATCTCAGAAGGGTTACAGGGAGATTCTAGGGTAGATATGATAAAAATCCACTGTATGCATGTGTGAAACTGTCAAACTTAATAAAAATGTGTATCTTAAAAAAAACAAACAAAAAACAAGAAATATAGGAGCAACTGAAGGATTTTGAACACAAGCTGGCAAACTCCAGTTATCCGCTCCTCTTTAAAATCCCCAGGACTCATATATCTAAAACCTCTCTATCCAGCTCATTAAAATTTCCCGAGCTGAAAGGTCTTTTCTGTTTTATTCTTTGTGTTATAGCCACAGGCATGACCCCTCCAAATGATGATACAGAGCGACCGACTCTGAGCCCATTTGTCCTTTGCGCGTTTTCTGTGATTTGCTCCAGCTGGAAGCTGACATAAGAAGCCTTTGGCCAAGTTGGAATAAGTCCCCCCCCTTTTTTTTTTAAATCTTTGAGGCATTTGTTCACTGACTCTAATGTGGAATTCAAAATATCCTGAACATTTTTTGGTACTGGACAATTCTGCATTTTTATTATATGCTCTGTACAAAGCACAGTGCTAGGACAAAGGAAAAGACAGAAGGATAAGACAAGCACAAATGGGAACAGGGCTGGGGAGACAGAGTGGGAGAGGGATTGGGAAAGCCATATAGAGCTGGCAGAGGCTTAAGTGTCCAGCAGTGAGGGGTCAAAGAGACCCCACCATTGTGTGGCGGTCCTTTACCCACCTGATTAAAATGATGCAGGACATGTCAGTGACTTACTGGGATCCTATTGAGGTTAAGCTTGACTTGTCCGCATTGCAAATAGCAGAGAGAAGGAAGAATTAATATGTTTGTCTCCTGATCCCTGAAGAACGACCCATGACCTGGGAAAGCAAGCCGCTGGTCACCAAAAGCCTCACTCTTCTCTTCTCCTCCTTCCCTCCTAACCCCCCCACTCTCTCTCTCTCTTTGTGGTGTGTAGTGTGAGTATATGGACTCTTCATGTATGTGGAAGAGCAAACATATATGCATATATGTATATAGAGGCCAGAGATACAATGGCAGGTGTCATCCTCTGTGGCCCCCAAGCATACTTTTTGTGACAGGGTGTTTCCTCTGAACCTAGAGAACACCTATTGGCATGACTAGCTGGCCAGTGAGTTCCTGGAGTCCCTCTGTTTTCAGCACACCTCCCTCGACCCTCAGTGCTGGGATCACAGATGCATGGAGCCATATATGCATCTGGAAACTAGGGATCCTAAGGCAAGACTTCACGCTTACACAGGAGCATTTCACTCCTAGAACCATCTCCTCAGTCTCTAGAAATTTTGTTTATTGAATTGCCATACTCATAAAAGTACATAAATCAAAAGCAGACACCTAGATGAACTTTCATAAAGTGACTATTCTCTGTGACAACTATGAAAGTGTCACCACAAGCATCTGACTCTGTCCTCAGCCCTCCACTTCCCATATCCTCAAATGTAATAACTGCTGTTTTGATCTCATGGCATGAATTTATCCAACTTTATTTTGAACTCCAATAAATGAGCTTGCACCCCACAGAGAATGCATCCCTTGTGGCCTTGCCTTTCATTATATTTTCAAGCTTCTGTCTCAGAACTGCCTGCTGCAGTTCTTCATTGAAGTCGGCTGCTGCAGTTTCAGTTGATGGACATACGACTTGTGACCCACTTGCATGGTTTCCAGTTGGGGGTGATTCTGAACAGTGCTGCAGTCAACGTGCCACACATGCCTTACAATGCGTTTGGACACACTTCTATGCTTTGTGTACCCACAACATGCCGGGGTCACTGGCTAGTCTTATGCTCTGCATTAGTGGATATTGTGAGAACAGTTTTGTAAGTCTAACTACTCTGCCTCAGGATTCCAGTTTCTCCACACTCTCTGCATAGTGTGCATAATATGCCCGCTGTGTCAGGAGGGGTGGGGGTTACAAAGTAGAGCATGAAATTTCTGGAATTTTCTCTCTTAGCACAGAAAAACATGGGATAGTTTAAAATGTAGAACCATGGAAGTATCCTGCATTCTATCCAAATGAAATGGCAAGGAAGAAAGTGTGTATCTGCAAAACAAAATGATGGCAGAGAGTTTGAGGGAGACAAATACATAAATAATAATTTTCTTAAAATTCTTTTAAAGCTTTGCATGCATTGCTGCACTATGGACCATGCATAAAGGCCAGGAACTCAAGACCAGCTTCATTTCATTGTGTGTTTACTAGTTGGTTGGTTGGTTTTTAGTTAAGGTTTTGCTTCAGTTCCTCCCATCTTCCTCCCCCCAACGTGTGTGTGTGTGTGTGTGTGTGTGTGTGTGTGTGTGTGTGTGTGTTTGTGTGTGTATTTCTTTCTTTGTTTTTATTTCAGGTTCTATATTCTTGGAAAAAAGTGGAAGCTTGGTAGCACAGCTGTAGGTGTCCTGGCTTGGTTAACCTTGCTCAGTTTACCCTAAAGCCCTTTGAGTTAAAATTTTAAGTATGCTTAAGCCCCTTGGGCAAGTCATACCACATGATGCAAAGGTTCTCAAGGAACCTTGACTTTTGTTTGGAGAGAAACTTTATTAGTGTAAGATTTAGTCCCACATTTTCACAGCCCTTCCAAATCCTTGTAATCCCCAAAATTACTTCAACTGGTAGGTCAGTGTTGACTGCTTTGGTCCAGAACCAAAGCCTTTAGCTGAAAGCACTTGATCCAGTTTTCTTTCCCCTGCAATAGAAACTGCTTAAAACAAGTTACAGTTGTGGGGCTGGAGCTATTAAGTCCTTCTATGGAGTTGTGAGACAGACTGAAACAGTAGTAGAATTTAATCTTAGGTACTGTGCACAGGAGGATAACTTTTGTCCTTCAACAGAAAGAGCGTAGTAGCTACTAGTCCCATTCAGGGCAACCAAGCATTCTACTCACATGTGTAAAAGTCGTATTTGTAGCTTCAAGGAAAAAAAAAAAAAAAACATCAAGTTAAAAAACAAACAAACAGGGAACTAGAGTGATAACTCAGCAGTGAAGAGGAGTGCTTGCTAGGAAATCATGAAGGTCTAGCGCAGATGCTAATACATGCCGCAAGCTGAACATCCTGCAAACTGCTGTACCCCAGCTCTGATGAACATGGAGGAGGGAGGGAAGTTGCTGTAGCTTGCTGGCTTGCAGGCTAAGGAGGCAAGATTTAGGGAGAGACCCTGCCCCAAAGGAATATGTGGAGAGTAATAAAAGAGGGATGATCCCCACGGCTCTCTTCTGGCCTCCACAGAAGTGCGCAAGTACACATAGCTGCACACAGACATGCTCATACATATACACACAAACAGATCTTTAAAATAAATAAGCGACTTAAAATGATATTATCTAAATTATAAACTGTGTGATGTAGCACCTTTGGCTTCTTTTTCAAGATGGGTAAGGTCTGCTCTGATTTAAACAGTTATCTTCATATTTTGAGATATTGGTGATTTAAATTTTCTTTTATATACATGATTACAGTTTTCAAGCTTTTCTGTGATGATTACTAACTACCATCAAGCAATCAGGAAAAGTAATTTTGAAAATATGAAGAAATAGGCGTAAATAAAATGTTAACTGTTTGGGCTATGAAATTATGGCTAATCTTTTTCTTCTTTTTACCTCTCTCTAATTTTTATTGTGGTGTGCATATGCATAATGCCTTTTGTAGGAAAATAATAGACATTAATTTCCAAAGTGAGTCTGTGGAATATGACCTATTTTTAGCTTCAGGAGTTTGTGGGAAAATTCCTTAGGCACTTAGTGGACTTATCCTGGCTGTGTGACTTTGATAAGTTGCTTTGTGAGTCTTTGATAAGTGCTTGGCCTCTCTGAACCTCTGTCTTCTCATCAGTGAAATGTGAAGAACACCCATACTAAGAGTCAGCCAAATAAGCTCACAAGCATATAGGATACTGGGCTGTGAATGACCTAGAGAGCACGGTTGTGAATTCAAAGTACATTGTCCCATTGGCGAGAATCCTAGGGATGAAACACTTTAGAGCAACACCTCTCCACACATGGATCACAGCTCTTTTAGGGGGTTGAATGACCCTTTCAAAGGGTTTTCTGAGACCACCAGAAAACACAGATATTTACATTACGATTCATAACAGTAACAAAACTGGTTATGAAGTAGCAACAAAAATAATTTTATGTTGGGAGTCACCGCAACATGAGGAACTCTATTAAAGGACTGAAGCACTAGGAAAGCTGAAAACCACTGCTGTAGAGATTTTGGCTGCTCTATTATCCTTCTGAAATCCTGACATAATCTGATCACCCTCCGTTCACTGCTTTTAAAGCAAACCTGTGAAAGGGGGAATTTGTGCATTAATATGTGGCATTTGCATTCTATTTAGAAAACTAAATATC
The DNA here is from genome assembly GCF_907164565.1 of Psammomys obesus. NCBI lineage: Eukaryota > Metazoa > Chordata > Mammalia > Rodentia > Muridae > Psammomys > Psammomys obesus. The sequence goes on from NW_026596149.1 coordinate 16,507,864, forward strand.
TCTTCTGGTTTCAGATATCTTTGATCTTCAAATATTTTTTTTTATTTGTGTGCTGGCAAGTCCAGACTGGCTTTTAATCATCATCACCATCATCATCATCATCAACATCATCACTTTAAAGGCCCTGCCTGTCCTGGAGAGCACTGTGTAGACAGGTCTGGCTTCAAACTCACAGAGATTCACCCACGTCTCTGCCTCCCAGGTGCTAGGATTAACGGCACATGCCATTATACCTGGTTGGCTTACTATTTTTTTTTTAATTAGTTTACTTTACCTCCCAATTACAGCTTTCCCTCCCTGGTTTCCTTTTTTATCAGTAAAATGGAATCACTGAATCACAGGCTTGATGCCAAACATGGGACATTTCTTCTGTAGTCTGCAGCCTATGAATAGTGATAGGCAGGGAATAAAAGCAAGAAGATAAAATGATTTTGTGTGTGAATTCAAGTCAAAATAAACAACCAGTCACAAAGATTGCCATTTGGGGAATGAAATGGATCATTTTGAGAGTGGATCATTTTGCAGCAGGGTCTAAACTGTGATGAGAAACAGAGCACCCACGAATGCTCTGCAGCATGGAACAAGGTCCATGTGGTTAGCTACAGCAGGACCTGACTCTCCAAGTCAGAGATTCATGTTATAACCAACCCAAGATGCCAAGAGTGTGCTTTTGTAATTTCTCTATTAAAAAAAATCATTTCTATGTTCAATTTAATCCTCTTTTGTAATATGCTAACTGATCCTCAGAGGAAAATAACCTCCTCCAGACATTCTGCACTATTGATGATGAAGCTGTTTAATTTTCTATGGTTTTATTAACTGAGCAGTGCGATGCATTATAATTCATAGATCAGCCATCTATGCATATGTGAATTCTATTGCCTTCCTAGTATCTTATTCATTGGAACATGTGTGAACATACATGGTTCTTTTACTGATTTGAGTCAGAAGGAAATTTCAGCATTTATCTTGTTTCTGCACAAATGTTGGCAGGTTTATCTTGAATTTGAGGGCCAAGCTGACCAGATCTATCTTATAAATTATTGGCTCTTCAGACTTGGGGAGTCATTTGTTTAAACTCCACAGCTGCCTTGTCTCAGCTATAAAAATAAAGAGGACATGACACATGTCAGGGGGCTTTTTACAAGACCCCAGGCCTTGACATACTCAGGAAAGGCACCGTCAGCATTAGTTAATTGCTCCTCATCACTACCATCTTTTTAAGTGAAGAAATGGTACCTACCTGCCTTACCTTGTCCATCATTATACTGTCCTTCAATCCTTCTAAGCATGTTGAATGGATAAATATCCAAATTGTGAAACTTAAAAAAAATAGCCATTTTTTTTCTTTTATCCTCTTAGATTAAATTGCTTTCATTTTTCACTGTTCCAACTCACAGTTTACCGAGCTGATGGCACTGTTATTATCAACAGCAGTGTAAGCTGGTTTGGTGATGCAAGCTTGTGAACTCCAGACTTGGGAATTTGCTGGAAGAAGGATCAGAAGTTCAAGGTCTTCCTCAGCTATGAGGATCAGTAATGAGTTTGAGGCCAACCAGGGTCTTGTGACACTGCCTCAAGAATCAAACAAAATAAGCAAAAAAATAAAAATAAAAATAAAAAAACTCCAGCAACTGGAGTTTGGTTACTCCCAACAAAATTCAGTGTTTGCTTCCAGGTTCAAAGATCTCTTTGGGTAAAATTAATGAATAATAAATAAAATTTCAGTGCAGACTATACAGTAAGATTAAAAAGAAAAGCAGCAAATACTTGCCCATGTTGTGAGTTTAAAATGCCCGATTTTATTTGTGCTTCTGTCACTTTTACCTCTCCATAACTTTCACAGTTTACAAATAAATTTACACTAGCTTCCACGTGTTACTTGAGTCTTTGGTTAAAGTACTTCATTGTCCTTTAATTCTTTCAGGGGGCTAAGGCAGGCCACTTTGCAAACAGTCTCTGCCAGGCCTTGAAAAGAGGATGTCTGGATGCCAAAGACCTCGTAAAATCATCCGATTGTTGTCCTCCAAGAGGTGGCTTTCTGTGCAGAGAAATGCCTTTGTCTCATGACATTGTCCTATTTCTCCAAAATACCATAGTTGAGGCTCAAACTAGGAAATGTTCTTTGTACTCTCTATTCTGAATCTCTTACAGAAGGCTAATCAATCCCACAGAAAGGTGCAAATGGTGGTTTCCATAGGAGATGGAACCACAATCATCCACTAAGTCCAAGAGGAAAGCAAGTGATGCCTGGGGGTTCTTGTCCAAATTCCAAGTTGCAACAGGTCCAGGAAGAAGTCACTCTGGGATCCCTTGTTCCTTAGCTTTCAGTGTCCAGAGTCGGAACCCCATCTTTCTCAGTTGGAACGAAGCAACTGACCCACTCAGTACTCAGTGCAATTCTGGGAAACTTGAGGGCAGACACTGAAGGAGAAAAGAAACACACAACTGAAAGTTGGGGTGTTTTTAACACAATGGGTAGAATCTAGCCACCCACACACCATCCTCTCCCGGAAATGCCATTTCCTCTTCCAGGAAACAAAGGTGTGGAGAATTCTGAGCAGCAGCTGTGTGTCTGAAACAAGGGAGACAAAATCTGATAGAAAGAAAACCTCTGCAGCCTGGGCAGAGGGTTAGTCCTGTAGCAAATGGAGGCTAAACAGTCTACAGGTTCCTACCCTGCTTGACATAGAACAAGAACACAGTTACATGCTTTTGTTTTAAACACACTTTTATGGCCAAAACACAAAGGATTTCCCGAGATGTATGAGAAACTATTATTTCAGAAGATCCAGCTTTCAGGAAGGGTAATGAACTTCTAACTGTTGAACTCTGTGGCTATAGAATATTAGACTACCACAGGCTTTCCAAACCCAGGAGTTCTGATGGGGTTTGGAAGCCAAATATTGAAAATCAGGCTGTGGGGCTGGAGTCAACTGTGTTTTAGAGGAATTTGCTAAAAGAGCGCTCAAGGCTTGGCTCCTGATTCTGATCCTTTCTAAATTGTGTAATCCTGAATATATTACATACTATTACAAAACACCATATTACAATGTGTTAAGTAGAGATGATAATAGTCATTACGATGTTAGCTACTTCATTAGATTATGAAGGTAAAATGAACAATGTATCTAAATCTGCCCACCAACAGTACCTACTATAGATAAATATTTACTATGTTGCCAGCATCATGTCATTTGTAGCCTCTGAAAAGCAACTGAACACTGATAAATGGAACCAGACTGTGGATGTAGGTCAGCCGTAGAGTACTTGCCTGGCACCAACAAGAGTCTACGTCTAATCCTTGGCAATGTGTTTGAAAGAATTAATAAGACGACAAATGAACTTCCCTGAGCCCTTGCATGTATTTGATTTCCTAAGACACTCAGTGGGAAAAGCAGTCATGGGGAATCAGATATTTCCTGACTTGTAGGCACAGCTCAGTCATTTCTCCCCAACAGGCTCCACTGAAGGCTGGCAGGAGCAGGCTGGCAATTTGCCTTTGAACAAGGGACTCTTCAGCAGTCACAGACACAGGCTGGGTGAGGGCCATTTTTCCAGCCCACCGTGAGCTTGTTCCTAGGCACTACACACTTTTCTGCTAAACGTAACAGCCAAAACATAATGAAGGCCTACTATGTGCCAGACTTTGTTTGATGTTCTGATGAGACAATGCCATCAGGGAAACCCACCCTCTTTACTGTAAGATCCTGACTTGTGGGCCAAGTCTGTGCTTAGCCATCAACAGATGACAAAGTGGGTTAATTTTGGCCAAATATTTTTTTATAGCCTTTAAAAATGTGTGCTTTAGCTTTGATGGGTCCATATACATTTGAGGAAACAGTCTCCATGTGTGGCTTTTTACCACAGCCTCGAGTATCACTTAATCAAGTCACCAAGCCCTTCTGGATCTCAAGTGTTTCATTTGAAGATTAGAGGTCGAAACTCTCAGAACACTGGGGTCTTTAAAGATGGTGTTTTGTATGTCAGTAATCAGAAGCCTGCTGAGGAGAACACGGGGGAAGGGTGGAGTAGAAACAGATTACTATTTAATGTCTCATTCTAATCTGGTCTTCCTTTACTACAGCAATAAAAATGTGTAATTCTACTGAGTAAGGGAAAAAATCTACCACCTCTTGTTTTCGACACTCTTTATGATCTTCATGGGAATTAGCAACAGGGCAAAAAAAAAAAAAAAAAAAAAAAATCTAAAATAAAACGACAAGTACATTGTGGTGACGCAGAGTTGCTGCTGGAGAGCTGTAAAGTTTACAGCAGTTCAAAACATTAAAATCGTTGGTAATACTCAACCAAGAAGTCTCTTCTGCCGCGACGGAGCTGCGCCCAAACAGGCTCCACGGGTAATTAAAAAGCAAACCAAAACAAAAGCAACGCTTGCAAGTTCTTCGTGATGCAAAAAAGAATTAAATGAAACACTTCTTACTCCCAGTGACCTTAGCCCGTCCCACTGGAGGCTCATTTACGGGTTTTTCAGCTCAGTGAGGAGAGACGGCTCTCGCGCCCCCCTTCCTGGCACTCAGGCGGCAGAGGCTGTGGCGTCGGTCCTGCTCCGTGCTGCCTGCGGCGGTGCTCCCCGCCGGGCGGGCGACCGTAGCATCCAGACGTCCCGCAGCCTCCGGGTCCCAGTCGCGGCCAAGCGACAAGTGGCCAGTGAGGCGTGAGGATGGAGGGTGGGGACAGGACCAGCAGGAGGGAGGCCGGGAGCGCTCGCGGAACGCAACCAGGCGCGCGTCCCTGAGCCGTGGCGAGCGCCCTCTGGCCGGTGCCGCCGCCGAGAGAACCATCGGGTCGCCAGGCCCGCGCCAACCCTCGCCATCGGAGCACAGCGGCGCTGCGCTGGGACCTTGGCCTCGACACCAGGTAGGACCGGGGCTCCAAGTCACCCCAGGAGAGAGCGGGCTGGAGGTGCAAAGGACCCGGGGCCCGAAGGGCCACCCGTGTGTCCCTTGCAAGTGTTCCAGGAAAGGCCGGAGGGCTGTCGGGTAAGCAGGGGTGAGAATGAAATAGAAAAAAAAAGCAAACTTTGAGGTTCTTAGTCCTTGATTTCTTGTGTGCTGGCGACCTTGACCAGGTGGAGGCTGGAGTCAGGGATGGAAACGCGCTTCCTTCTTCCTTCTGCTTTTCCTCAGCACCCGAGGAAAGGCTGGCTAGGAAAAGGCAAATAGTGGCACCTTTATGTGCTTCACACACACACAAACACACACACACACACACACTCACACACACACCAAAACCAGAAACAAACAAGCTAAAAGCCCAACCATATTCTTGTCAGAAGTGTTTTCTTTCTTAGGAGACCTGTCCTCATGTTCTGGAAATTTGTTGAAGCGCTGGATTAGTTTTTTGGTTTTGTTTTTTAGGGGCCGGGGATGGCTTTAAGGTGTTTGTTTGTTTTTAAAAGTCGGGACAGCCATTCCTGTAACCGTGGGGAAGAGGGCCACATGTTAACAAAATATACATTGTTACACAAATGTCACCTCTTTGTTTCACTGGAGTTGTAAGAGCCAGACTTATCAGTGCAACGGGTGACTTTAATGACTCCCTGTGGGCGTGGAGAGAGGGCCAACGTCTGGCTGAACCGTGGTGATTCTGGTGTTTTGTGCAAGGGGAACGTCACAGGGCTGCCCTGTCCTCTGGGCTGTCCTGCCTCTATGTGGGCTGGCCGTGGTGCTAATAAAAGATTATTCAGATTCAGTGGTGACACAGCTGTGTGTGTGTGGAGATGGGAGGGTGGAGAGAAGGAGACGGGCCCTCTGGCTGTCAGTGGGAAAAATGGACCGTTTGTGCCCAAGCCCGGGTCCTTTAAGCTGCAGGTGCCTTTCCAGAACACAGACCTAGACTGGGGAATTGTGTGATGAATGCCAGGCAAGACCTGGGGAGTCTGCCTTTGTCTTCTCATCTTGAGCTCATTCTCATCCCTTTCAGTTAGCAAAGAGAATTTAAAAGTCCCAGGATTCAGGAGTCAAGGAAGCAAGAACTTAGTGGCTCCATGTAATTTTATTGGCTCTGTTTTATTCCTCCGGAAAGTCATGCCCACCATGGCTTCTTCCTTCCCAGTGGTGGATTGCTTGAAACCCTGCTCCTAGGATCTTGAGTGCCTCACCCCACTTGTAAATCACCATCTTCACCCCCCCACACACACACTTATCTTTGATATTGTGTAAAATGGCAGGCTTACTGTGGATGCTTCCTCTCTTAAAAAAAAATAAGCTGTGTCTTGTGGGAAGAAGGGTGACATTTACTAATTTGGTTGCAAATTACTTTTGAAGTTTATGCACAGCTGTTTAAAATCCCTCAGAGATCAGTGCCATTGTTTGATGCAGGTGTCTAGCACAGAAAGACCTCATTAGGCTGTTTCTTTTGCTGATTGAATGTACATGTATTTGACGATTAGGCCTAGGAGGGTCTGAAACCTGCACAGTTCCCTGCAAGTTGAACGACTCAATCTAAATGAAGGAGTTTTGTTTTAGGTTTTTTTTTTTTTTAATCACTGCTGTTTTGTCTTATTTCTTAGCAACTCTTATTGTCTGTCCCCAGGGTAACCTTTCTGGCATCAATAGTTTTTAATTCCAAGTCCCATGACTGTCATTTATACTTTAAAACGGAAACTTCTTGGGATGATCCGTGTCCCCTCGTGTCTTCTCAGGTTCATTTCTCCACAGCCTCACGTTATGGTGGCTCAGGATGGCAGCGACTTCCGTGCAAGCCCCCAACGCCTGTTTCCCCACCAGCACCACCTCCTACAGCAGGGCCTCTGTCTAGGCTGTGTGAACAGACACACGGAGCAACCCCCGTGCCTGTTCTTTCCTTACTCAAAGGCTTGCAGGATGCTGTTCCTTGATTCAAACCTGCCTTTTCTAGGATCTCAAAGATCTTTCTCAACACTCCTCTACTTCTCCTGTTCACAGCACACCTTGGAAGCGCTCTGAAACAACTCTGGTGGCCTTTGCTCATTTCTAAAAAGATTCCACATTCTAGTATGACATAGGCCCCTTTCTCCTCTGTGAAAAAGACCAAAAGTTCTGTATAATGATGTTCCTGGAGTCATGACCCAGGATTGTCTTTCAGGAATGTGGGCTTCTGGTCTGAGTAAACCTCCTTCTAATGCAGTATTTAATTATGGAGTATTTGCCTTTCTTTGAAATAAAAAAATCAGAATTAATTAAAACCCCTATTTTAGTGTTTTTAATGGCTTAGAGTTATTGATTATGTTGTTCACCCATAAATGTTGCCCAAGTATTAAGCAAATGTGACCTCTTCCTAATAAATTTGAATTTGATTTCAGGTGATTTCTTTTTGTTTGTTTGGTTGCTTTTAGTTTTTGGTTTTTTGAGACAGGGTTTCTTTGTGTAACAGAGCCCTGGCCATCCTAGACTCACTTTATAGAACAGGCTGGCCTCAAACACAGACCTCCACTACACCTGGTCGGGTGATTTTTTTTTATAGTGCTAAATATTTAATTTTCAAAAATAATTGCCTCTAAATCAGTTTAAATATGACACATTGTTTTGAGAGTCTCTTGTAGCTCAGGTTGGCCTCAATCTCACTATTTAATAACCTTGAACACCTGATCCTCCTTTCTCTACCTTCAAAGTGTTGGGATTTCAGGTGAACACCACAACGCCTGGCCTTAAGTGATATTTTATTGTACAGTGATATATACATATGTATGTATGTATGTGTATATATATGCATATATGTATATTACATATATTCATTTTAATATTTTATTGCTTCTTTGAGAATTCTATATCTGTACATCGTATTCTGATCATATTTTCCCTTGCTCTTCCCTGACAACTCCCAGACTCATCCCCCAATCCCTTCAACTTCATGTGTTTTATTTTATTTTTGAGATTATAATATAATTAAAATATTTCTCCCTTTCCTCCCTCAAAATTCTCTTATATATCCCTCCTCACTCTTCTTCAAATTCATATTTTTTCATTAATCGTTATTTCATGAATATATATATATATATATATATATATATATATATATATAAACATATATATATAACCTATTGAGCCAATTCTTATTTTTTTAAAATAAGCCAGAATCTAATCAGTGCTTTCTGTATAACCATAGATTTTTCAGCCATCCACTGATCCATGGTCAACCTACTAAGGGCCACTTCTTTAAAGAAAACTGGTCCTCATTCTCCTTGAGTCATTAACTGCTAGTAGCTTCTTAGATGGGGCAGGGCCTGGTGAACTTCTCTTTTTTGCTTGTTGGAAAGTCTTGGACTGACATGACCTTGTACAGGTCTTGTCCTGGCAACCAGGACAAGTGTTTAGAGTAGCAATCCTGTTACATCTGCAGACACAGCTTTGCTCTGGTAGTCACATCCTGTGGTCTTACAGTCCTTCTGTCTCCTGTTCCGTCATGGCCCTAGAGCCTTGGTGAGGAGGTAGTGTGATAGAGATGTCCCACGTGTGGCTGAAGCTCATTCTCTGTGGCACCAGTTATGACTTCTAGCATCTCCTCTCTAAGCATCATTGCAGCCCGTCTAGCCTGTTCAGATAGGTTCCAGGAGTTAATACAGAATCTACAAGATTTATAGAAACACATAATGTGAAGCCAGAAAAGTGAATTAAAAGATGTTTCTTGTCAAGGCTAGCAACATCTTTCATCTTTACCTGCCAGATAATTGCACACAGTCATATTCTGATTATTATGTTATTTCAATGTATTCTTAGGGAGATAGGTGAAAGTCCAAGGACTCAGAAGTTGAAACTATCTCATCAGAGTCCAAAATCATAGATTTCTCCTCTGGGATTAAATTGCCATTTATTTTAAGTCCAAGTATTGGCAACCTGTCTTTCTACAGGTTGCTAGAATGTGTAAGCTTTTGAATTAAGCTAATGGTATTGATGATAATCATAGCCAGAACAAACAAAAGCAACAAAGTTTGGGCTAGGGATGTGGCAGAGTTTCTATGTAGCATGCAGGAAGCTCTGGGTTCCATCCTGAGCATAAGCCAGTCTTGGTACTGCATGAGTGTAATACTAGCACTCGGGTATTGGAAGACAGGATCAAAAGTTCAAAGTCATCCTTGGCTTCATAGTGGGGTCAAGGCCATCCTGAGGTACAAGATAGCCTCTAACAAAATAAAACAACAAAAAGTCATTATTATTTATGATTTATATACCAGTTATAAATTATTGTCATATTTAATCTCCGTGAAAGTCCCTATAGTTAGGTATTCTCATTCTCGTTTTTTTCCAGAAGAGGAAAGTGATGCTCAGGAGAGCTAAGCCACTTGCTCAGGTTTTATAACTTGTAAGAGGTGGAGTCAGGTTTGACCAGCCGGTAAACCCTGCTGTCAACTGTATGTCAGGCCACCTACCAGTTAAAAGCGTGGACAAAAAACTGACCATCTTAACTTCTTGAAAGGGGTTTATTTAATTATATTTTGTGGTTATGAGTATTTTGTCTGCGTGCATGTTTGTGCACTACATGCTGGCCAGAGTGGGTTTTAGATCACCTGGGACTGGAGTTACAAGTAGTAACTGCCATGCGAGTGCTGGGACTGAACTAGCATCCTCTGAAAGAGCAGTGAACACCATTAACCACTGAGCCATCGCGCCAGCCTCCTCTTAACCACTTTTAGATGAAAAGGTCAACAGCACTGTGTGGCTATCACTTCAGTCCAGTAAGCCCTTTTCTTTTGTGTGTATGGGATGTGCTCTCATGCAGGGCATACACATGATTGTGGGTCTCTGTGCCCTTTCTCACGCATGTGGAAGCCAGAATGAGGCAAGGGGTGCAATTTCAATCATTTTTCATTACCACCTTGAGATCTTTCACTGAACAAAAAGCTCACTCTTTGGACTAGGCTGGCTGGCGTTGTGAGCTCTGCGAGTGTCCCTGTCTCTACCCTCTGCCTTTAGTGCAGGGTTATAGGAACATGCAGATGTTCTCGGCTTTTTAATATGGGTCCTGGGGGTAGGAACTCAGGCCCTCAAGCTTGCAGAGGAAGCTTCTTACCCACTGAACTATGTCTCTAAACTAGCCCCATGGAGCTCTTACCATCTTACAAAACTATACACAAACCCCTTAACTCCTCATTCCCCACTTTATTCAGTACCCTCTTCCTGGGAGCCCCCATTTGCTATCTTTGTCTAGGAAATGTGTTTATAAAAGGATGTGTCTTTTATTGACTGGCTGTTTTCACTCTGTGTTCTCTGTCTGTGTTACAGCAAATGTTAAACAGCTCCTGATTGTAAACACTGAAATGTTTCAGTTAGGTGTCTATGCCACATTTGCTTAACTATTCATAGGTTGAGGTTGGATCAGTCGCTTTCACCTTTGATTGCTGCAGGTAGTGCTGCAAAAAGACAGGTGTATTAACCCTGTCTCACTGCTATGGCAAAGTACCTGTCAAAAGCAATTTAAAGAAGGAAGGGTTTATTTGGGCTCAAGGCTGGAAGGTATAGTTAGTTCATCATGTCAGGAATGAGATGGCAGCAGAATGTGAGGTGGCTGGTCATGTTGCAGCCACAGTCAGGAAGCAGGGTGAGGGCTGCACCATGCTCATTCACGTTTTTATTCATCCTGAGACCCCATCCCACAGGCTGGCTCTGCACACGTCCAGAGTGAGTCTTCCCCTTCAGTTAAACATCTCTTGGAAAACACCAGAGACTTACTGCTTGGGTGATTCTAAATCCCAGCAAGTTGACAGTCAAGAGTGACCATCAGAGCAGCTGTGCAAACATCTGCTTGAGAGGCTGCCGTGTTGTGACTTCCTTTGTAGAATTTCTGAATCTTCCAATAAATCCTGCACTTATTTAAAAATGATAAGGAAATCATTGCATTGTTTTCCAAAGTTGTTAGATCACTTTACTTCTCCGCCAATGATGCCACAATTTCCTAATCATTCTTTATCCTAGCCAACCATTGCTATTTTCTGCTTTCGACTGTAGTCATCTTCAACAGGACTGGTTGCTAGCCAATTAACTTTAAATTGCATCATTAGCTGGTTCCAAGGATCTCTGAGGCAGGGCTACCACTCACTCCATCACTTCCTCCTGTCTCATCTTGTGCTAACATGCCTTGTGCTAGCTCAAATTCACTGGAAGGTCTACCATTTATGGAGCCCTGACGGACCTGGAAATCATGGGTAGGAGGGTCCCCCTAAAAGGTAAGCTCTATGTGTGAAGTTGCCCCAGTCTTTATGCAGGACCTCCTGATGCAGAAAAGAGTGCCGTGAAGAATGAAGCTGTATGCTATCAGCTCTCAGGAACTCTGAATGTGTAGTGCATCTTTGTAGGTGAGGATGAAACCTTATTACTTATCTGCCTCTTTCCTTCCTGACCTCTCTACAAAGGCTAGAGTTTTGTCCCAGCCACTACAGCAGGGTGGCACATATGCCAGGTTCCTCATAGATACGCATAGAATGATTACACACGTTATATTAGTGGTCCTTTAGGGGCACTAATACCTGGGGTGTCTGATATAGCATCCCAGAGCTGTCAGTGTTGGCTCAGCTGACACCTGAAGGGTATGTGCCTCTGAGCCAGGTTGAGTTGCATTGCAGAAGATAGGAACAGCATTTGTTGAGTGACCCTGAACCTCACAGGCATCCTAACATGTGAGGGGGTGTGAGCCAGATGAACCTGCTTTCCTGACCAATTTGTCACATAACCTTAATCTATTAACTTGTAGGAGTCTCGTTCTCCCTGCTTGTGAAATAAGCCAGTGGCAGTGACATTATAAAAACCGGTAGGTTACGGGTCAGTTGAGTGCTCTTATTCATGGGTAAAGCTGGAAAGGGTTAACTCTGATAAGTGTCCAGACTGGGACACTTTTGAGAATGCAAGGGACATTGTTAATAACTAAACTAGTACAACAGCTATAAACCAAGCTTTCCTGGCAACACTGAGCAGTGGAGTTATCTTACTTTGGGGGAGGGGTTAGTGCATGATGTGTATGCATGTGTGTCCATGTTCATGTGTGAGTATGTGGCACATGGATGTGTTTATATATGGAGTCGCGTGTGTGCATGTAGGTGTATGTGCACATGTGTGTTTCTGGAAGCCGGAAATCAACCCTGGATATCTTCCCCAGTCTCTCTCTACCTGGTGTATTAGGACATGGTGTCTCGCTGAAATCTCACTGAGTCCATTAGCCAGGCTAGCCAGCAAGCTCCTCCTGTCCCCCCTCTCCAGCACCATATTACAGACACATGCTGCCAACACCCAGCTTTCTTGCTTGGATTTTAAGGAGCCAGACTCAGATCCTCATGCTTGCAGGGCAGATGCATTTTAAGGAGGTGCCATCTCCTTAGCAGTCCTTAGAGAGCAGAACCCAGAACAATCTCAGCTTGGGAAACCTAAAATGTTCATGAATGTAACATTGTTTAATTCATGCTGTGCATCTGTTATCTCTTCCCACCAGCTACGATTCTTCATGTCACCAAGGTATATTAGCACCACATTAAGGACCTTGCTTTAGATAAGAGGTTCTCAACCTCTGGGGCCCAAACCCCTAGGAGGATCAAAAAAAAAAAAAAAAAAAAAAGAATCTCACAGGGGCTGCATATTAGATATTTACATTATGATTCCTAACAGTAGCAAAATTACAGTTATGAAGTAGCGACAAAATAATTTTGTGGTTGGGGTCACCACAGCATGAGGAACTGTATGAAAGGGTCACAGCGTTAGGAAGGATGAGAGCCACTGCTTTAGACTGAGGAAAACAGAAACCACGGGAGCTATTATGAGGCCAACCTGCACTGTCATGTAAGCTGAGCCATCTGAAATGCCTGCCCACGTAACCAAGGAAGCTTCCCTCTTATGCTCATGAGGTCTGGTTTAAAGGGAGCTGGGTCTTGGGCCAGTTTCGCCATTTTTCATTAGAACATGGACTCGAAGACTTGACGTCTGAGTGTAAGGGTCAAATTTCAGCTCTGTGGTGGTTGGAACATAGGCTCAGAGTGCTATCTTTGTCCTCCAGAATTGGAAGCCATGCCTGCCTTTCAGGCTGATTATGGAGAGCATGCAGTGAATTAATGAAGTCAGGCATGGCTTTGGTAGTTGGCATGCCTGTTGCGGTCCTGGAATCTGGGTGTTCATCTCTTATTTCTTCCTCCATGTGCAGAGCTCAGCTAGAAACAGGTTTTATTAGTTCACTCACTTGGACATCTGCTTCTTTACTCCATTCTTAGCTCTGCTACTTTAGCTCTGAACTGCCTCACTGGTCTTCATTACTCTCAGTGGTTCTCCATGCTGCAGCAGGAAGCAGCCTTCCCAAAACCCAGATCTGGGAATCTCATTCCCCTGTTTTAAGTTCTACCATAGCTCCCCAGCCCTCTTGGGGGTAAAACCTAGCCTCCTTAAAAGCACCTGTCAGATAATCTCTTGAAGGTACTTAGAGAGGAAATAGCCTGCAGCAACCAGACCATTGGCTGCACAGCACTGGAAATAGATCCCTTGCCGTTGCTGGCCTGTAGACGCCCTGACATTAAATTCTGCATGAACACTCGGTCTGCATCTTCTCTTATCGCTTGCTGCATCTCTAATATATATCAAAGCATATGATAACTCCAGAGTATCAAGAAATACTACAAGATAAATAAATGGCCATGAAGCTTACAATATGAAGTGTCGTAGGGACTATCTCCTGTGTTAGAAGAAATGAGTCAAATGTGATTTAAATATCTGCACAAACAGAATCACGGTTTTCCGGAAACTTTTCCCTGCTAGCTTTTTTAATTCTCTGGGTAAGTTCTACTGGAAATCCTAGCTCCAGGTAATAGAAAGCAATTACTATGTGAAACCCTTTATAGCTCTGTTTACCCTAAAAATTCCAGGAGTGACCAGCAACAAGAAAAAGATTTGTCTCCTCTTGTATGTGTTGTATCCTCTTCCTCTGTCACCTTCTGACAGCTCACTTTGATGACAATTAAAATGCCATTAGGAAAACAGAAAATACTAACTTAAGATGATCAAGAAATTAAAGGTCCTAGTTGAGCCTGGTGGTGCATGCCTGGAATCCTAGCCTTAGAAAGGAGGATGGGGACAGGATGAGCTTAAATTTGAGGCCAGCCTTGGGCTATGTAGATAAAGCCTGTTTCAAAAACAGGGAGCTAGAGGCATGGGTCCTGGCAGAGCACTTATGTAGGCAAGGGTTCAACCCTGAGACTTGGAAAAAAATAAAGAAAGAAACGAAAAGACAGTAGGTAGGATAGAGAAAGAGAAAAACATTAAAATGTGAAAATCACTATAAGCAAAGGCCAAAGAAATAAGAAAAACATAAGCTACAGAGTACTGACAGCCAGAAGCTATTTTTAATTTTTTAAAAGGATTAACTAATGTTTAAAAGATCTTAATGGGTCTTCCGTGAAGTCAGGACTGCATTACGACTTGTTAAGGGGGTTCAGAATAAGAAAGAGAGAAGTAAAAAATTAAATTCAAGTATGTGGGTGATAAATACATACCAAAGAAAATTTAAGTGACCCCACCCCAATCCAGCTAGTCTGGAGTAAGTGAAGTAGCAGCAGAAGCAAGACCCTGTTTCAAAACATGGTAGAGGCAAGAACTGACTCCCAGAATGCCCCTGACCTCCACATACAGGTTCTGGGGCATGCAAAGCCCCCCCACATGCACAGACACTTTTTTTAATGATTTATTTACTTTTAATTTTTATGCATTGGTGTTTGCGTCCATTTGTGTCTGTGTGAATGTATTGAATCCCCTGGAGCTGCAATCAAAGGCAGTTGTGAGCTGCCATGTGTGTGCTGGGAATTGAACACGGCTCCTCTTAAACACTGAGCCATCTCTCCAGATCCTGCAATTTTTTAAAAAAGGCTATTTAGATGACTCAAAGGTAAACTAATCAAAAACATGAAATGAAAAGGAGAAAAGAGAAAAAGGATTCCAATAAGATTAAAAAGAAATTCTAGCAATAATGAGAGAGGGGAGGAGGGAGAGGGAGAGAAGGGGAGTGGGGAGGAGGAAGGAGGAGGAAGGGAAGAAGACACTATTCCAGGTTTCTAATAACCGGAAAGCAGAAATGGAATAATGTCAGGGCCAGTGTACAGTTAGGGCATGAACTGCCAGGTCATGGACATACAGAGGTGATGTTTTCAAGGGGGAAAAGCAGTGTACCCAACGTGACAGTTCCCCAGAGAAGTGGATATGTCTGCACAAGGTCACCTGAAGGCAAGCCAAAGGGCTCCGTCCTACTGGCCTGTGTAAGGCACAGCGTTCTCTTTCATTGCGACCATCTCAGTCTAAAGGTCTTCTTCTGGGAAATAGGAAGGTATGGCAGCCTCTTAAATGCCAACCGCACCCCCACTTTATTCACGAAGTCCATCCTTTCCCAAACAGAAGGTGGCTTTCTCCCACTTAATTAAAAACCTTAAGTCTCCTTGTGTGTTACCTTTCATGAATATTCTACAATATATTTTTACTCCCTCTTCTGCTCCGCATCGCTGGGGATTTGACAGCTTCTCCCCAGCTCACTGGTAGAGTTCCAGAATGATGTTTTATCTCAATTACTGATTCCTACATAAGCCGCCTCTGGGACACATTCGAGTCTCCTGTTTCCTTCTCTCTTTAACTCTTGGCTTTTTGAGCCCAAGACTGTGATTTCGGTGGAGGGAGCTTTGATGTTTAATACTGGTTGTCAGCTAGAGTCACCTGGGAGACAGATCGCTGAAAATGTATGTAAGGGATTTTTCTAGATTGGGTTACCCGAGGTCGTGAGCCAGCCTACACGTTCACTGCACTGTTCGGTGTACTGTGGCCTGGGTCTCACAAAAAGCAGAAAGGTTGCTCAACACTAACTCTATTGCTCTCTACTACCGGACCATGGATATGTGTAGCCACCTACCTCAAGCTCCTGCTACCTTCTCTTTCCCCCTATCCCACCGTGAGGGACTGTATCCTCAAGAAAGTGAAGCCTCTGAAACTAAGGCATATTTTTCTCCAGTCACAAACATGAAGGCGTCTGATCATACAAATCATATTTTCATTACCAGTATCAAGACCTTTAAGCACTCCAAATTTTTTCTATATTTTCAAGCTAAGTTTTAAGGACCATGCCTGGAAATAGTTTTGGGGGCCAAGTCCATTGGAAACCTTTTGTGCGTTGGCTTCTGATTGCTCCCTGTGTGTTGGCAAATCTGCTGCTCCTCTCCCAAGCTCTCTCCACCTCACTGCTGTTTTGTTTCCTCCCAGTAACTGGAGACAGTAGATAACCGTCACCCAAAGTTAGATCATTCCTTTTGGAAGAGCCTGAAGGGAGGCTACTATGTCTTGCTGTGTCATTCCTTTGCCTTGGTCCCGCGCAGCCGTGATGATACACTGATAATAACATTAATGAGCCAGGTCAGGTGGTGCGTCAGTCACTTTTCTCATTGATGTGACAAAAACACTTGACAAAAACAACCGAAGAAAGGATGGTTTCTCAGACCTTACAGTTTGAGGGCACGGTCCATCATGGAGCTAAAGGCACGGCAGGAGGCGCATGAAGCAGCTGGACACACTGAATGTATACTCAGGCAGCAGAGGGGCCGAGTGCTGGGTGGATGGCTCAGTTTCTGCGATTTATGTGGTCTGGGGCCCGAGGCTAAGGGACCGTGCAGCCACATTCAGAGTGAGCCTTCCCTCCTTCGCTAACCCTGGAAACTCTGTCATAGACACACCCAAAGTGTTTCCAAATCCACTCACCTTGACTGGGAATGTGAATCATCACAGCAGGTCTTTGAAATTTCTCTGGATGATAATATATTTAACACATACATAAACACACATATACACACATACATACACATACACACATACATACACACATCACACACGCATAAACACAAAATTAAATGGCTTAATACTGTGATCAGAAGTGCCTTCTATTGTGTTGTTAGTGATGGCTATACAAGGGATGTTATGATAACCAAATTAAAAAAAAAAAGACAAATTGATTTTTTTCAGTGAGTTTGTTTCTAGAAGAAATGATTATGATGAATTTTAGTATTTTAGTATTGCCTAATTAATTCTTTATTTCTACACTCCAGATTTAAAAAGGAAAACAGTATGCCTTTCACTCAGGTCTTACTCACTCCTTAATTATCAGAATAGCCATTAATAAACTCCTTCATCAGCCAGGCGGTGGTGGTGTACGCCTTTAGTTTCAGCAGGCAGATCTCTGTGAGTTCAAGGACAACCTGGCCTGAAAAGTAAGTTCTAGGGCAGCCAGGGCACAGAGAAACCCTATCTTGAAAAACCAAAATAAACAAATAAATAAACAAACAAACAAACAAATAAATAATGAACGTCTTCTTAGAAAGAACCTGAATGACTCTTCCCTTTAAATAGAGCCACCTACTTTTAGACAATTTTAATGTTGACGAAAATAAGTCAGTGAGAACTAACTCACAGAGTTCCAAGTTCTTAAGCAGGGACAGTTGAAGTATTTGCCAAAGGCACAGTTCACAGTCCTCTAACCTTCTTCAGCCAGTTCCAGTAAGAGTAAGGTTTGCAACTTGGAGACTCCCTCCTAGCTCCTGGGCTTGAGGATTTGTTAATATTTGTAGTGCATCTGAGGTCTGTGACTAGAAGCACTCCAAGAGTGTAAGCCATCTGAAGAAGAAAAAAAAAGACTTATTTATTTATTTATTTATTTATTTATTTATTTACTTATTTACTTATTTGCTTGTTAAAATAAATGCAACTTGTTTGACCCAAACAAGGCTGATATAGTTAAGCAAAACGTAGCATGTTCTTTTAGAAATAAAGGAAGTAAGACACGTGCACTAACAATTCCTCATAGTTGGAGCTGCCAGAGAGAACTGTCAGCACAGTCCATTATTTTTTACTTCATTATTTCAATAGGAAGGAAAGGCAAAGATCAAAGCCCTTCTCTTCTGAGAGAAAAAGCTGAAGACTTTTGAACAAAAAAAATGCCTGTCCATGGCAGTGTATAACCAAGTTTCTTCTGGAAAAGAATGGTGTGGATATCTTCATGTGGAAAAATAATTTGGACACCCTATGTTTAGCTGTCTAAGATCAACAGAGAGCCACACACTTGATTCAAGTGTTTGTCTATCTCAACACCCTTAATCACAAGCTGAGAAGAGAAAATGCAAAGAATTACCAAGTGTTCTGTGAGTTCAAAAAGTAACACACATATTAGTTTGGACATTTGTCTTAAAACATCTAGAAGGAAAATTCAATCCAAATTCCAGGGAATTTTAATCCATGTGCCGTGCACATTTTCTTAGCCTTTGGTAAGATAGACTCAAAGGATTGCATTTTCTAAGAAGTCTTTTCTAAAGAGCTTTAGCCTTAATCAGTTAAGTGTGACACAGGCTCGAAATGGAATTTGGTGTCACGTAATTAAGAATGAAGTTCAGTGTGATGCAAATTAATGATAGACTCTTGTTATTGCTCTAAAATTGTCAAGGATGCAGTTCAGTCTTTCTCTGACAAATATTTATTTGACCTTGAGTAGTATTGCCTTGGGTTCCAATCTCTGGAACAAATTGCTCAACCTTCCTGACTAAACACACTCTATTTTACTTGTTTGTGGTTTTATAGATCAGGAATTTGGGGTGGCTCTGGCATGATGACTTCAGAAGTTGTCATGTTCCTGGGAATAGCCAGATCTGATTGTATGGGTCAGTCATGTGTTTCCAGACTGGATATAGCTAGAAGGCTGAGACCACACAATTCCTTGTCTTCTTTCTTGACAACTGCCTACCCTGGGCTTCTTTCCATGGTATTCGATACGAAAAGTAAAGGCTGTGAATACTCAAAACCAAAGGCTCAAGATTTTAAGGTCTGAGATAGGAAGTTACACAACATCAGTTTGGACAGACCAGGCAGGATCTGGGGACGGGAAGTATGCAGTGACTTCACAGAAGAGCTCCAAGATGGCGGCCATTTTTGTAGCACCATATAGCATAAACATTTAGGCCGTTACTATACCATCTCATAAAGAGAACTGCCCGTATTTTCTGAGATTAAACCTTTTGTTTTATTCACCACATTACTGACAACAGGATTCTTCTAAAACAAAACTGTGCTCAAGGAGCTGGGGAAGACAGCTCAGTCAATAAAGTGCTTGCTGTATAAGTACAGGAACCTGAGTTTGTTTCCCAGAACCCGTGTAAAAAGCTGGGTATGGTGAAGCAAGGCCTTTCCTGGGCCAGACATGTGCTTATTCCACAATATTTTTTATTCCTGTTATGCTCCCTGCATTGATACAGCTCCATAATAAATTTTAAACCTAGAATTTGCCTTCTCCTCCTAGGCCATTTGATAAACCTTGAGATTTTTTTTTTACCACCTTTGACACTTCCCATAGGCCATGTTCCTGCTCTGTGTGCCATGGCCTCTTGGACACATAGGTAGGTGTCTGAACAGACACAGCAGTCCTTAGCTCTGTCTGCAATGTGCTGGAGAGCAGGATCTCTATCTATCTCCAATCTAGACTACCTTTAACAAGGAGTCACAACAAGACGTCAGAAAGTCTGCGCTAAGTGTCCATTTAGTGAAGGTATATGAGTGAGCAGCAAAGTGACTCCCGGAGAGACCAGAAATCCCTTTGACAGGAAGAAACTATGTGTGATAAAGAGAGTCATGGCCGTGGAGGGCAAGCAGAAGTAAGACAGAACCAAAGCTGGGACCGAAGTGGCCAAAACTTTGAAGAGAATGTTCCACAAAAACCAAGGACACAGAGTAAGGACAGAAAGCAAAACAGAACATGTGATTCAACGGCGGGGGGTAAGGGTGGTGGGTGGGTGGGTGTTCCAATTGTGGTAAAGATTAAGAAAGAAGCAATGAAAAGATGGAGTTGGCTGAACATCACAAGTGATTGTGAGCATCTGTGGGATTGAAGGAAGAAGCTGCCAGGAGGGCACCCTAACCTGGAATCAAAAGGTAAAATCCTCCAAAGCCCAAGCTGCCAACCTATTTTGCTTGACCACTGTGCCAACCTGACAGGGGAGTTTTAAAGCCAACTGTGTGTGCTTGCATGCCCATGGATACAGACGCTCATCCTATATTCTAGTTGACAAGGTACAGGGATGTTGTCTTACTGGGGAACTGAGGAGAGGTGATGTGACAGTGGAGAGCTAACCAAGAGAGAGCTGACTGGGAAGAACTTGTAACCTTGTGTGGGGGACAGGAGAGACAGATGAGGCAGAATGAAACCTAATTGACACGAGGAAAAAGCTTCTGCTAAATACTGCGAAATGTATGCTTTCCCATTTGACTCTAAATCCACACTGGTCTAACTCACAGGTAACTGGCTTTTCCTGTCCGCCAGGTCTTGTTATCTGTTCATAGCTATTGACCCATCTAGCCCTTATAACTACTTTGGAGGTTGGTCCTGTTGTTATCCCGAGTTTACAGACAGGGAAACTGAGGTTCAAGTGTCCCTGTTCCTAGCTTGCTCAAAGTCTCGGGCTGCAATTTGTACCCAGGTGGCTTGGTGTTGCAATCTATGCTTTTTGTTCTTGCAATTATTAGTGGTACATGCTAATTATACAGAATACTGATTCCATTGTAACATCATATATGAACATTTTATCTATTCGCTTCCCTCTCCCCCTCAATGATCCTTTGTTTTCCACAAATAGTTTTCCCTTTTGCTTTTGCCTCTTTCTTTCCCCCTTTAAGTTTATACTAGAGAAAAAAAATATTGAGAGAAAATATGCAATGCTTGTCTCTCTAGCCTATTTTGTTTAACATCCAGCTCCATCCTTTCTTTTTTTGGAAGTGCCAGGATTTGTTGTTGTTATTATTATCTTTGAAACAGATTTCAAACTTGAAATCCTCCTGCCTCATTCTCCCCAGTCTTAGGATTTATTTCTGTTCATGCCTGTGTGTGTTGGTGTGTATGTGAGAGAGAGATTGTATGAGTGAATGCCACAGCTATGTATATTCCAAGGGAAACCCTAAAAGAGCATTAGATCCCTAGAGCTGGAGCTACAGTCCCACCATGTAGGTGCTAGGAATTGAACCTTGGTTTCCTGAAAGAGCAGTAGACCGGAATTCTTTTCCAGTGCCCACATCAGGTGGCTAACAGATACCTATAACTCTGTTTCCTGGAGATCTGACCTCCTCTGGCCGCCAGAAGCACACAGGCACACATGCACACACACGCACACGCACACGCACACCACTCATAAATAAACATGAATGAAACAATATAAATACCTTTGAAGCAATGGCTTTGGGCAGCTAAAAATGCTTCTCTGCTTCCTTGACTGTAGAGATCTGCTTCAGTTCCCATCTTTCCAGTATATCCAAAACCTGACTTATTTCTACAGAAACTTTTTTCCTTCCAACTGTATTTCAGACTTCTAATTTTGTACATAAAGATTTTTTTTAAAGCAAACCAGGAAACATAATAAACTATATTTTAGAATCTTCATCCATTCTTCTGGACTTACTCATTCCATTCTCAAACTCTCCTGAGGCCTACATTGAACTTTCCTCTTTCTTTCTCCTTTCATTCACTCTTTCGTACTTTAAATGCAATATTTAATAAATACACTGAACAAATTTGACATGTTGCATTCTGTCTTAGGGTATGTGACTCAGCGAAAGAGCATGTTCTCTGCCATGTGTTCAACATCTAGTGTCATATATAAGCATACAATAATCATGAAGTTTAAATTTAACGAAAACATTTAGGAAGTTTGAAAAATAAAGTACCATGTAATCTCAAAATTATTTCAGTTTGTGCCTGATAGTGCTTTTTGATTTGCCTTTTAATAAGGAACTTGTCACAGGTATGCAAATCAATAAATTCCTGTCAATTTTTGATGCTCCCTGTGCCGACTGCCTATTATTTAACAGGATCTTGAAGCACTTGGTTTCAAAACACTCAAAAAGACACCCTTCTTCAAAAAAAAAAAAAAATCTGTATTCTTTTGTTTTTAACTTCAAAGGCATCATTTAGGGCTCAGTTGGTAGCATGCTGGCCTGGTATACATAAGGCCTGAGATCAATCCTCAGCACCCACATGGTGGCTCACAACCACCTGCAACTCCCAGTTCCAGGAGATCTGCCTCCCTCTTCCGGTCCCCACTGGCACCAGGCATGCAAGCAGCACACAGACAAAACAAAGGCAAGACACCATATACATAATCAACAAACAGACAAATTTTTTTCATTTATTTTTATTAGTTACATTTTATTAACTCTGTATCCCAGCTGTATCCTGCTCCCTCATAATCATTCCCTTCCAAACCCTCCCTTCCTCCCTCATCTCCTCCCTGCCCCTTTCCAAGTCCACTGATAGGGGAGGACCTCTTCCTCTTTCATCTGACCCTGTTTTATCAGGTATCTTCAGGGCTGGCTGCAAAGTCCTCCTCTGTGACCTAGTAGGACTGCTCCTCCCTTGGGGTGGGGGGAGGTCAAAGAGCCTGCCATTGAGTTCCTGTCAGAAATAGTCCCTGTTCTCCTTACTCTGGGAAACCAATTGGTTACTGAACTACCACGGGCTTCATCTAAGCAGAGGTTCGAGGTTATATTCATACATGGTCCTTGATGGAGTGTCAGTCTCAGAAAAGACCCCTGTGCCCAGATATATTTGGTCCTTGTAAAGCTCCTATCCTTTCCACATCATACTAACTCCCCCTTTTTTCATATGATTCTCTGCACTCTGCCAAAGGTTTGGTTATGAGTCTTAGTATCTGCTTTGATACACTGCTAGGCAGAGTCTTTCAGAGGCCCTCTGTGGTCCTTACACCCATCAGAATGGCTAAGATGAATAACTCAAGTGACAACACATGCTGAAAAGGTTGTGGAGAAAGGGAAACCCTCCTCCATTGTTGGTGGGAATGTAAACTGGTACAATCACTTGGAAGTCAATCTGGAGCTTTCTCAGACAATTAGGAATAGTGCTTCCTCAAGACCCAGCTATACCATTCCTAGGCATATACCCAAAATTTGCTCAAGTATACAACAAGGACATTTGCTCAACCATGTTTACAGCAGCTTTATTTGTAATAGCCAGAACCTGGAAACAACCCAGATGTCCCTCAGTGGAGGAATGGATACAGAAATTGTGGTATTTTTACACAATGGAATACTACTCAGCAATCAAAAACGAGGAAATCATGAAATTTGCAGGCAAATGGTGGGATCTAGAAAAGATCATTCTGAGTGAGGTATCCCAGAAGGAGAAAGACACACATGGTATATATTCACTCATATAGACCTATAAGATATGATAAACACAATGAAACCTATACACCTAAAGAAGATAAGCAAGAAAGAGGACCCGGGGTAAGATGATCAACCCTCACTTAGAAAGACAATGGGATATGCATCGGACATAGGAGAAAACAAGAAACAAACAAAATTTTAAAAGCAGCATTAAAAAAAAAAAGCTTTTCTCCAATTGAGTGTCAGTCACTGGGCACGTCAGCCATTCTCCAGGTCAGGCCCCAGCGCCCAGGAGTAACTGGTAAGATGAACTAAATGGGATTTTTGTGAAACTTTCTGTTGTGTTTTACTTTGTTTTGGCATTTTTATTTCATTGATATTTTGACTGTTCTGATTTTCATTTTTTGTGCTTGTATGGGGGATTGTTTCTCACTTATTTTTATTTCCTTTTTCAATAGAGAGAAAGAACATAAAATTGAATGGGAAAGAAGGTGGGGATGAACTGGGAGAAGTCGAGAGAGGAGAAAAACCTGAACAAACTGTATCTTATAGAAAAATTTAAACTATAATTAAAAACAATTAACTAAAAATTAATTTAAAAAATCTTAATCATGTTACTCTGTTTCTGATTGGTTTCAAAAGCAAAATCAGAAGTGCAGTGGAGTCTTCACATTTGAGAAAATGAGCAACTTTCAGAAGCAAAACAATGAATTGACTGTCACTGTTAGCCAAGGGGCAGGGATGGACCTGTTTGGTAGAGCACCGTGGGAACATGCCCAAAGCCCCAGCACTGCTATGAGAGCGGCAGTACACACCGGTAACTGGGGGGCAGAACTGAGAGGATCAGGAAAGGTCAAGGTCATCCTTGGTTACATGAAGAGTTCAAGCCTAGCCTGGGCTACAAGAGACTTTGTCTCTAAAACAAACAAACAAAAGCAAATAAATATTAGCCCTGAAAACATGAAAACGAATTAGAATAAATAACTGCCTAGGCAGAGAACCTTAATGACTCTCTTTCTAAGGAGAATTAATTATCTACAGTCACTAAGGCTTCACTTTAGCATCATCGTTGTCATAAGCAGACTCACCACTGCTTGTGTGACGTTCTGGTTGTTTTGGTGTATGTGAGGAGGCATGCAGTGTTTGTGTGTGGTCTTGTGTGTTTGCATACATGTGCAGAAGTCAGGGGAGGACACTGGGTGTCCTGCTCTATTATCTCTGCCTTGTTGCCTTGAGACAGGCCTCTAAATTAACATTGGCTGGCACCCTGGGAGCCCAGCTGTCCTCCCATCTCTGACTCTGACAGTGCTGGATATGGGACAAGCACTGAGCCCAGGGAGGGGGTGCTGGGGAATCACAGAACTCAATTCCTCAGGCTTGCACTGCCCTTCCCCCACTGAGCCATCTCCCCAGATCCCCGCTAGCATTTTTAGATGATGTATATTCATTCATAGAGGAAGGGAAGAACCTATGAAAAAGTATGAAATAAGTATAACTGCTCTGACCTGTTGGGGAGAAACCCTTTCCAACAGTGCTTCTCAATCTCTCTCACACCAACACCCTACAAGACAGTTCCTCATGTTGTAATGACCCGAGACCATAAAACTGTTTTATTTCTACTTCGTAACTGTAATTTGGCTAATGTTATGAATCGTAACGTAAGTATCTGAAATGTGACCCCAAAGTGTTGGCAACCCACAAGTTGAGAACCATTGCTTTAGAGCATTGCTCCCCGCAAAATATTGTAGAAAAATTTCACCATGCTCGTTTTCAGTGCCTAAAATTCTGTCAATTTAGGATTTTGAAGGACATGGATTCTCTTAAAAATCCAGATGTTGCTGACATTTTCTCTACACTTTAGGCTTGTTTAGCCAGTAAGGGAAAAGTAGAAACTTTTAAATCTTAATTTTAAGTTTCTCTTAACGAATTAAATACTTCTTGGTCAGACACCTAACCACACTGAGCATCATTTCAGGTACCAAGAATACAGGGATAAAAAGAGAAGATGCTAATTCACAGGAGACCTTCTTCTTTTTGGAGAAGAAAGGTTGAGTAATGGTCAGTACCATAAAAATTCAGACAAGGGATAGAGAGGTCAGGGGAACTTGTGTTATCCAGCCTCCTTTTAGATTGCTAAATGCATGACTCAGAAAAAAAAAAATCTCCTACATGCTCTTTGCCACAAAATCATGGTTCAGAAAGTCAAAACAACAAACAAAAACCCAAGAAGGTGCAAATGAATCAGTAGGTGGCACACAAGCAGCCTGCCCTCCCTGTGCTGGACCCACACCTCTCAGACAGCATCCTCAAGGAGGGCTGACACCCTGCGAGACTTTCATGATCTGCACTGCATTCCATTGTGCAGTGCCTGGCTCTTAGTAGTGGGCAGTGAATGTTGGCATCCAGGTGAATATTTTCATATGGAAGCTGACAGCTGCAATCCTTTTCATAAGGTTTATTTCTAGCTTTCATTTTTAATCCTTAGTCTTTCATTGCCTATGGCTGAGTTTTTTTTTTTTTTTTTTTTCAGTTAAAAAAAAAGAGCACAAGAAATCCCAAGAATGTCTTGATTAATTCCCACTCATAAAGCTCAGACCCAAAAGAAACCGTCACTTCCTGTTCTCCTTTGACCTTCAGCCTGTGCCACCTCTGGGAGTGTTTTGACCTGCTTTGTGGTTGTGGTCATTCAGGCTTACTCCACTCTCCAACTGCTTCCTGGAAAAGGAGCCGCCTCCGTTCACTTCCTACACAGACATTATCCTAGCCTCTTCTCTTAAACCCTAATGATAAAACCGACCTGAGAAATTCCTCAAGTCTTCACATGCAGAGATAATGGGAGCAAGATATAGAATTAGACTCTACAGCTTCAACTTAAAAAGGCTTGTTTTGCTTCCTGTATCAAGGCGAGACTTCTCCCACAGATACGTTAGGACTCTCTTCCAAAGAGCAGTGATTGCCTCCAGCATCCTAAAGCAAAGCAATATCTCAGGTTTTCGCTTAACACCCCAAGGGTTTCCTGCTAACCCATGAGCTGTTGTTTACCCCGTATCTTCTATCTCAGTTTGCTGGTTGTATTTTATCTACATCATCTTCACTCGAGTTGAGCTCAGGCTGTGCGGTTTTGCAAATTAAATCAGTTGTGGGTTTCTGCATAGGTCTCATCCCTGTGTTTACTAAGCTTTTTTATTTTAAAAATATTGTATGCCTGTTTTCCCCTTGACAGTTGTGTGAGGGAAGGTTTGTTTGGCTCGGGGCTCTTTTTAAACAAATTCAAGGCTGTTTAGAAGGGCATGGTTTTAAGAAACAGAAATAAGTGTAGTTGTGAAAGTGTATCTTTAATAATGATCGGATCCCCTTTAAAATTTGAGTATGTGCCGGAGACATTATGTAACTCATGAGTCTAGACTTTATGTTTTGGGCAAAGAAGAACTGTTTTGTTTTTCTAAACAAGGTAGCGATCATTGTTGATGTCATTTTAAATTGTAAATGTTTACCTTTTGAAGTTTCTGAGCTTTGTGTGTACAATGATGGATGTGTAAATGTTATGCGTGTAAATGCTGTGTGAGCATGCAGGTGCACGTGAGTCACGGTGCAGCCATGGAGGTCAGAGG
This sequence comes from Psammomys obesus, assembly GCF_907164565.1. Lineage (NCBI taxonomy): Eukaryota > Metazoa > Chordata > Mammalia > Rodentia > Muridae > Psammomys > Psammomys obesus. Next base: position 16,534,622 of record NW_026596149.1, read on the forward strand.
ACAACGTCTTGCCTTCCACCTTTGGAGACAAAGTCTGGCATGTTCTTTCTTGTTCTTGTGCTGCACAGGCCGCATGGCCCCCACACTCCTCCTATCTCCACCTCCTGTCCCTCGTACATCAAAGAATTCTGGGAATTCAGGCGTGTGCAACTGCATAGTTTTTTGTTTTTGTTTTTGTTTTTTAACATGGGCTTCAGGGATCCGAACTTGAAACATCAGGTTTGTGTGGCAGGCTCATTACCCGCTGAGCCGTCTGTCTAGCCAACCCCACAAAAGCCATTTTTAAGAAAGACACATCACATGGCCAGTGTAGTAAAGGAGCAGGCCACATGTAAAGGCAGTTTGCTTCGGGCCTATCACTGTGATCTGGGGGAAACATCTGGCATTCTCATGCTGACAGATTGAAACTGATATCACAAGAATATAACCGAAATAACAAGATGAAATGAATGTATGGAATTTGTACCATAAGTACCCGTGGAAGGTGTAGACACAGTGGGACTTATGAGTGGGTCTAGTATTTCTAGCTCGGAAGATTAAGTAGATCATAATTCTGCTGCTCAAGACAAGAGATGGAAGAGAGACATGGGTGTCTAAAGAAAAGGTAGAAATCATATTCGGTTTGACTACTCATGAAAGACTGGTGAACCACTTGGGTAAGTCTGACGATGCATAGCTGAAATTTTGAGAATGAAAGAAATGATATGGTCCAAGACACACGAACTTGCCAAGGTTAATCAGCAAGTAGGGTGTCATGCAAGCCATCAAGACAAGTACGGTTGGCCAGAATGTTTCTTAGAAAAGAAGACCGTTCCATAATCCCTCCCTGAGGAAACAGAACCAACTGTAAACAGAAGCATGAGCTGGCAAGAGGGATTGGTACTGGAGAAAGAAAAAAAAAAAGCAAGTAGAAGACAGTGAGAGTCCTTAGCAGATTGTCCTTTCTGAGTGCAAGAGGGCATGTGTGGGCAGTGTGATCCAAATGGCAACAGGTGGAGGAGGGACTGGGAGATAGCCTGGGAGGGGTAGGGCCACCCCATGGGAGAAGCAACAACAGAAGTTAGCTGCTTGAAAATGCAAAACTTGCATTGCGCTTGTCTGTGGGATGACAAGAATGATGGGGGTCCCAGTGAAAGAACGACAGTAAGGAGGTATCCAGGGGAAGGAGCAGGTGTGTGGAATGGTCCATGGAGACAAGGTGGGTGGAGAGAAAGAGAGAGTGAGAGAGAGAGGAGGAAGAGAGAAGGAAGCTGACGGAATGTGTGTCTTGTGGCTTTCATTTTCTCTTCAGAACCGACAAGTTCATCTACCAAGGGGGGAGAAGAAAGAAAAATGGTGACACAACCCATTTAGAAGATCCAAAAGGAAGCAGTCCAAGATGAGATTTTTAATAAAGAAGATTATAGGCAAATCCAGTAAAAAAAAAAATCATATGCAAAGATTATATATTCATTTTTACAATTTTGGTAGAAAGTGTTGTAGATATAACAACACTTGCTACTTAACCTTCTGTTTGCTTTTGTTTGCTTCAGACAGGGTTTTGCAGAACCCAGGCTGGCCTTGGACTTTCTCTGTAGTCAAGGCTGCCCTTGAACTCTTGATCCTTCTGCCTCCACCTCCAGAGTTCGAGAATTACAAGCACATTTAACTAACTCTAGGAGTATAGGTCAGTAGCATTCACTAGGCTCGTGACTCTCAGCTGGCTTCCCGGATATCTGTTTTCAAGATCATCTCCTCACCCATATACAAGCTCTGCATCCCTAGCCAGTAGCTCCACCTCTCCACGTACTCTGCCTCTCTGTTAATGCACCCTGCTTTGAGTCCCTGAAAACATGCCTGTTCCAGGTGGCTTTAAAATCCACGATTCATAAGAAAAGTGACAGAAGGGCATCATTTTTCTTTTACAGAAATGTCCTATGTATGAAGACTTCATTTATAATTTTAATTTATACTTCGAGAATTTCACACAAGTATACAATGGAATACGATCATACCCATCCAGTCCCTGGATCTTTCCCAGATCCCTCTCTCATTTTCTTGTCTCTTTCTCTCTCTTTCCTTCCTTTCCCTCCCTCCTTCCTTTTAAGTAACAATTCACTAACTCCCCTTGGTGCTGCCCATAAACACCTACTAGTGGCCACACCCCAAAGAACAATGTTTCTCTTCCTGCAACCATTTTCGACTGCTTGTAGCTCCTCAGTTAGAGGTGGGGTCTTGTGAGCTCCTCCCCTATTCCTCCTGGAATTTCATCTGGCTTGACAGGAACCCACAGCAACTGTCATCACCTGCACAAGATCAATAAGGTCTTTCTTAAATCACACGCTGCACTTAGTCTACCGCACAGTATGGGTGAGAACTTATTTCTAGGATCATACATTAATTTGAACACCCAATGTATTCAAAATAGCTGCAGCCTCTGAATCCTTTAACTACTTTGCACTCAGTATTTCGTTTATCATGTATGTGCTTACAACAGTGAATATATTTCCCCCTATGAAAATAATAACACAGATTTATACACTGGTGAGCTTTTCCTATTTAGCAGTCAATTTCAGAATACTCTACAATTCATTTGAATATGTGTTGTGTAAAACAGAAGTTCCTAAAAATAAGCTGTTTACACATCATTTAGTAAAATAAGAGGTTATACAAACAAGTAACCTCTGTTCTTTGTCTTATGTAGGTGATGGGAACAGGCTCTAAAAGGGGCTTGGATGAATGGCTAGAGTATCAGACTCAGCTACTTTTAATGGAGATGTTTTCCTGCTCTGTGAGAGTTATAACAACAACAACAATAATAGTAATAATAATAACCCATTGGAGAAAATGTCTAATGTTTTAATCATCTCTATAAAATCATACAACTTCCATTTTCATTTGAGTGTGTATGTGTGTGTGCAACCTCAACTAGAGATAACAAAATTCCTGAATTGGAAATGACTAACAAGCACCACTTCTTGTGGGCCTGTGTCATGGACAGGGCTTCCTGTATACCAGCTGACAGCTGCATGTGGAACTGCTGGCAGCCACAGTGTCAGCTAGTCGCCAAAACTCACCGCTACCCTCTACCTACCCTTTCACTTCCAAAAATTTGGCTCCTGCAGTCCAATCCTAGCTGAAAACAGTTGTGAGATCACCTTGATTTCATAGAGACGTGAAGACCTGCCTACTGTGGGTGGCGTCATCCCCGGATAGGATCCTGAGCTGCACAATTGGAGAGGGAATGAGCAGCAGTATGTATTCATTGCCCTCTTCCTCTTCCTTCCTGTCCTGTATATTTATTTATTTATTACGTGTGTGTGTGTGTGTGTGTGTGTGTGTGTGTGTGTGTGTGTGCGTGCGCGCATATCATGGTCCTCTGAAGAGATCAAACTTGTTAGAGTTAGTTCTCTCTTTTCATCACGTGTGTTCCAGGGATCATTTTCAAGTGGTCAGGTTTGGCAGTAGGCATCTTTACCTTCTGAGCTTTCTCACTGGCCCCTGTTGTCTGCTTCTTGACTATGGATGCCATGTGACCAGTTGACCCAAGTTCCATGATGGTCCATGCCCTTGAAATATGAGCCACAATAAATCCTTCTCCCTTAAATTGCATTTCCCAGAGTATTTTATCACACCACCACCACCACCAACAACAACAAAAACTAACTAAGCATCCCAGGGGAACAGATATTTCTGTTTTATTGGAGTAAATAATTCTCAAAGTATAGTCCATAAAATGCTGCAACTCTGAAAGTCCTCAGAGAGTTTGTGAAACTATTTCTACAGTACTGCTTTTCTTTCTCACTCTTATTTTGTACAGTGAAGTTTTCTAGAAGCTTCCTGATCTGACAGTGACAGAACACAGAAACCCATATGAGAAGCTCATACAGTCTTCTGTAAAGCTGGACATTAAAGAGATCTGCAAAGGATCTGCTGATATATGTCGCCACTTGCTTAGTATGCACAAAGCCCTAGAGTCAGTCCTCAGTACTGCCAGAGAGAGGGAGGGAAGGAGGGAGGAAAGCAGGTAGAGAGAGACACACACACAGAGAGACACAGAGAGAAAGAGAGAGATTGTTAAAATAAGAACACATTTTTCAAATATTTTTGCTTTGGAAAACTGATATGTATCATGAAATAACATTATTTATATTAACAAATCACATAATTTATATTGTCTTTCATTGAGAAATACTTACCGGTAACTTTTTTGTTATGTTTTCTAACATGGAAAATATACTAATCCACATAATTGAGCTATTTTTGTAGAGTGGGCTGGCATGTAGCTCAGCTGGTAGAATGCTTGCCTCATGTGCAAGAAGCCCTGAGTTCAATCCCTAGTGTCTCATAGACTGGGTGTGGTACATAACTGTAATCCCACTACCTGGGAGGTAGAAGCAGGAGGATCAGAAGTCCAAGATCATCTTTGACCACGAAGACAGTTTAAGGCCAACCTGGGCTGCATGAAATCCTGCCAATCAATCAATCAGTCAATAAAAGTAAGAAATCTAAAGACAAAATGTGAGAACACACTTCTGCAGAGCAGAAATGAGCAAACGGAGACACAGGTGCCAAAGTTCACCTTGCACACCTCGGGATAGCGATGTGGAGGAGGGTGAGCAGCACCTTGCTTTGCATTTCAAAGCCTGTAAAATATGCTACACATAGAATACGTAGTTTAAGGATCACACACATTTATATCATGTCTAAAGTTTGGGAGATAATGAACTCCAAATTCAGCAAAGTAATTAATGTTCATAGAGGATAGGTGGGGGTCCAAAGTGAAAGATATTAGAGATGTCAAATGTGTCAGTTATGTTTTCATTCTGAATTGGAATTATAGTCATAATTGATCATGATGTTTTTTTTAAAAAATAGTTTGTATAACTGAAAGGATTTATTGTATAATGTAAAACTAATACCTGAATGTAACTCAAAAACGAAAATGCAAGCTGATTTTAAAAATGGACAAAGGTCTTAAAAAGACATTTCTTCAAAGAAATGTAAGTAGCTGACAAACACATGAGAAGATTCTCAGCCTCACTGATCATTAGAAACATGCAAATTGTAACCACCTTAAGCCCACACCCATTACCATGACTATGAGAAAAACAATAGAATATAAGATATGGAAACCTGCTAATTTTGTGCTCTGTTTTCAGGAATGTAAAATGGTATAGCTGTTATGCAGAACCATTAGGTACGTCCTTAAAACAATTAAAAGAACAGAGTCCTGAGATTTAGCTTAGTGGTAGGGTACTTGCCTGGCATGCATGAGGTCCTAAATTCAATCCCCAAAACCACACACAGAAGAAATAAAAATAGAATGACCCAGCACTGCTAATCAGTACATATGCAAAGGAATTGAAAGTAGGAACTTGAAGAGATATTTGCATATTCATGTTCATCATCAGCATTATTTGCAGCAGCCAACAGGTGAAGACAGCCCACAAATCTTTCACAGATGAGGGGATGAGTAAAGCGATGAGTAAAACAAAGTATGTACACCCAAGGGAATATTACTCACTCTGAAAAAGGAAGGAATCCCTTCTCAGACTCCAGCACAAAAAAAAAAACAAAAAAACCAACCAACTAACCAAATAAACAAACAAACAAACAAACAAAAACCCACAACAATCAAACAAAAACTTGAGGAAAAAATCAGAATGTGATAGCATCTATATGATTTTTCCTTGTTTGAGGTTTTTGTTATTTAAATTCCTAGGTGTGGTAAAAGCTGAAAACTCAACAGATAGACCCCAAGAAAGGGAAGTTGTAAGCATCAAACAAGAGGTTGTGAACCCCACAGGAACAGAAAGCAGAATATTAGTTATCAGGGGCTGGGAAAGAACTTAGAGTTTCATAGATGTGCTTTCAAATTTTCCAGATGAAAAGGTCTGGAAATGGGTCCATGACAATCTGGATGCATATACTACTTCTTCACCATAAAGTTCAAATGATCACAATAGTAAATTTTATGCTATGTGGGTTCCTTTTTCCACAATTAAAAGGGAAATTGTCTTAGCTAAAACAGATTTTGTGTGACCTAGAGAGCTCCAGAGACCCTTCACTTGCACACCTATCATAAAAGTGAGTTCGTTATGTAACTGAACATCTTGCTCAGATTTTACACTTCGGTCCCGCCCTTGACTTGATCTTATAGGAAGCATTCCACATTTACAGAATATTCTCACCTCCTCTCCACCTGCGTAAATCCTACTCCAAAGGACCCTGATGAGTGTTTACTGCGATGGATGGATGGCTTGGTGGATAAAGTGCTTGCAAAGTAAGTGTGAGTGCTGACATTTGCCTCTCCAGCACCCACACAAAAGCTGAGACCTCCTTGAAAGCCCAGAACTCCTTAGAGGTGGGGACAGATTCCCCTGGGCAAGCTGCCTAGCTAAGCCAGTTGAATCAAATCCAAACAGTGAGCTCCAGGTCCAGCAAGAGAGCCTGCCTCAATAAATAAGGTGAAGAGTGACTGAGGAAGGCACCCAAGAACAAGCCCTGGCTCCCGCATGTATGTACTTGTGACCATACATATAGATGTACATGCATGCTGCAGACTCATACACGAAAAGCCGTTGATAAACGCCATCTTAGGATTCCCACTCCCGTCCTGCTTTCTGCTTGATACAGTCAGGAGCCCACTTGGGCACGTTGGATTGCTCTTGTCTTGTGAACTAGCATGAGCATTAGTGCTTCTTTACATCTCTGGAGTACATGCGCTTGCCGGTGCACCCAGCTTTTTCTGTGGGTTCTGAGCACCAAACTTAAGCTTGTGAGGCGAGGGCTTTACTGGATGAGCCACACCACGTTAAACACTTTTTAAGTGCATGATTTCGAGACATAAGTACAAATGACCATGCTCTGCAGCTCTGGCCCCATATCCATCTCCGTAAGAGATGGATTTTTTCATCTTCCCAAAGAGCAGCTCGGTATCCGCTAGGAAGCAGTCCCCATTTCCTCCTCCCGACCTCTTCTTGGCATCGGCGTTCTCTCTGTACTCAGCATCTGACTAGTCTAGTTCTCTCGTGTAAATGTATGGGCCCTTTGTCAGTGTGACTTCTTTCACTTAACAGATGTTCTTAGCGTCCGTCTATGTCACAGTGTGTGTCACAACCTCCTTCTTAGGACTGAATATTACCAGTGCTAATGTTTGGATTCCCAGCTCCCACATAAAGTTGAGGCCTCCTCGAAATCCCCAAACTCTTAGCAGGTGGGGGCATATTCCCCTGGGCAAGCTGCTTAGCTAAACCAGTTAAATCAAATCAAAACAATGAACTCCAGATTCAGTGAGAGATCCTGCCTCAATTTATAAAATGGGGGATGATTGAGGAAGACCCCCTAGGTCAACTCCTGGCTTGCCCATGCATGTGCATGCACAGACACATACTTGTGACCAAACATACACATGTACATACGTACATGGATTCCTGACTGTAATTGTCTACTTTCCCCTTTTCACCCTCAGTTCCCTTTCCTGTATAACAAGACATAAGCCATTTTTCAGAGGGCATTGTTCAGAGTTAGTGAGAACAGACAGAGACAAACACACATATGCACACAGACAAAATGAGGTAGAAGGCTCACAGATGGGATGCTAACTCCCTTCCTTCCTCTTGCCATAACCCCCTCATGGATGTTCACACATGCATACAAAGGCCAGAGGATACCTTGACTGTCATTTCTCAGACCACATCCATCTTGGCTTTTAAGGCAGGATCTCTCTTTCCCTGGCCTGGTACTCAGCAGGTAGGCTGGACTGGCTTTGCAGAGAGCCCTATGGATCTGCCCCACCTCCATTTCCCCAGTGCTAGACTGCAAGCACACAATCATGCCCAGCTCTTTGGTGTTTTTCTACATTGGTTCAAGAGGTTGAACTAGGTAGGGTCCTCATGCTTGCAAGTTAAGTGTTTTATTGACTAAGCTCCATCCTTCCTCTCTTTTTCCAAATGATAAGTTTCATGAGGAACAAGGGCAGAAATACACCATTGTCACATCTCTAGTTCCCAATGTCACACTTCAGTGAGGACACTAGAGTGACAACTGTGTTTTAATTGAAAGAGTCGAAGATCTTTATTTTTAATAGATTGAAGCACAGCTCTCAGAGCACTAGCATTATAAAAATATTCCACACTTTTCCATTATCCCTGCCTGTATAGATTGCCAACAAGGACAAGCATATTAAGACCCTGTCACTCAGAAAAGCAAAGTGTGTAAAATGCATTGTGCGTTGCACTCTTACCTAGTCACTTAGGTAAGAGAGGGGACTGACCCATCTCGGGCGACACTAAGATACTGAAGTCAGGCTAAATGAGTCAGATCAGCATGTGAGGAACCAGTTTTCCATTATCTTAATTTGTTGTCCTTGGCCTAAGTTAATTAGAGTTAATTGCTGTGGAGTTAATTATAGTACAACAGAGTACGCTGTTAACAACATCTCGTGCCATCATTGCATTACTAGAACGGACAAGTGGGTACCTTGGCTGTCGGGGTGACAGGGTCTTTACAAAGGCAAGCCTGCCTGGTGAGGAGCCTTGAGTGACCCCAATCTGGATGGAAATCCAAAGCCCGTTTTCCATGGTAGATGCCAAATGGCAGGGATTAAGCGTCTGATTGATTGTCCCTACTGGCGAAGCTGCATAAAAATTGGGTTGCATATAACATTTTGATTATTTTGTGTGTGTGTGTGCAGGGGTACTCGTGTACACATCCCTGTGTGGGTCAGAGATGAAATTCTGTTGTCTTCTTCAGTTGCCCTCCACGTGATGTTCTGAGACGAGCTCTCTCTGTGAGCTTTTTTTGCCAATTTGGCTAAGTCCACCAAACCCTGAGAGGCCTCTGTGTCAGCCTCCCTGTCTCCGGGATGATAGAGAGACCAGACGTTTTTATGTGGGTGCTGGGGATCTAGCTCAGGCCCCCACAGTTGTGCTACAAGCGCTTCACTTTCTGAGGCACTACCCAGTCTTGATCTTTCTCCCAAATGCTCTATCCAGAATTTCCCAAAGATGGCAGTTTTGCTGTCAGAAACTCAAAAGATTTGAAGCTGTGTGCAAACTATAAAAAAGTGTAGCCTTTTCCATTGAGGCAACCTAAATATTTATGACAGCTGGGAGTATATGCCTGCTTGTATATGTTTTTCTTGTGTTGTTTTGCTTTGGTTTTTGAGACAGGTTTCTTTGTGTAGCCCTGGCCGTCCTGGAAAACTCACTCTGTACACCAGGCTGGCCTTGAACTCAGATCCCCCAGGCAGTAGGATTATAGACATGCCTCACCACAGCCTGGCTATGGTATTCCTCTCAGTCCAGACAAAAAACCCTCACAGAACCCAAATGTAACAAGGTCACTGTCAACTGAGAACAATGTAATTGACTAGTGACAGACTAGTGTTGCATATTTGTCATGGTAGCACTTAAGAGACTGAGACAGGAGTGTTTCAAGTGTGTGTCCAAAGCTAGCCTGGGCTACATAGTGAGAATTTCTCTCATAACCCCCTGCCCCCCTCCAAAAAAAGTGGATTTTGTGTGATGTTCTATTTCTGTGATTGCTGGGCTTGGGAGGCTGAAGTAGGAGATCACAAGTTTGAGGCCAGCCTAAGCTAGTTTGTAAGACTAGTTTGCTAGTTTGTCTTAGGAAAGAAAAAAGCTCAGGACAGCAGTGAGAATTAATTGAATAGTATGGCTTGTGTTTCTGATCCAGGGTAGCATTTCTTTCAGACCAGCACCTCAGCCCTATTGAGTGTGTCTTTCTGAAGAACAGCTCCATGGGAAGCGAGTAATCTTGTCAGCAAGCCTGCTTTATAGGAGGAAGTTCATTTGATCGTTGATGACAGTGTTTTCAGGGTCTGAAGGTATGTGTTTGCTTTACTCACGTAACCACAAAGAAGTGGTTAGTTTCTCTCCTAACAGATAAGAGTGACAGGAGTTGACGCTGACTTTAAAATGCCCGTGAACTCTATTTTGAGAATATACCTGGTGATTTAGTCATGACGTTAGTCAGGTATACTTTGGGCTGAAGGTCATACCCCTTCCTTTGCAATCAGCAGCTTACAAAACCAGGAACAAAAATTAAATGGCTCTGGTTACTGGACTGAAGATTGGGAGCTGAATCCTGTCCCTGGCCCTGAGTGAAAACATTCTAAACAGTGCAGAAGATTGTAAGATTTCTATCCAGCAGGAGGGCTTTCTCGTAAAGAACAAAGACACATAATCCCTTTTCTTGAGAATTCATCCAAGTGGGCCTTTCAACCACTTGGGCAGGAAACTGACCAACAGGAAACCCACCTGCTGTTCTAGGAACTTTGGAAATAGTATTAAGTTCACCTAAAACACAGGCAAGTGCAAGAGCCTCTGGCCACTGTTGGTATTCATGCCGTGAGAGTGCTTTTCTCTACAGTAGTCTCTTGGCCATTGTTCACTTTCTCCTCAAAAGCCCCTCATCACATAATAGCTCTGCTTCTACACTGTGTTCTGTGTCTCCTGAACTCATTTGATGGAAATCACAAGGACCAGAGAGTCTGGGGAGGGCAGAGTGATATCTCCAGAGCAATGGCAGATTTCTCCTGTTTGCCTCTCCACCCCACCCACAATAATCCCCTTTCCCATTTTGTTGGTTATTTTTTTTTCTTTTACCTGGACACAGAAGGAGCCTGGACAAGACTCACAGACAAGGACTGATATTTGAGAGTGTGTTGTTCTGCCACAGCTGACTATTTTTACATGCCTGGGCTCCTTTCTTTCTTTCCTGTGACTTCTTTCTTTCTTTTCAAAAGTACACAGAGCAGGATGTGAGCTCACCAGTTACCCAGTACACTGAGATACAGGAACTGTGGGGCTAAATGAGAACAGTACTTCAAAGGCTGGTGGAGAGGTGCCCTTGCTTCCTGCCTGCTCTGAGAGGTACACTCTCTAAAGGAGCCTTAACTGGGGCTCCAGAGAAACTCACTCCCCGACCTGTCAATTTTCTCAGAGCCTTAAAGGAAGCCTTTAATTTCATGATGGTAAATAAAGCTTAGGTGATTGGATTTTCTTCCAGCTTTGAGAACCTTGAAACTCAAGAAGAAACAGGTGTGTGTGTGTGTGTGTGTGTGTGTGTGTGTGTGTGTGTGTGTCTACTGGGGGATTGAACCCAGGACCTCTGGCATGCTAGCCAAAAACTCCACCACTGAGCTATACCCACAGCTCTGACTTTACTTTTTTTTTTTTTTTAAGTTTGAGACACAGCGGTCTTGCTGCTATACATCTCAAGTAGGCCCTGTGCTAGTTTTATTTTATTAACTTAATGCAAACCAAAATTACCTGGCAGGAGAAAACCTCAGTTGAGAAGTTGGCCTATCTGTTGGTGGAACATATTTTTGATTAATGACTGATGTGAGGTGTCACCCAACCCACCATAGGTGGTCCTTCTTCTGTGTAAATGATCCTGGATTGTACAAGAAGAAAACTGAGGAAGCCATGGAAAACAAACCAGTAAGCAGTGTCCCTTATGGTCACTACTTCAGTTCCTGCCTTCGGGTTCCTGCTCTGCTTGAGTTCCTGTCTTAACCTCCCTTGTGGACCATGATTAGGATATATAAGCCAAATAAAACCTTTACTACTCAGCTTGCTTTTGGCCAATGTTTTACTATAGCAATATAATATAGCAATAGAAAACAAACTAGAAGAGCCCTTAACTTGTGATCCTCCTGCCTCAGCAACCCCTGCCCTCAATAGCAAAGGTTATAGCTCTGTGCCTTCTTGCCTGCTAGGAATTACTTTTTGTTGTGTTTGGTAGAAACCTTGCAAAGTGTGACCTGGAATGTGTTTGACCATAGTCATAGATTCCCTGTGTCCCTACTGCATATTTGAGAATACCTGAGGAAAGTATGGTATAGACAGCCGTTGTGAACTTAGATTTCAAAGAAAAAAGCAGGCAAAATGACCTTGTCGCATCAAAGCCAATGCTCAGCTGATCTCCTGACATCTCACGTTACCTCTCTAAGCTGTAGAGCCAATACATTTTAATAGGGATGGAGAATTCAACTCAAGTCCCGCACTTGCCTTGGGAAAGCTGGACACTCTGATTTTATAGATGCTTTGTTGCTAATTCTTTAAAGCTTCATGGTTAGTCCTGGGGCTGTTGCATTTGTCTTTTGTGTTTATTTCTTTACCTTTATTTGTTGTGTGTGAGTGTGTGCACACACGCTTGTGCCATGACGTGGCATGAAAGGCAGAAGAGAACTCAAGTCCTATCCTTCCACTTTGTGGGTTCGGGGGACCGAACTCAGGTCGTCAAGTTTGATGGCATGTGTGTGCCTTTACCTACTAAGCCATCTCGTTAGCTCTTGTATGTTTGTTTAGATTCCACTGAGATGCAAGTGTTTTGAAGATGGCATTCCTATTTCCACCAGTGTTTGCCTATATTCCAAGTCAATGTCTATCTCTAGTGTAAATGTTGTCACTGAACAGAGTGTTTCTAGACTGTTTCTAGAACTTAGAATGCTGTTTCTCCAATATGTAGTCTTCCTGTTGATGTATTAGCCTTGGCATCTCAGAGAACTCTGTTTCTGCCCCTGGAAGGCCAGAGCCTTCAGAAGATGGGACAAAAGTGGCCTGGGGAAATTGAGCTCTTCCCCTTCGCTTTATGGTGAAGAAGCTGGGCCTCAGAGGTGAAGCGACTTTCCTCAGTTTATCCAGTTCCTCGCTGGGCTTTGCAGTGGCCTCTTCATCCTTTAAGAATTGAGTGTGCATGCAATACAGTCAGAGCCACTGTGCATGTGGGTGGCTCTGGCCCTGCCTCTGACAGTCAGGAGTGCCCCCGCAAGAGTATGTGGTTGCTTCCTTAACCTTAATATCCCCAGACCCCCCCGTGCTCTGCCGTACATTAGTGTTGATGTGTGTGTGGAGGCTAAAGGTCAATTTTAGGCATCTTCCAAAATGCCTAACTACATCATTATTTTAGACGTAGTATTGAGATACTGAACCTGGGACTTGCCAAAAACAGCTAAGCTGGCCAGAAATGTACCTTTCTCCATCTCTCCAGTGCTGGAATTTGAACCATATACCACAACATCCAGCTTGAGACAGAATAGAACTGACATCCTCACTCTTGCCCAGAGAACACTCCTTACTGTTTGAACTCTCATCCTAACCCATGGCCTTAAATGTAATGAAGCAGAATTGCTCTGAGCTCAGCATTAAAATAAATTCATATAGCAATAAGATATGACCTAGTGAATGGAAAAAAAAATCATTTGCAAGTTAAATGTAAATATATTTTGGAGAATGCGTAAAGAGTAGATATGACTTCACTTGAAAATAGAAGGCTTGGAGGTGATTTTAATATGCAACATCAACATGAGAAGTAAAAAGGAATCCTGGCTAATAATGCCTAAATCTTCGCCCCAAACAGTAACAGCTTGTAGGGTAGAGGAGAATTTTTGTTTATGCATTTTTTAAAAAGCATGTGAACAGTAATAATGAAAAGTACTCAAACTAGGTATGCTAATGTTCACCTCAGCCTTACAAGATTTCCACTCAGTGAGCTTGTAGGTTAATGAAAGTCTGCTTCCGTTTCATTGCAATATTTACCGAGTAGCTTACACTGCTCGTGGTAGGAACATGAGAATGCGTAGCTAGTACTTAAGGAGCAGCAGTCAAATTCCAACTCTAGGAAATAGATGATCTTCAGAAGAGTCAAACTCAAGACTTGTTTCAATTACTTGTCATATTGCTGTGACGAAATCCCCACCAAAAGCAACTCAAGGAAGAAAGGTTTCATTTGTGCGCCTAATGTGAGGCTTCCATCCATCACGGTGAGGAAGTCATAGCAGCATTTGATGGAGGCTCCCTGATTGAGAGTTTGATACTGAGTCCACAGTCCGGAAGCAGAGCGAGATGAATGCTGCTGGTGAGCTTGTTTTCTCCTCTTGAGATCCATCTGGGATCTCAGGCCATAAAATGACAGTTCCCACATTCAGGGAGCGTCTTCCCACCTCGGTCAGACTCACGTAGAAAACCCTTGCAGACCTACCCTAAGATTTATTTCCACTGTGTTTTTAACTCCCGTCAAACTGAAAACCACCATTACCACTACAGTCCCTGTTTCTGACCTCGTCACTAGCATCTGTATGAGTCTAGGTCTTGAATGAGGGCCGAGAGTCAGGCCAGATTTACAGCTGACCACACACAACAAGGTGGGTCAGTCGAATGCCAAATGGTGACACAGGCAAAGTAGGTGAAGGCCAAACTGAGATCTTGCTTCACTACAAGCCTGTGTCCAGACTCAGCACTTCAAGAGCAAAGTGGGACCCAAGTCTAGAGCCACCTGCAACTCCAGTTCCTGGGGAGCAGATACCCCTTCTGGCCTCTATTGACACCAACTCTCACTTGCATGTGCCCACACACCGACATACACAACACGTGCAATACACATTATTTAAAATAAAACAAATCTCTGCCGAAAACAGGGCAATGGGGAACTAGGACATTAGGCTATATGATGGGCAGGACACAGGAATGTTAGTCAGCTATCTCTAGATGAGTTAACAGTTGAATGCATATTCCTCAAAATTTGTTCTTTGTTCAATGAACCTTTAGTGGATAATACTCTGAAGTTTTGTTCAAATACTACTTGAAGAGCATTGCTTTTTCTGGATATGTTTTATAAGCACATTGGTATGAAGAAAAATATATGGCTTCATTGAGCCTTAGAGACATTTAAATCAAAACAAGTTATACATAATGACCATTACAGCAACTGTAACCAAGAAGGAAGTAGATAAGAGTGGATGTTGTCCTCTGACTAACACACACGCGCACACTCCACACACACACACACACACACACACACGATTCTGTGTGTGTACTGGGATGAGACTGTGATATATACAGCAAAAACACATGAGTGAAGATGAAATGTTTGCCCTTACATGATATACCTAGAGCAGTCAAGTCCACCATGTTAGAAAGCAGAGGAGTGATCACATGAGTGCTGGGGTGGGGTATGTGGCTGTTAGTGTTCAGCAGGTACAGAATTTGGGCTTAGAACAATAACAGTGTTGTGGAAGTTGGTGGCAGTGGTATGGCCATGTTGGCGTCACTGAGTTGTATGCTTGAAAACTGAGCGTGTAAAGTTTCTGTTTAGTGTACGGCACCAACATAAGACTTGTTAGATGTGAAGTCACCGCCCCGGCAACCACTGCTGCGCAGAGAATTTTGACCAAGCTCTTGTGTCTGTGCGAAGGTGAATACAATCAATGTGTCTGGACACCTAGAAGAAAGAAAAGCTGCCTAGAGGAGTTGGGGATATTCACTTCGGGGGAACACGGATGTGACAACATGCCAGCCCTTCACAAACTGAGAGGATCCGCAGCAGAGCCACCATGCTTAGGCAGCTTTCCAGCAGAGCAAGGGGGCACAGAGCCAAGACCAATGGGAGAAGTGATGTATGGAAATAACAGACATTTCAGAGTAGGAAAGAACCTCTGACCTTTCCTGGAGCTCTTGATTAGATGCCTAGAGGACCCTGATGATGTGAAGGGGATGGAATAGCAAAACAAAATCTCCTTTTAAAAATGATTATTGGATAGTCTGAGGACAGGTGAACTAGTGAGGGAGTGTCCTGCCTTTAAAGAGCTGTTCGCAGCGTCCTTCCAACCGAGCAGCGCTGCCAAAGATTGGAGTGGAGGATCTGGGCATCACCTTCCCAGGGGAAGTGTCTCTGCTGAATGTTTCTCTGCTAAAAAGCTTCCCCAATGTAGACTGTACAGCCTCAGTCTGTATGCGGCCTGCTTCCTGAGCTCACCACCAGAGTTCCAGCAAGAAAATGACTGGATGTGGGAACAAATAGGTTAGTCTAGCATGCTGGGTCCTACTAACTCTGCTGCCTCCATACTTAACCACAGGAGCTGCCAGTGTTCGTTCCTTCACACTGCGAGAACCTGGGAAAGAGGAGTGTCAACCAGGGCCTAAAGACAAAGCCTGGAAAAGTAGTTAGAGCCAGGGTCCCCTCCTCATACTCCTAGAGGCAATGAGCAAATTACTCCTACAGGGAAAAACAACCCCTTCTTCTGATTTCATGCTGTTTTGCTTAAATCCCAGACTTCCCATTTATATTGCATGCCTTTTATTGCCTCATCCCCAGTGAGGAAACTCAGCTGCAGAAGCTTTGGGGAAGAAAGAGTTTGGGGAAGGGCAGAAGCTGAACCAGAGAAAACTGGTTCTGTGTGTGCTCTGCACTTCCTGGATGTCTGGTGCAAATATCTGAAGACAGGGTGTGGCTTCATGATTGGGAGCAAGTGAGGTGACAGTATCTTTGGAAAACATAGAGAAACACGAGATAAATAATCATCATGAAAGATGAAAATCATCTTTTAATCATCACGCCTCTGCTAGAAGGAACAGCTGCAGAGCACACAGTGGGGGCCCAAGGAGCCTGACAAAGATCTCAACCTAACTCCCTCAGTAGGATGTAATTAAAAATAATTAGGTATAGAATAGCAGTTAGCTAACTGAAGATCAAATAATTGGGAGCTTCCAGAACAGATCCTGAGGGAGGAAGGGGCATTTGCAGCATCATGCCCCAGGGAACCTCTGTGGCCCTGGAGTCTCACTTCTCACTTGGCTGTGACACCATGAAGAGCTAGGCAAATAGCTTCATCTCTCTGAGTCAAGTTCTGCATCTGTAAGCCAGGGACAAGAGCATCGCCTCAGACACACCACAATCCAAGGGCACTAAAGTGGGAAAAACAGACACTCTAAATACAGATCAGAATTTTTAGCCCCCATTCCCATAATATTTTTTTCTAAAAGGTAAGTTGGGGTATAGATTAGTAAAATTCATTAGTTTCAATTCTTCCTTAGAACAAGGTGGAATTTCATTTTAAAAAAGAAAAGAAGGAAAAAAGAAAATGTGGGTGAGGGATTTGTGTTGGAAGGGCCTGCCTGTTCTGGGTGGCATCAGCTCACTGAGCTGGGGCTGCTGGTGTGAATCAAGGAGAAAGCTGGCCGAGCAGGTGTGCGTCAATCCATTGCTCTCTGCTCTGGACTGTGGATCTAATGTGACCAGTTCCCTCCAGCCCCTTGCTGTGACTTTCCCACAACGATACTCTGTAACCTGGAACCCTGAGCCAAACAAACCACTCTCCATTGAGTTACTTTCATTGGAGTACTTCATCACAGAGAAAAGGAGCAAAGACACATACCTATGAGACACAGTCCACCTGCCACCTTCTTTCCTCCCTGTGTTCTCTCCCAGGAAAACAAACTGTAATTTCAATTTTTTTTTTTTTATATCAGGAAAATATCTGTGAAGAGGGTGGATTTTGCTGGTTTTGTATGGTCAGCTGTGAGGCTGGAACTGAGTATAAAACAAAGTAGAGCATTCATTTTTTCATTTTTTTCCCTCGTAAGTGTCCAGGCTCAGACTGTCAAGGTAATCGCTGAGTCTTTATCAAGGCAACCCAACACCACTGCTTGCACATTCCAGACAGTTGCTAATGTCTGGGCCACCCTGCAGGCTATATCTGAGCAAGGCTGGGAATCCCGGCCCTATCCAGCTTCCAGGAGCAGAAAGAGAATCAGTATCCAGGGTCAGACAATGAGAGGATTGTATCATAGGCTATCTAGACCCTCACACACCCTTAACAGAGGCCCACCAGCCAGACCTACTCTTGTCTTCTCTTCATCCTTTCATTTGCTTTCTTGGCTCACTGCCCTGGCACCTCTCTAGTCCTTATCCCACTGAACCCCGCTGGCTTTCTATCCTCTCATCCTATGGTTTCTCTGTTTAAAAAGAGAGGAAGAGAAGAGATAAGCAGTACCTGCATTCCTATCATAGGCATCCTATCATGAAACTCCTAAAACATAAGCGGGATGCAGGAGGATTTAATAGGCTTTGTAAATCCACTGTAGATCCAACACAAAAGTTTTCATAGCACCACTAATACTTTAAAAACTGACCATATGTGAATCCAGCACTGTGGGTGACATTACTAAGGGGAAATCTATTTTCTGATTTGAGAAATTTGAAGCTGAGGATGGCTTCAGTTCTCTGAATTGGGAATTTCCCATTGTGAGGCTTGGAGGATTCTTAGAGTCATGACCCATGGTTCTGACATCTAAGTATTGCTTAAAATGCTTTCCACATAAAACTCATGATGGATTTGCATTAAATGGAACTGTGATCTGTCAAATTACTAATGCTTATCAAAAGCGGGGATCTTAATGTGTGCACCATGTGAGCTGGCACTGGATAAGCAGGTCTCACAGGAGAAACAGGCTAGAACTGGAA
The DNA here is from genome assembly GCF_907164565.1 of Psammomys obesus. Classification (NCBI taxonomy): domain Eukaryota; kingdom Metazoa; phylum Chordata; class Mammalia; order Rodentia; family Muridae; genus Psammomys; species Psammomys obesus. The sequence goes on from NW_026596149.1 coordinate 16,552,874, forward strand.
TGGGAGGACAGGAGCCATTCTACTTCACCACCAGCAGAAGCTGTCCCCAGAAGTCTGAACTTCTGAACACTTCATTTCTTTCTAATGAAAATGGTACCCTCTACTTGACAAAAATAATGACAAGCTGAAAAAGATTAGCTCTTCTGTTGTAAACATGGCTTAATTATAACAGTAATCACTTTTTTCTAATGGTTTTTAAGTTAGCATACAAAGCAATGGGTTTCAGGAACACATTTTCACGCATTTATGAAATGGATTTTTTGGTTCTCATTTGTCCCTCCCCTCCTCCATCCACCCTGCCTCAGGTCTACAGCTTTTCTCAGAGAGGCACACCTCCCTCTGTTTCCCTTCTCTCTTCCAGCCCTCTTGCCTTACACCCCCCCCTGCTCTCCCCACATCTGATCCCTACCCTTGTTCCCCTCCCCACACCCTCTTCCCACCCAATTCCCTCTCTTCATCTGCTTCCAGTGACTATTCTATTTCCCATTCTGAGTGGCATTTAAGCATCCTCCATTGGGCCTTCCCTGTTACTTTGTTTCTTTGGGTCTGTGAATTGTAGAATGCCTATCCTGTACTATATGGCTAATATCCACTTATAAGTGGGTATTTACCCGGCGTGTCTTTCTGGGTCAGGGTTACCTTACTCTGGATGATCTTTCCTAGTTTTATTATCCATTTGCCCGCAAATTGCATTACTTCTTTGTTTTTAATAGCTGAGTAGTATTCCATTGTGTAAATGTACCGCATTTTCTTTATCCATTCTATGGTTGAGGGACACCTAGGTTGTTTCTAGTTTCTAGCTATTATGAATAAAGCCACTATGAATATAATTGAACAAGTGTCCTTGTGGTGTGGTGGAGCATCTTTTAGGTATATGCCCAGGAGTAATATAGCTTGGTCTTGAGGTAGAACTATTTCCAGTTTTCTGAGAAACTGTCAGATTGATTTCCAACACTGGCACAGGAGACAATTTCCTGAACACCAACAGGATTAACAGTTAATAAATGGGAACTTATGAAATTAAAAAGCTTCTGTAAGGCAAAGGACATTGTCAATAGGAAAAAATGACAGCCTACTGAATGGGAAAAGATCTACCTCTACCTCTGAGAGAAGGCTAATATCCAAAATATATAAAGAACTCAAGAAATTAACATCAACAAACCATAAAAATGGAGTACAGAGCTAAACAGAGAACTCTCAACAGAAGAAACTCTAATGGCTGAGAATAACTTAAGGAAATGTTCAACATTCTTAGTCATCAGGGAAATGCAAATCAAAATGACTCTGAGATACCATCTTACACCCATCAGAATGGCTAAGATAAAAAATTCAAGTGACAACACATGCTGGCGAGGATGTGAAGCAAGGGGGCATTCCTCCATTGCTGGTGGGTGTGCAAACTTGTACAGCCACTTTGGAAATTATAGTGGGTTTCAGGACAGCCAAAGTTATGTAGGAAAATGCTGTCTCAAACCAAAAAAATAATAAATAAAATATAATTCAACCAAGATAACATTTTGGTTCAAACTTTCTCCTACTAAGACTTACATTGTATCTTTATAACAAAGCTCTTATTATAATTACTATGGATAATATGTCTTTGACCTATCCATATTATAGAAATATTTTATGTTAATGAGTCATATTAGTTCATTGTAAAATATCTCATTGTAGTGCAGACTCTAATATAAACAATGTCCTGTTTTTTGATATTAAGGCTAGTTCAGTGTTATTATTATGAAATAATTCTGCAATAGGCATTCTTGTAGGTATATTTCTACAAATGTACCTTATTGTTTATTATTTAACTATGTTATTAAATTATCTAATACATATTTTCTCTCTTTTTGAGAAGATTTATTACTCTTATCGATTGTGTGTGTGGTCTTTGTGTGTGTGTGGGAGAAAGACTTGTGTGGGCAGCCACTGAGGCCAGAAGAGAGTATCAGTTTCTCTGGAGCTGAGGTACAGGCAGGTGTGAGCCACGCCTTGAAGGTATTGAGAACAGCCCTCAGGTGCCCTGGGAGAGCAATATGTGTGCTAAACAAATGAGCCATCTCTCCCATCCCCCATCTCACATGGGGATTGTACACATCTCTTTTGACCAGATCTGCTTCGGAATCCATATGTTATAAAGATGATGAAACTATGCGTTATATATTACCAATAAACTACACAAGAGATTTCACATGTGTCAAGCGTGTAGTAGCATGTTTTACAGAGATGCGTCTGTCATTTAAAATGCTTTGTTAGTGTTCATTATAACTGGCTTTCACATAAAATGGTGCTGACATATTTTTCTTTATGGAGTGTCTCTGTGGTGTCATATCTGGGAAGTTCTTCCAAAAGATTCTAATCATTAATCTATATTATCTCGTAATTTTAGTGGTTGACTGGTTTCATTCCTACATATCTTCTATCTGCCCAAATTTTAATTTGATATTGGCTTTGATACAGGCCTCAATCAGAGGCCTAAACAAATCCTCCCCCATGCCTTCTTTAAGTATAATTTTCATTATATACAGAACTTTTATACACTTATATACATATCTTAATCTGTTTTGGGATCTTCTATTTTGTTCTGTTTATCTGACCTTCTCTTCTAATGCCAATTCCACACTATTTCCATGATAACATAGAATTTTCTCTGTCTTAAGAACTGGTGAAGAGGGGAGGCAATTAAGTGGAGCACACAAAGGATTCTTAGGACAGTAAACTGCTCCATATGGACCCTATTGTTGTGGGAATGTGGCCTTATTTGGCTCCAAACCCATAAAACATATAACACCAAGAATGAATCTTACTAAAAACTGTATTTTCTATGTGATGATGGTGATTGAAACAGGTGTGTAACTTGGTTAGGGGTGTGAATGATGGGGAAGCTATGTGTGAACAGAGCGAAACTTGTGGGAATCCTCTGCTCTTCTCTGCTCACTTTAGCTGTAAACTTGTTCCATAAAATAAAGATAAATAAAATGAAGCAAATGCTAGACAATGCTGCTGAAATCATGGCTCTATTCCAGTGAGGAATTTTAAAAAAGTAAATAGAGTCTCACTAGATTATGTTTTAGCAAGAATTATGATTCAAGTACTGTTATTGTAGAACATTATTTCTCTCAAATTCCGTGAAGTACCAAGTTTTTAAAATTATATTTTCTATGAGAGCTCAGGGTGTTTGGCCCAGTGTAAGCAACTTAAAGGAGGAAGGTCTTGCTTTAACCCATGGTTTTGGAGATTTCAATCCATCATGGCAGAGAGGGTCAAAGCTGAACAGTGCACATCCTAACAGCCAGGATGCGGAGAAAAGCCCTGGAAGGGTCAGGCTTTCATCAGGTGGAGCTGGCTTCCAGGGTGAGCAGGACTAACCTGCATAGGAGCGAGTCCTGTCACTCAGTCATCTTCATGCATGAACGATTCCAGAGCACTAGGTTTCCACCAGTAAGAAGATGATGGGCTCTTGGCTCTTGCTCCCTCTCCTATCCCAGAGTAGACAGATTGCATGGATATCTTGTGTTGATTTCTCTGAGTTTCACTTTCATTGTCTGTTAGGCTGTTATGTGAGAATCTAGACCAGATGACTACCAAGGACCTTTTAATTTTCAAAGTGGGGGAGAGATTAGGGAACCTCTATCTGATTTATGCATTACTCTTATAGTTTGAATCTGAAATGTCCCCCAGATCATTTGAATGAACGTCCCTCTGCTGGTGTCCCAGTTAGATTTAACTGTCAACTTGACATAGCCTAGAGTTGCCCGAGAAGAGATTTTCAACTAAAGGATTGTCCAGATTTACCTGTGGGCATGTGAAGGATGGCCCCAGTCCACTGTGGGCAACATGACTGATCTTTGGCTGCATAAGAAAACATGAGTCTGTGAGTCAGATGTAGCATTTCTCCATGATTTCTGCTCCCTTGACTTCCCTCAACGATGGACCATGATCTGGAAGTAAAAGCCAAATAAAACCTTTATTCCCTTAAGTTGCTTTTTATCGTGGCATTTGTCACAGCAACAGGATGAATTTAAAATGACTGGTAATGCCAGCTGGGGAGGCCAGGGAGCCTTTAAGCGGGGGGACAGGTTACCGACACTTAGAGCAGATGTTTGAAGGTCATATCTCACCTGTGGTTCCTGTTGTGTCTACTCCCTGGTCTGCCATGATGAGAATGGCTTCTGTCACAGGCCTCCACTGACATGCACCAAGTGCCTGTCCTTTCCCTTCCCTGCGATGATGGACTAAAACTTTCTGAAACCATAAGCTGACATGAATCATTCACTTCTTGTTTCTGTCAAGTGAAACAAAAATAACTAGCATAATTTGCCCTATTATACTTGATTCACTCATTTACTTGTTCATTGCAAACACATTATAAGTCAATCCTTACATTCTTCACGCACCCTGAATGAGATGTGAATGAGGGAAAGAGAGGAAGACAGATTATCCTAACTCCCTGTGCTTCCTTCTCGTTGTGAGTCTAGAAGTCACTGAACTTGAAGTGGTGATGGTAGATGAGGAGAATGGACCAGGGAGATGTTCACACCATTACCACTTTAACACAGTGATTTAGAAGAGGCTTCTCATCCTCAGCTATCCTGGCATATTTCATGTGTGGTGCCACCCTGAGCATTGTGGGTTGTTTGTTAAGCTTCTGGCCTTAACCTATAGCCAATAGCACTGACCCCTCTGTTTCTGGCATCCAAGTCCAGTGTCTCTAGACTTGAGCAAATGTTCGATCAGAGTAATAACAAGCTGGTTAAGGAGCGCAGACTTAGAACCTTCTAAGACATAGGCACTGTGCTAGATACTGTGCAGAAAAAAGAGTAGGATGATGCAGGCCTCACCTTGTGCGGTTTGCTTGATGCAGACTCTGTATCTAGTTTGGCCATCAGGGGAGTCTGGAGTCCTTGCTGAAGCTCAGCTCACTAAGCCCCACAGTTTAAGTGTAGCAGGTCCAGAGGGCTAGAGGCTTAACAGGTAATGCTGGTCCTGAGGATCCCCCAAGAACACATTTTAGGTGTTCCCAAGCTTCTGGCTCCATCCTTCATGGATACAGCACCTGCTGCTGCTGTGGCTCAAAATATGGTCAAACTAATTACTTCATTCAAACTAATTTGCATTTTATATGTTATAAATTAGGCCCCAGGAGCTAAAGGGATGACTCAGTGGCAAAGGGGATTGCTCCTAAGCCTAACTACTTGTTTGGTTCCAGGACCCACATGGCAGAGGAAGAGAACCAACTCCTGCAAGTTATCTTCTGACCTCTACATGCAAACTGTGGGCGATGCACTTCCCCCCCCACCCTCACCCCACACATGCTATACACACAAAAAGAAAATTCAAATGTCCTTTAAAGGTGTTTAAAAGGAATTAGGCCTCAATTTACTGATTAGTCAACCCACAGTTAATGAGCTGTCAGGGGAACATCAAGTAGAGAGCCCTTTAAGTTGGAGCAGTAGCTATAAGTAATGGATTTTATATAAAACATTAATTTTGACCTCTGTCTAAATTAGCACATCAGTGGCAGTGAACAGCCTGAGCCAGAAATGTGGATGTTGCCTGATTTTATAGTTTACATGGAGTTGAAGCTTTAAATTTCGACACCGAGGTTTTTACAGCTCATTTATAATCGGGGGCATTTCAGTATAAGAACAAGACGTGGGTAATTCACATGGACCCAGGCAGACACATCTGCCCATATTTCTTTCCCTTCTGGTCCTCTTCCCTGGGACATCTTTTCTTCATACCTGCAGCATCCTTCATGTAGCAGAAATGGCCCACATCAGCTTTGTCTGTCCATAGCACCATAGCACCTGGAGGTCTCCACCCAATACTATTTTGCACAAACTGTCAGTTCATCTAAGGACAGCTATTTCCGCTCCTTGTGGTGATACCACTGAACACTTTGTTTCCTCTGAAAAGTGTCACACACCCTCAGGAGGAAGTGGGGTGTGGTGTTCATGGGACAGTAAACACAGGAGTGTTTTGCCATTGGTGTACCCTGCAGTGACAGCTCTCGCTCTGCTGTCTCTGACACCACGTCACAGCACTCTGCTCATAGGATAAGAAGGCAAGAAGGCGAAGCCCAGAGTCTTAGTGCTTCATCTCCTGATCCCCTCTAGGAGGAGAGGCCAACCCCAAACTGAGGTCTCCTAGCTTATCTGGAGTTAAGACCTTATCACATCCATGTTTACAGAACAGCAGCTTTCAATACAGTTGGTGGTTTAGCCAATGTTTTATTGAATAAATGTTCATGTCACCTTATTCTAGGCTTACAAACTGATCCATGGTGTGAGCTGTTGTTATATTTTCATTAGGAAGCACTCCAAAGCGTATCTGGGAAAATCTTTCAAAAACGTCTGGGAAAATCATAACTTACTTCTCTGCTGGCCACTCATAAGCATTTGGATTAATTCTGTGAATCTTCAGAACATGGACAGACCCAATCTCTCAGAGCCTCCTCGGAAGTGGGTCTACTATAATGTCTCATTTTGCACTTGAGAGAACATAGTCAGAGAGTTTTGGCTTAAGACACGGCTTTGGAATATGATGGAGCTGACTTTATTTTTTTGATGGTCTCATTTGCAAACTTATAAGCACCTTCATATTTTCACTCATTTCACTGTCCCTATGCCATGTGCATATTGCCAGAGAAAAACTGTTCCCAGGGCCTTTGGCCTCAGCTTCTCATCAAGGTGCCCTTCAGGGCCCAGGCCCAGATTTGGTTCTTGGTTCACCTGTTCCAGGTGGTACAGTTTTCTTCATTAAGCACTAGCTGATCAGGAAGAAGGAGAAGTCACACCGGTCCATCAGGAAGACGGCAAAGCCACAGCATCTCGGAGACAGCTTTGGGGTGCATCATAGAGACCATATTTTCGGGGTCAACTTGGCACACAGAACAGAACCTTAAATTCTGTCTGCTCCCTGTAAAAGCAATGCCTTTGTGCTGCTATTCCATAGACAGGATTGCTGGCTTCCAGTGTCACTCCAGGTTTAGTAAAAGAAACTATCTCAAGGGAAAAAGGCAACAGCGAGATAGAGCAGGATGCTGGACATCCTCTGGCCTCTGAACAGGTACACATTCACATGTACTCACATGTACACATGTTCATAAGCCACACACAGATGTGCTCTCCATACATGAACATACACTTGACACACACGTACAAAAAATTGTTGCATGAGCATAAAGTAAAAATTCTGAATGCTAAGCATTGGGTTCTGGTTTAATTAACAGCCTTTTGGTTTTTCTCTATAAAATAGTAATGTTTCCAGTACTCAGTGCTCAGTGTTTGGGAAGATAGGCACAGACTCTTTAAGAGTCTTCTAGTGTGGAGGGCTTTGCCCCCTACTCCTGGAGTCAAAGCTGAAATCTTCTTTGACCAGTTAGTTCTATGTGGCAGAATTATGTTGACTGAATCCCAGCCTTGAAAGGCTCAGCAGTGTCCTTCCTTCTCACCCTCTCCTCGTGCACCTGCCCATGCCTCTTCTCATGCAGACGAGCCCAGGATACTTCCAGGAGAATGAGGGACCTCATGGAGAGAGAAGCTGAGCCATCCTAGCTGTCCCCACTGTGCCTGCTCACATGCCATAAGATGTGAGCTGTCCTACTGAGAACATTTCTAATTCATGGCAATTAATTGTGAGCAATAAACAAATGGTTGGTATTTAAGTCTCAGGGTCATTTGTTGTGATAAAAGATAACTCAAACAGCAGGGAAGATGGGTAGAGCACAGATGTGATCTTCATGGGGCCCAAAGGAGACATGTAAGTTTACAAATCCTTGTTTTGCTAAATATATTTAGTCTCCCAGAAAAGAAACTAATGGTGCAGACATGTAATGCCAGTTACTCAGGGATCACAAGTTCAAGTCTTGAGGGACTCTTTAGGTTCTAGTGTTATCAAGAAAACAGAACCAAGTATACCACTTAGCTTTTATCATGGGTAAGATTGCAGGAGGGAAGCCAGGGGCAATGGCACATGCCTGTAATCCCAGCTCTTGGGGAGACAGAGGCAGGCAGATCACTTGTAACATCAAGGCGAGCCTGGTCTGTAAAGTAAGTCCAGGACAGCCAAGGCTACACAGGGAAAAAAAAAAATGTCTCAAAAAAGAAGGAAAAAAAAAAAAGATTGCAGAAGTGAGGCAATGAAGTTGGGAGAGAAAAAGATGTCTTAATGAACCAAGACATAAATGGAGCACTTGAAGGATGGGAGACTAGAAAGATGGCCACTGTGTATGGGTTTGGATGGATGAAGGCATGGAAACAGGAGCCATGCAAACAGAGATCCCAAGATGGAACCAGGCCACTCTAAGCAATCAGAAGGTTGTAGGCACTAGTTGAACCCAAAACATGAAGACTTTGATTTGAAATGTCCGACCAAGAATTATGATTTCATTTTCTTTTGGTTTTGTTTTTCAAGTCAGAGTTTCTTCTTGTAGCTCTGGTTGTCCTGGAACTCACTTTGTAGACCAGGTTGGCCTCGAACTCAAGAGATCCTCCTGCCCTCCTGCCTCTGCCTCCCGAGTTAAAGGTGTGTGCCACCACCACCTGGCATACAGAATTATGATTTAACTCAATGAAGAGTCATAGCATTTTCTTAGGCATTGGAGTAATTTAATCAGAACAATGCTTTTGTGGCTCTGTCTATGCAAGTAGAACTATGTAGAGGAGGTGTTCACACCTTGATATGTCCGTAAGCCAAGAGCACAGGTCAGAGCCTACAACACATACACAAGAGAGAGAGACAGACAGACAGACAGACAGACAGACGAGAGACAGACAGACAGACGAGAGAGAGAGACAGACAGACAGACGAGAGAGAGACAGGCAGACGAAGACAGAGACAGACAGAGAGATGGATACAAATAGAAAGACAGCCAGAAAAAGAGAGAGAGAGTATGTGTGTGTAATTCCAGCCTGAGAACATTCATTTTCTGCTTATAACAAGTGCTGGGAACTTTCCTTTGCAACTTCCTGTCATTCCATTTGAACACCATGTGTCCTTACAGGTAAAAGAAATACATGAGCAAAACACCAGAATTCTCAGTTCCTGTGACCTAACTCACATAGACTGCTGATTATACCTAACTCTGTATAACATCAAATCTATGTCAAAGACAAATTTGATCATACCTAACAGTGAAAACACTGAGCTTGTTTTTGAAGTGAAGCTCCTTCAGAAATTTCGAGTTTATGCAATGGTAGTATTTTTTAGCTGGAATAGTAAAAGCATCGAAGATTGCATGGGCATGCTGCTATCTATCATGATAAGTGCTAAACCAAGATGATTGTATCAGAGGGTAGTAAGTACTATAGGAGAGATATATGTAGGGTTTTATGAGGGCATGCTAGCAAAGCAGAGACACAGGTCACATAATTCAGCTGAGATATGCCCCTAAAAGACTGTTTATCCTCTCCTCTTGCCCAATTTGATACAAATCAATAAAGAAGAGAGAGACTATTAGCAAATATATCAGAGTTTTACCACTAATAACTAACAGTTATTGAGAGCTTACTGGGTGCCAATCTCATTTCAAGCATCTTCCGTGTTTGTCCATTTAATTCTCACAGCCCTTTGAGGGTGCTGATGGTAATAGCAGTCCATTCAGATGGGCAAACAGGCTTAGAGAGGTTAAATAACTCCCACAGCTGGGCTCAAGGGAGCATGGATCTTCTGCCTGTGACAGGTGCTGGAAAGTTTCGATAGGGGTGTGCTTACTCTACAGCTGTCTGGGCTCTGTGTGAAAGTCAGATGCTTTTTGCAGGAAAGAAACACACAAGAAGGTTTTTTCATATATATACATACATTATATATATATATGTATATGTATGTATATATATATACATATATATATGTATATATATATGCACATATGTGTGGGGACAACTATGAGAGTATCTCCAGAGCTCCATTCATTCTCCTTCAGGGACAAGAACAACACACCTTCAGTTTGCATTCAAGCAGAGGGAGACTTGGTAAGTTTTTCTATATGAGAGCTTTGATTTTAGTGCTTGGAGTTGGACCGCTCTTCTGAGTGACTGATGCATTCCAGGGATTATGCAAGAGAACTCTAGTGCATTTCCACTGGAGCCCTGTGTATGGTGGCTTCGATCTGGAAACATAGGCATGAATCTGGAGATTCACATGAGGATAGAACAGTTTATGAAGAGAGAGAAGCAAGGAATGCCTGGTTATTGGATACCAGATAATAGTTTGAGGCTCAGATTTAGAAGTGGCTGCAAGGAAAAAAAAAAAAAAGGCAGTTTCTGTCCAGTGTCCCAAGGAGGCCAAGGAACCCTGAAAAGATGTGTAAACAAGAAGGTGATGGAGGAAATGGGAAGAAACTAAGACTGGATGGGAACTTCAAGGATGGGGAAGGTACAGAAATGTAAGATGGGATGATGAAATAGGGAGATATTCCAGGGCCAGGGTATGGTTTTCCTCAAAGTCTAGAGCTGTGAAACAGCTGTAGTTCTGCAGGATCCTAAGATCCTTTGGGCTGCAGCATGAAGATGTCAGGGAATGAAAAGTGACCAAGATCAGATGGGGGTTGGGATGTAATCTGCTTCAGTGTGCAAGGAAAGGATGTTATGGAGTTAAGCAATGAAGAAGGGGAAGGAGGAGGGCAGATATCATGCAAATAGGCTGTGACACAAGAGCAACAGGGCGAAGTCAAAGCAGAGAGCCAGGCTAGGTGTCATGACATTAGTCATTGAAATGGAAGCATAAAAGGAGGACAGGATAGCTGGGAGGCCTTTAATGCCAGTATTCGGAGACAGACAGGGAGGCCTTTGGGCTCTAGGCTAGCCTGGTACATATTGAGTTCCAGGTCAGCCAGGGCTATCATTTAATTAAAGGAAAGGGGAGAAGCAGATTTGAACAGGAAGATGGCACTTTCCAGATGCTGCTGGCTGGGTACATACAGGGATGCATATGGAAATGAGAGAGAAAGTGGGACGCAGGACTTGATTGCTCAGCTAAGTATACAGAAGGGCTTGATCCCTGCCCTGTTAGAAACAGCTTGGCCTATCAGTCATCTTCCATACACATGTGTTGTGACTTGTAAGATTTCTGTGGATGGCGAGGAAAGAGAAAACTGACATGTACAGCTCACCAAAGAGAACTTTGCAATCCCAGTCCTCAGGCATCCTGAATCACATGCACATTTGTTTGTGTGCAACAAATTCTGCTTTCTATTTTAATACCCAAGAAGATTTCCTCTCTTCTCCCCATGAGCTCTGGGCCCTCAAAAGGAACTCAAAACATTTCTATGTTAATTTCATCCTCTGGTGTGTTTCACAGATCTTCTTTATCCTTGGCATATATAGTCACAGGATTCCTGTTCTGTCATCTAGATGTCAACATGTTTGTCTTATCATGCCACCATGATCAGACCTTTGAAAAGGGAGCCCTGACTAGGCGGGAAAACAGACACTAGTATTGAGTAAATTGTCAAAATGCTCTGGGGGAGGACGTTGAATAAATAAATCTGGGGAAATCACAAATTTGCATCATTTTTTAAAATAAGAAATCTCTGCTACTTATACAAGGCCTCTGTAGTATACTTCCATACTGTAACATAAACCCTGGTAAACCTAGAGGTCTGTATCTATTTCTGAGGTGGATTCATTTTGAGCTGCTGCTGCTCAATTAGGAGCCCAACCTGGAAATAGCACATGATGAGTCACCAAAGGTCAGCATGGTAGTAATTCAGGCTTTATGAGTCAACAGTCCCTCTAGATTCAAATCAAAATGATTTTTTTTTACCTTTACTAGTATACTGTGAACTAGAACAAGAGAAGAATGTTTCAAATTAATGCTTTGTAACTGAGCACTAGTTAACAGTTTTCAGACCTATAAGAACTTAAGATGAAGTAGGCGAAAAAGAAAAAGTGGAGCTTGGGAGACAGGCTTAGTGGAAAGTGTTTACCCCACAAGCACAAAGACAGGGACTCAAATCCCCAGCACCTACATAAAAGCTAGGCAAGTATGGCAATAGCCTATAGTCCTAACACTCAGGAGACAGATATAGAGATCCTAGGACAAGCCAGCTAGCTGGAGTTGCAGAAATTCACAAGCCCTGGCTTGAACCAGAGACCCTCCCTGAACAAGTAGGTGGAGAGCAATCAAGACACTCTGTGTCTACTCTAGGCCTCTTACATGGGCATGAACCCACAAGCACATGCGCCCGCACACATGTGAACACGCATGCTTATCATTCGCACATATATACATGCAAGAAAATAAAGGAAAGGTATTTAGTGGAGGTGAATGGCAGAGCTAGCAGAAATGGGCAGCAGAGAAAGATTCAGACTAAGAGTGCTGAAGCGATGCTTCAGTGGCAAAGAGCACTTGCTGCTCTTAGGACCAGAGATGGGTTCCCAGCTCTCACATCAAGTGGCTCACAGCTGTCTATGTCTCCAGCTCCAGGGTACTTAGCTCCAGCTTCCAGCTTCCTTGGGTATGTGTACACATTCACACATACACTCTGACACACACATATATAAAAGTAAAATAAATCTTTAAAAAAGAGAGAATCACACCAGGTCTTGAAACCTGTAGCCAACCTCATGGTTCTTTCTGTCTCAAGCTTTGAGAAAACATTTTAAGAACACTGGCATCTGTGACGTACTTTGCCATTAGGATGAGACACGATCATACAGTGCTCAATGGTTTAGAGGTTTTTTTTTTTTTAAGTGGTTCATAGCATTCAGTAGCTTAATTGCTTTGTTTGTTTGAGTGTGTGTTTGTCTCTGACAAGAGATCAGCTGCTAACTGCAGAGAGCCAGTTCCATGACACACATAGATAGACTGTGTAAGAATGTTGTGGTGTCATATTTAACTGGTGTGATTTAAATAGACTTAGTTTTTATAAACTCCTTTTCTGGTTACTCTGCTTTGGGCACCTACTTGAAGAAACAAAACCTTGAAAAACATTTGCCTTGCTGTGCAGCTATCAAACATGACTGTTAGACTGAGCAGAATTAACCCTTAGTTCTCACCATGGAGGTTAGCCACAGACTTTCCAAAGAGCCCTTCCTCTGCAGGCCAGTCTGCAGCTGAGGGAGAGCCCAGCAATATACTTCTCAGAAAAGGAAATAACACATTTGTTCAGATGGATAGCACGCCCATTGGAAGTGCTGGCTGTCCGAGATAAAACACCGAGTGGAGATGGAACACTAAAAATAATACGTCTTAGAGCCCCATACATACAGTGCTTGTCTTTTGTCATTTTTCTAGGGAACAACCATGTCACCATTTCTTCGAATTGGTTTATCCAACTTTGACTGTGGGACCTGCCAGTCTTGTCAGGCAGAGGCTGTGAACCCCTACTGTGCTGTGCTTGTCAAGGAGTATGTGGAATCAGGTAAGTTAATTGGGGTCAAGGTGGGGAAGGAAGAAGAAAGGGTGTGGGTAGGCTAGGCAAGCGTGTGGGAGACAAGACCTTCCATGACCTTCCAGGTCATCTGATGGAACTGATTATCACAGTGCAGGACACTGATGCCCAACAAAGGCTACATTCTTCCTTAAAGACCCAGGCTTTAGTGATGGACCCTGGCCAGAATCACTGTGTCATTTTTCTCCTACATAAACAAAAATAAGGGGAATATTAAGTTGGGGAAATTATAAGGAGTTAATGAAGAACAAAATCTAGTGAGGTGTAGTATATTCTGTATCACGTCTACTGACAGCTCACTGTTTTCAAGAGTCCTTGAAAGGTAAATTGAGCCTGACTAATCCTAGAACTAAGAATCAGTTCTAAAGACTGCTGTTGTGCCATTGTCTCAGCTGAGGAAGAGAGGAAGGATGTTTAATCAGCCAGTATTCTACATGAAGAAAAAAATATTTCTGTTTTATTAACTGGGACTATATACAGGCAATATACAGGAGGAAATCTGGGGCATGTACCCGAGACTGATTTTATGGGTTTAGGAAACTTTGTCAAAGCAATCCCATTGGGTAGAAAAATCCCTTGATGATGCCTCTGGTTCCCACTTGATCCACACCCCTGCATTTTAACATTAAGTCCCTTCCAAAGGAAAGATAGGAAGCTACTTGTTCTAAGACCTTCTCAACTTTGATGCCTTGTTCCATATCCCCAAAAACAGACATCTAATTGTAGAGAAGGTCTCTCAATTTATTTACATACACACAGCACTGATTGGAAAGCCACTATGAGGGCCCTGAAGCTAGAGCAGGCAGAGAAACACACTAAAAGTGTCCATATAGAGGGCTCTTCCTCTAGAGTTTCCAGTCCCACAGAGGAAGACAGGAGATCAGCAAAGTTATGGTGTCATGACCAGCAATGAGGGCTGAGAAGACAAATCCAGGCACGAGGAAAAAGGGGCTGGAGAAGTGAACATTCTTCTCAGTGGAGTGCCCCTAAAAGGGTCTCTACCAGGGGTTTGGAGCATTTGTACATAGAAGAGGAAACTGAGCCATGCATTAAGAACCTCCAGCTAGATGCTGGAAGTCTGAATTCTGGGATTCCAAGTTCTGCCATGCTGTGGCCCCCACCCCATCTCCCTTCATTCTCACTTCCTCCCTCGAGCTTCTCAGAGTGCATCAAAGCTTGGGAGACTATCGGGGAACTCTTGATTTCTCTTCTACCCAAAGTTCTCCACTGTCTTAAAAATGGAAAATGCCGCTTGCTCCCAGTAAACTCTTTCAAATGTCACAGACATCTTTGAAGTGTAAAATGGCTGAGGTTTTTTTTTTTTTTTTTTCACAGCTGCTTTTGACTTAATGGGTCTCATAGATCTGGGTCTCTTTCCAACCTCAGGCCTCACTGACATTTGCCTCCTGCGGATCTTTCTTTTTCTCTTCCTCTTCTTTTGGCCTTCCTTTTGAACCTGATCTTATCAGCCATATGGATCAAGAGACCCTGTCAGAAAAAGAACAAAACTGCTTTTGCAATAGGTGGGCCTGTGAACTTTGGGTATTTATTTATTTATTTTTATTTAATAAAGTTTTGTTTTCCAAGTGCACAGCTGATTGAACCTGCTCATGCATCTTCACCAGCAGCTAGGGCATCTCCACCCTTTGTGTTTCTGGTCTAAATTACTTGGGCTCTGTGCTTTGAAACCAGCTTAATAAGTCCTTTATTAAGTAGCTCCTGAAGGGCTGCCCTGGCCAAGGAACAGTGAATCTTCAGTCTCTCAGAGACCACAGCTGGAGCAATAAGCTTAGAGTTGGGAACTTCCTTACATAATTGGTCCTATGTGGCTTTGTCAAACAAGACTAGATTGTTGAGCTCGTCCCGAACTTTACCTTTGGACCACTTCTTTTTGGCCTTGCCACCAGACTTATTTACTGGGTCTTCGTCTTTTTTTGGCTGACTTCCCGGCATCCTTCTTCTTCTTGTCATCCTTGGGCAGCATGGCGAAGCTCAGAGAGTGGCAACCACCACCGTAGCCTCACTAAGATGTCGGGGGAAAACAGGCGATACTTGTTTTTTACAATTTTTTGTTCAGGTTACATTCTGAAAAGAAATCACTCTAGACATTACCCCATTCAAAGATTCCTTCTGTAGAATTTAAACAAGTTGCCAAATTTGGGGTGTGAGGTTGCATTTTTCATGATGAGTCAGGGGAATGGGAACAAACAGGAAACAGTGCTGTTAGCCTGGGAGCCTTCGAAAACAGCAGCCCTTACCATGCACATGTAGACAGATATGCTGGTTAGTTTTAACTATCAGTTTGACACAGTGCAGTATCAAAGAGATTCTGGGAGAGATAATGAATTGCCTAGATCATGTTGGTCTTGGACATGTTTTGGGGGAATTATCTTGACTGTTCATGCGCAGTATAAGAGAGGTAAAAACTAATCAAAAGCAGGCAAGCATGCAAGTACATCTGTATGAATATGGTGCTCCCTGTTCTTGATTGTGGTGGTGCTATGACTGGCTACTTGAGTTCTCTCTCAGCTTGACTTCCCCTCTGTGACAGACTGTAACCTGGGATTTCCACCCAAATAAACCCTTTCTCCCCTAAGTCACTTTATGTCAGGCGATTTTTTTTTATCACAACAGAAACAAAACTAGAACAAGAAGATTTGAGTTCTTTTTAGGCATTTGGTATTCTTTTTAGGTAATTCTTAACCTAGTGACTGAAAATGTTTAGTGACTGGCTTGCCTCCTGGATGCCTACTCTTCTCTGAGCATGGAGAGTGGTTATAGCAAAAAGGAATAATTTGATAGGGGAACTAAGAGACTATGGTTAATAATATCATTGTTTTTCAAAGAACCCAATCATCACTCCTTTTTTTTTTTTTTAAGAAAAAACCTAACCATAAAAATCTTCCCCTCATGAGCTCCTAACCCCAAACTGAAGAGCTATTGACAGTTGGTGGTTTCTGAGGGAGAGTGAGTCAGTCTTCTTTAAAGTGTGGCCTCTGGAAGGTTGACTAGGCTCCAATGGATGTCCCCATGTGAATGAATACATGGAGAGTACAAATTGGACTTGCTGGAGGAAGCAGGGTGTGGAGAGTGCATCAGAAGTGGATCTGGGGGGAATTAGAAAGAAAAATGAAGGTGAACATTATCATGATACAGTCATTGTATGCATGTATGAAATTCTCAAACAATTAATAAAAATTTATATCAATTTTTTTAGAGTCACCTCCTTCCTATTCAATTCTTAACAGCGTGATAGTTTATGCCTCCGTTGGCCAAATTTCTCTAAGGTTTGAAACTCCAGATTTTTCAGCTCTTTGGATATCTTCAGGATAAGTGATAGATATAAGTGCTAAATGCCCGTCCTATTTAGCCTCCTGTGTTACAGAAGAATGTCAGAACAACATCACATTCCTATTTAAAATAGATTTATCTTTTCTTTTGCCCTCCTAATATCTCTGAATTGCTGAATATGATATTTAATAGACTCATTATTATAAGAATAAATAAAACACTGCTACAACTCCTCTGCTATTGAACCGATCAAAGAATAAACACCAGGGAAAACCCAATGTGAGTAGAAGATTAACGGAATGACTCTATTCAGTTTGCAAACTCTCGTCCCTGCCATGTGGCTTCCAGGAGAGATTCTTGTGCCGAGATCAGCCTGGTGGCCAGGGCCTTTGTTTTCCTGCCTGTCTTCACGTGCAGATCTGCTGCTGGCTGCACTGCTCCCTCTGCCCCACCTGCCCGCTTTAGCCGAGGGTGCTCGAGGAGTGTAAAACACATCTCCATGCAGAGATAAGAGAAGGGAGCTGAGTGTAGAGACACATGGCTGAGCTCAGGCCTCTTGAGAGGCTAAGGTGGGAAGGTAGAGTGTGCCAGGCTAGCGTGGGCTACACAGTGAATTAGAGGCTAACCTGGTCAAGGCTATGTAGTGACACCTGTCTGGAGGGAGGGGAATGGAGATAAGGACTCACTTGTTTTAAAGGCTATTATTGCTTCTATGTGTTTGTGGCAAATAAGACATAATTTTTTAAAAACGAAGGATTATTCCTTATAAGTGTCTTTCACATGACTACAGTAGTTTTATCAGGACTTATTCTTTTTTTTTTTTAAACCAGATGCCAGTGGGATTAGTCAGCCATATGACAAAGCTATTATAGAGTAACAAAGGAAGATTTTAAAAGGCATAAAAGTTTGGAAGTTTTTGTTGGTGGTGGTAGTATGTTGCATGGAGATCCTGAGTGTGGTTGTTTCTTGCACTTTTGTTGCTTGTGATTTTCTGAGCCACAGTTTTGCTACATAGCACAGACTGCCTGTGAACTCTCCATCCTCCTACCCCGGCCTCCTGTGTGCTGGCATTATACGTGCCTATCGCCGGGCCCAGCCATAACCATGCCCAGCCATAGAAGGTTTTTGAAAGGTTGTTTTCCCAGAAGCTCATTTTCAAAGTGAAGCAAAACACTATATGAGAAACATTTGCAGCTTAAGTCGTTCTCACATGTTGCTTAAACTATCCATAGTGGATTTATAAGACTCAACATGTTTCCTTGCATCTAACAATGGTCCTCTCTCATCTGCCCTAGAGTGTCTCAGAGGGCGTTAGCTCTGCCTTTGCCTCAGAGTTATGTATAACAGAGCAGCACGAATGGCTGTCGCTGTTAAATAGAACTGAATTATTCTCCAGAGCTTGCAGAAGAGCAATGAGACACTGTTTTCCTCTTCCTAGAAAACGGGCAGATGTACATCCAGAAAAAGCCGACCATGTACCCGCCCTGGGACAGCACCTTTGATGCCCACATTAACAAGGGAAGGGTGATGCAGATCATCGTGAAAGGCAAGAACGTGGACCTCATCTCAGAAACAACCGTGGAGCTCTACTCGCTTGCCGAGAGATGTCGCAAGAACAATGGGAGGACCGAAATATGGGTAACTGTCAGTGCTGGGAACTGTGTGCAGGGTAGACACCCAAACCTTGGACTTCTGATACTCCTCCCTCCACCCCCCAAGTGCTAGGATTACAGGTATGCACAGCTAGTGTGCACCGTGATCCTACCTGTTGTGGTAGCTTGAAATGTTCCTGCTATCCTTAAGGTTTGAGTACATTAGCCATTGCTGATTTGAAAACAACAATGGCTATTCATGAACTGCAGAGTGTTACTGAAAACTTCAAATCTCTTTGATGGCTATGTATGGTGAGGAGGGTCTCGGGCTATAAGTTACTCTTAAGATACACCTGGAAATACCACTAATTCCCTTTTATTGGAAGGCTTGTATCTACTTATCACCCTGTCCAAGTGTGAGAACAAGACTCATCTCATATCTGGTTTTCTCTCTCAAGCCTTTGCCAATGTTTCTTTCAGCCATAACGAAGTCACTTTATCTTACATTATACTTATGTCACTCACAATTCATGATGGCACATTAGGTTTGGGGAAAACTAGATTGTAACTATGTGGGCAGCAGATGCTTAGAAATAGGAAAGAAGAGAGCAATATATGAAAGGACAAACCAAACAAATGAGAATTTCTGGGTTATAAAACTGCCTCCTATGTAGGTTGAAATCCAGGGAATGTTTTTATATGTTTATGTCATTTATGCTGAAGTAGCAAGAATCTCCACCTTTCTACCCAATTTCTCTCTATAATTCAGATTTTAGCAAGACTTCTAAAAACCTTTCAAGTTACAGCTTTCACACGGGAATGATAGAAACCTATAACTGACATTTTTGTATGCTTATGGCCTCACATTGGTTTTGGCTTCTTAAGAAAAGTACAAAAATTCTTTCTGTCACTAAGTTAACGTTTAAAGACAAACATCTATGATTTACTTAAGATGCCTGTGCTTATGCCTATTGAGGCAATGTCATTCACCTGTACACATGGTCCATTCCTTCACCCCGTTTGGGGAGAGGATTTTGGCAACCCCAACTCCCGTGGGAATGGCTGCTTAGGCCAGTAAAGAAGTTTGAAGAAGTGCACGATACTGCAGATGGTTTTGCTTTTGTTTTGTTTTGGTGTTTTGGTGTTATACAATTCAAGCCGATGAAGATGTGGGGCTCTGGCTGAGCCTGAAGCACAGGAGGGGTTTGGCAAGGCAAGGAGAAGGAAGAGACAAGCTATGGACACCGCACCCCCTTTTCTGTGCCTGCCTATTCCCGTGTGTTTTCTACTTTCCATCTAACTTATAATGAGGAAATTAACTAGCTTCCTAAATTCTATAATGATAACCTATCTATGTTTCCTTCTCAGTGAAGGGATAGCTAATCAGATTTTTTAAATCCTTTTATAATAATTCATAGATCTCATTCACAAACAGTTTGCCTTTCTGTTTCTATCTCTTTAAAGTTGCATTTAATTCTGTATCCCAGGTTTTGCCAAATTTTCTCCTCTTGCTCCTCTTCTATTTTATTTCGCTGAGATGGAGTCTTGTTAATGTGAGCCAGGCTGGCCTTCAACTCTCAGCAGTCCTCCTGCCTCAGACTCACAAGTTTTGGAATTGCAGGCTTGCTCTGAACATGAGTGTACACTATGAGACACTTCGTTCTCCAGCCTAGGGCTGTTGGGCATCAGTACGTAGCGGCGTTCATGTCCTCCTGAGCCAACTAGCACACGTTCTGTGTTTTCAAACCTTTTTTCCCTAAGGTTATTTCTTGATTTACTTTTATCTCAAGTGCCCTCAGTTTATTTTGAATTTATTTATTTTTTTTCTTGCTTCTGTGGGTACAGACCATGGTGTGTTCCATGGAGTATTTGTTTTCTATCATAAGCATTTGTAAACTGAGTGAAGAAAAGTTTAATAAGGAGGAAAGAAAAGTTTAATAGGTGCTTCTTGAAAATTTTATATAGATATATGTTATGTACATTAAATTATATATGTATATATTAGTAATTAAATTACATGGTATGGACATGGAGGGGACAGGAGCTCCAAAGGGAGACCAACAGAGCCAAGAAAAACTGGGCTCTGGGCCCTGCAGAGACCGATAACCCAACCAAGGACCATGGAGAGTACCTAAAACCCTTGCTCAGATGTAGCCCATAGACTCAGTCTCCAAGTGGGGTCCCTAGTAAGGGGAGCAGGAGCTGTCTCTGGCATGAACTCAGTGGCTGGCCCTTTGATCACCTCCCCCTGGGGGGTGCAGCTCGGCCAGGCCACAGAGGAAGACAATGCAGCCAGTCCTGATGAGACCTGATAGGCTAGAGTCATAGTGGAGGAGGACCTCCCCTATCAGTGGACTAGGGGAGGGGCATAGGGGAAGAAGAGGGAGGAAGGGTGGGATTTGGAGGAGATGAGAGAGGGGGCCACAGCCAGATACAAAGTGAATAAATTGTAATAAATACTTACAAGTAATTAAATATGGCATGTATTTTATAGTAAATATATGCATCATATTTATATATTCTATATATTACTACAATTATATAAGTACCAAGTATATACATACACACATATATATGTTATAAAAAGAATTAGGTAGAAGATGCTAGAGCAAAGTGTCATTCTAAAGGGCTTATGCAGGATTCAGGATCCCATGTAATGTGATATAGAGGGAGTAAACATGACAGATCCTTTTGGAGATATCTACATATATAAGTATATATCAGCTGTCTTAAAATGGATTTCTTTAACAAAAAAGATTTTCTCAAATTTGCCTTTCATGTCCAACCTTACTGTAAAGGCAACCCTGGGAGTTCCTTTGTTTTTCTCAGGGTTGCAAGAATCTGTAAGGTTTTCTCCAGTCACTCCCCAACTCCTTGGTCCTCTATAAAACATGACTTTCCAATAGCTTCCTGATTTAATTTTTTCCACCATCACTACACTGAGTGCCAGTAATGCTGTGGTGAGCAGATTTCAGTTTTCTTTTAAAATGTTCCCCAAGCCCCCACCCCCTTCTTGTTCTGTTTTTACCTCCATTTTAACTATACCAGAAATTAGAAAAGGGTGGTATCCAGTCTTATGGTCTAAAGCACTTCTCTTTACATTAATCTGTTTAAGTTTGTGTGAGAATTTATAGTTATTCCAAAAACATAGCTTTATTACATCATAAAACTCTGATGGCAGGGCGCTGTCAGGTTTTTAGAGTTCTCTGAAGACAGTGATTTGCACAAGGTCAAGTAGCCAAGAAATGGCTTCTCAATGATTTCAGTTTAAATTCTGGGTTCAACAAAACATTTCCTGTTACTGCTCTTTTGTCCAGGCAACCAGTGCTCTAATGGTCAACTTTGAGTCACCTTTGAGTCATTTCTTATTTAGTTTATTTACTTCACTAATGGCATAGTAGGTGGGGTTTACATATTAACACATATATATGCATACATATGTATATATACATACACATAAATGTATATATATTTATATATTCATGTAGATATCTCCAAAAGGGATCTGTCATTTTTTACTCCTGTATATGTCACATTACATGGGATCTTGTATCCTGCATAAGCCCTTTAAAATGACACTTTGCTCTGGTATCTTTTACATAATACTTTTAAATATATATATATATAATGTATATGCAGTACTTATATAATTATAATAATATATAGACTATATAGAAACTATGCATATACTTATTCTAAAATATATAACCGGATAATTTAATTACTCACACATGCATATATAATAGAATGTATATAATATTCAAAATGTTCTATAATATATAAATTTACAAGAATCACCTATTAAAACTTTCCTTTAGTATGTTTATAAATGCTTGTGGTAGAAAAAGAATGGAATATATTCCATACATTCCACATATATTCCATATGTTTTATGGAATATACCCTGATCTTCCTGGATGCGCAGCCCACACAGAAAGCAAGAGAAGGCCCCCCTCAGAGCAGGACTTGTTGTTACTATGTAAGACCTACTTTCCTCCATGTGAACAAGTCTTGGATACTTCTGCCATGATTAATATCTGGGGCTATGCTCTTACGCTCTTCAGGTAAGCTCCCTGTAGGAAAGCAGATTCTGTTTCCCAATTGTGTTTCTTCCGTCAATTTTGATCCTCAAGTAGAAGGAATAAATTGCCAAGGCATTCTGTAAAAGTACAGCCTGCCTCCCAGAAGCTGCACAGTTCTGATAACAATGAACATGATGATGATGAGGTTGAGCGGAGAAGGACGGAGATCTTTTCTGTAATGAAAATCTGCCATCATCCAAGTAGCTAGTTAGGAGGACCCAAAGCCAGGGCTGGCTTCCCATTCTGACGATATTTCTCTCCTTCTCTCACCCAGTTAGAGCTGAAACCTCAAGGCCGAATGCTAATGAATGCAAGATACTTTCTGGAAATGAGTGGCAAGTGACATTTCTTCTTCCTGTTTGGGGGTGAGGAGGGCATGGCCTGTACAGATAAGCCTCATTTTGCTTCTGCAATATCCTAGGGGGAAAAAAAAAAAAAACTAGGAGAAAAGAAAAATGCAAAGAATTCTATTAAGATTCTCAATGGTGCTCAGGCAGAAATTGAAAACCACTATCTCGGCCAGGCAAACATAGAACAAATATAAACACGTGAGCATAGTATAAATGTAAACATAAAACATTTACAGAGCTGATTTTTAAATGGTGTAAATTCATATGCTTGGTGCTTTTATAGCCTCTCTATTTTAGTTTGGGAATTTAATGTGAATACAGGCTGTTCCTGCATTGCTGTGTGTATTCACATTGCCTATTTATAAATGGTGTTCTATACCCAGCATTCCGTTACACTAGGCTACAAAATAAGAAACTGAAAATATCTTCTATAAAGCTAGCATCAAATGCTAATGCCTAAAGTTACTTACCTCACATCCTCTTAGGAATAAGGAAGGATAAGAAAATGCATTGCTAAAGAGTTTCAGTTCTGTGTCCTGCATAAACTTGGGTGCTTGTTCAGCTTAGAAGCACTGTACCCTGGGTGCCTGTGACAGCCAGGCAGTACTGCCTCTGTGAATTAAAGGTTACTACTTATAAAATCCTAAGCCAAAGAATAAGCATGTGAACTCACTGATGACAAACTGTTTTTAGTAAATTATTTTTACTTTGGGTTCAGTATCATTTATCTAAAAATGTTTAAGACCATATGGTCTCATGTTTTCAATTATGTGAGGGGATGGGATATTATGTGGGGATTTGAATCCAAGTCTGAATAGAAATTTCTTTTATATGTTATATTAAGTGTTACACGCCAACCTGAAGATGTTATACAATATTTTGAATAACTTCCTCCATGAGGCAATGCTTTGTGGTATAGATATTTCTAGTTGTGGATTTTATCCATGCTCAAAAAAATGTTAAGTATTTTGGAGTTTGGACTCTTTGATTGAGGACTTTTTGATTCAAACTGTACCAATACAAAATGAGTTTTAGTTCAGAGATTTACATAGTTTACATTTGACATATATAAGTCCTGATATGCCAAGATGCAAATAGCATTATGAGACAAACAGGGAAAGCTTGAACACTTACCAGGTATTTGGAAATATGAAGGCATGGTTATGAATATGAAGCCACTTTGGGGTGGAAAACAAGGCAGCAGAAACTCAAGGCGGTGAGGATTCTAACTCACTGATGATGATGCCTGAGTCACCAATAATGTATCCCCATCACATTAAGGACAGAAACAAAGCACTTCCCCTTGGAGTTGTTTAACCAAGAGTGAGTCTAGATCTGAATTCTCTATTTCACACTCCCTCTGTCTTCTGTCCGCTCTCTGTTGAATGTGTCCAAATCTGTGCCTGCCTCGAATGCTGTCGGTGGATATCTCTCTCTTCGTGTGTGTGTGTGTGTGTGTGTGTGTGTGTGTGTGTGTGTGTCTGTGTCTGTGTGTGTGTGTCTGTGTGTGTGTGTGTGTGTGTGTTATATGAGCTGTGTGGCTGTGTGTGTCTGTCTGTCAGTGGTGTGACCGCCTCTATATTTACTGAACAGCATAGAAAACATCACATGAGGAAGGAATGGGATACTTTACAGAAATCATTAACAGAGGTGTGTTTTTTTAAGAGAGATTAAATCACTTACTGCCAACTGACCCAGACAGTAAAATGTCATTATTTATCAACCAATATCTATAAATGATTGCCTTCAACCTTTATAATAGATTTTGGGAAGTTGCTTTCAACTTCTATATTTGCTGCTTTCAACAAATGATATGCAAGCATTGCTCTGGGGCAAGGAAGAGAATGTAACTTTAAATAGTACCTATGTTTTAGATTACGTTGTAAAAGTTGATTATGTAGGAAATCCAAGGCAAGTGAATTTGTCTCATTATTGTCTTAAAGTCAGGTTAAACAAAGAGACAAAGTGCACAGTAGGATACCAGTCTTAAGTGACCTCAAGGTGTATTGTTGACTCTGGCTGTGAGGTCCAGCAAAAAAAAAAAAAAAAAATACACTCTGCCCTTAAAATGTAAGAAATATTCTCAGAATCTTGCACTGTCATGCAAGGGGGCTAATCACCTTGTTTCTTCCATCAGGGAGCAGAGAGAGATGAATGCTAGCTAGTGTTCAGCTTGAACACTGGTGCTCCGCTTGCTTGCTTCTTTTTCTATCCATCTGGCACCCCAGACTGTGATGGTATGGACCACATTCAGTGTGGGTCTTCCCTCCCCAGTTCCTCCTCTCGGGAAACACCCTCATGGGCATTCTCAGAGACGTGCCTCTTACATGAGTCTAAATCTAGCAACATGATGGTGAAGACTAAGTGCCACAAGCTCACCTCCTTTTAATGTAAGATCGAAGCATCCCTTCAACCCAGAACATTACCCCTCCCCTCCAAATGATCATAGCCATGTTGTAATGCACTTCACTCATCCCCAAGAGCCCCCTAAATCTTAATAGTTCTAAAGTTGTTAAAAATCAAAAGTCCAAAATCTCTTCTGAGAATCAAATCCATCTCTTAGCTATGAACCCCTGTAAAATCAAATGGCAAGTTGTATATTTCCAATATTCAATGGCATAGGCTAAACATTCTCGTTCAAAAAGAGATTTAGGGACATAGCAAAGAAATAACAAGACTTAAACTCAGCATAGGAAATACAAAATCATTTGTATTTTCTGTGCAGCTCCATGTTTGGCATCTAAGGCAGCACCTGAGCTCCAACAGGCTTGGGTAGCCGTGTCCCTCCAGTACTGTTGCCTGAGCACGTAACCTGTTTTGAACTGGTTCCATTCCATGCCTGTTGCTGCCCTTGGCAGACATCCCACAATTCTGGTATCTGCAACAACTGGAGTCTCCATTCCAACTTAGTATCCATTATCATAGCTTCATGGAATGGCCTCCAGGGGCTTTCTTGCAGGGAATCCAAGCCTATCAGAGATGATCAGACCTTAGTGGCTTTCTAGAACCTGGGTAAAATCCTCTATGACCCCATAGCTCTTGTATGCCAACAGAGCAAGCACCAAGTTGAATACTGACAAGTTCTTCTTTTAGTTTGAAATGTAGCCTGGCCCCTTCTACCACAACTCTCATGGTCTTTGCACACCTTTGCAAGTGAACCTTGTAAAACACTTGCCTAGGCAGTTGTTTTCTAACAGGGAACCCCTTCATCAGCATTTTCTGTTCAGGTTCTCTCCTTTCAAATGGATGTAGATTTTCATAAGTTGAAGACTTCAATGGGTGGGTAGGATTTTGCTGGCCAGGGGTAAAGGCATGTACCTTTCCATTGTTCTAGTATGCCCCAGGAGAGCATTGATTGAACTACCTCTTACTTATTAAGCTTCATGACTAGATTATGTTAGGCATAGAAGAAGAAATACATGATTATTAGATGGTTTGTTTGAGCTCCCCTGAACAGTCTGACAACAGTAGTTGTCAGTTCCTTTTGGTTCCTATATAATAGCTGTTCCAAAGGCCTGTCTACCTTCTAACAAACAACCTCCTAGTTTTTTGTTTCTTGGGTTCTCTTACCCTTTTTCCCATTTTGAAGGTTGGCCCTGGCCCAGTGTAATTGGTAACAATTTTATCTTCTGCCTGTGTGCAGATACAGATAGGATACAGCTGTTTCCTTCTGATTTCTCTTCCTGTTCCTTTGTCTCAGGGAAAGCCCCTTTCTTTTTCACCCCATGCTTCATCCATGACAGTGCTGCCTCATCAATACACTTCCTCTTTAATGTCAACTTTCCCTTTTCTCTGTGGTTTCCTCCTGATTTCTAAGACATTCTATATTAAGCCTTCTATTTCTACCTTGAAAACTACACATATTAACCTTTTTGCCTCTCTGGGTTTTTCTTTTCTCTTTTCATAACATTTCTATATAGTTAAGGATATCCTTCAACTCTTCGTCTTCCTGCCTCTGCCTCCCAAGTGCTAGGACAGGATCAGAAGCAGGCATTACTGTACTGCTGTTTTGCTATAGTGGGAATTTAACCTAGGACTTTGTGCATGAAAGGCAAGGAGCCTGTCAACTGAGATTATTCCCAGCTGTCCCTGGCATTTCTTGAAGATATTATTTATACATGCCAATCATTATTTCTTCATTGCACCATTAATTTTCCCTTTATTGAGCATAGATTTTTTTCATATATATATATATGTACTGATTAGGGTTTCCCCTTCCTCTACTCCTTCCAGA